>NC_137962.1:19881727-20272230 GCF_963924665.1 Micromys minutus
GCACTCTGGTCCTTATCTGACCATAGCAAACCCTGCTCCAAGATCCCTTCCATGGCCGCCCACTTCCTCCAGACGGGAGGCACCCTCCTCTGCCTGCTTCTACCTTTGTGACTTTATCTGCAGACGGGAAGAGGCCCTGCCTACTCCCAAATCACAGGACTGTTCTCAGGTCTCTGATCGTGCTGGTGTGTCCCTTGTACAACCACACCCACTATTGTGAGTGGGTCAGGTGTGTACCTCGGAGCCTACAGCACCCTGGAAGCCCTTCCTGGAGCAGACGGCCCCTGAATGTTTATCTAAATTTCTCCTACTCTACAATCTCCCTGCTGTGAGGACTCAGGGTATCTCTGCCAAATTAGTATCTTTACCACCTCACATGCCACTTAACACCTCAGAGGTTGTTGAGTACAGTTGTTAAATACCAGTAATGTCATCATGTTGTGTTTCTGGCTCCTCTTGCAACTAGGGTAGGCAGCTGGAAGCCACTACCCAACCTTCCACTGAAGTCTCTTTCTCTGGTACTAGACCTTCCTTTGCTATGGAGTTCCCAGGCCTCAGCAGAACCATCACAGACTAGGGCTGTACCAGGGACTGACTGCTGGCTAGATAGTCCCTAAGGACAGTTATGCTCCGAATCCACGCCAGGCTCTGAGCTCTGAAATCACTTGAACAGTACAAGGCCTCTGGGCACACCGCAGGGCTTATGACTCCCCAACAGCCTGCCAAAATCCTTGGAGCTTCCGCAGAGCAGCCCAGAGGCTCCAAGGAATGACATCATCTCTTCTCGACAGTAGCTAGAACAAGAAGATGATACTGTGAGCCCTGCCCTTGGGAAGCTTCCAGGTTAGGAAATGAGGAGCAACACCCAGAACCAGGTACAAAGGCCAGCCCATCACTCGGACAGACACATACACACTTAGTGCAGATGACAGCCACAGTAGTGAGAATGGTGGTCGCCATTCACCCCGAGGCTGTGGAGGAGTCAGGATGCCGGCTTCAGAGACCATCCTGATCTAGCTTCAGAGATCTAGTCTGCTCATCCCCAGTGGTAGGACGAGAATCTAAGCAGAGATCTGCCAGTGCCCATGTCTGATTTTTCTTCTCACTTCTTGGCCACCCTAGGCTCCAGGTAGGGGCTTGACACTTCCCTTTTAGAAAAGCCTCAAGGGCTCCTCACTACCAATGACATAGCCCTTCCTAGAGAGGCTCCCCTTAAACCACAGCCGAGGCAGCTACCGCTGTCTCCACCCACACCCACCACATCTTAGCTTTCACCCTGAGTCTCCTCTGTGCTCTCAATGAACTGCATGTCCTATTTTACAGATAAGAAAACAGAGGGTTAAGAATGTTAAGTAACTAGCCCAAGGTTACAGAGCTGGGAAACAAATGAGCCTGGTTAAAACTCAGGTCATTAGCACCCATCTGGGTTCCAGGCAATTAGGGAAGGGGAATTAACAACCCATGCTGCTAATGGTCCCAGGGAGAAAGGTTCCAGAGTTGACTAAGGCCACCAGGCCTTGATAAAGAGAAGGAAGAGTGAGAAGAATATGGAGAAAGAGAGGTAGCGAGGAGCTTGTCCAAACTGGGGAGACATTGGCACACAGCAGGAGATGCCTTAGAATGGGAGTCACTCCGCGTGTCCCCCTAACTCGGTGTATGGCATTGAGTTCCTGCCCTCTTTTGATGCCTGGTCTATATATAAAGACTAAATAAGTCTGTGGCCTCTGGGTCCCACCTGACCCTGACATCCTGGGTTGCCACTGAGCCAAGAAAGGAAGGCTCTGAGAACAGACACTCTGACACGCCGAGTGATCAGACAGCACTGGCCAGGACAACAGGCTGATATGGCATTTAAACAGAGGCTGAGGGTTGAGCCAAGGCACAAATGGCAGTGGCCCCGGTAGCCTTCCTCACCATCTTAGGGACATGTGTGAATTCACTAGGGAGCTCCAGCCTGTAGCTGCTGGAACCAAACAGGTCGTGGGCTCACGAGGAAGAAATGGAACATGCCCACAGCTACCTAACGTCCGTGATACCTGGTCACCCTCAGGAAAAGGAGACGGTCCTTGGACAAGGGTCAGAAAAACATCCCTAGAAGGATGGAGACTTCAGAACAGAAGCAAGCGGTCTGCAAACTGGAGGATGTTTGAAGATCAACTTAGTCCCTAATCAAAACTGTGCGGCACCTAAATTTAAATAAATTCCAAACCATCACAAAGGGCCTGCAGTCTAACAGCCCAGATGCTGTGTGTTCGAAGCCATCGGGGCAGGAAAATCCTACTACTGACAGTGGACACACATGTGTGTGCAGACACGCAGAGAGACTGCTACTCAGAACTCCAACAAAGCCCATTTGGGGCCATTCGCCTCTTCTAAGCACAGCCTTTCAAACAGCCTCCGCCTGACACTGACGCCCGCCCGGGAAGTCAGTCTTGCTGTCCTGCTTTGACCCCATCTTGCTGCTTTTCCTTTCAGACTCCAGAAGTGTCTGACAGAAACCTCTTGTAAGGCAAATGCACCCCTTCTCTCTCCTGCAAATTTTGCCTCTTGCTTCCATCTCCTTCACCATAGAAGGTAAACGGAAGGAGGGAGTAGACATGCAGGAGCCCTGTAGTTCATCCCTGATACTAAACATCCCCCCCTGTACCCCCCACCCACCCCACCTGCCCAGCTGGAAATCCTTTCTGTAGCTTAATCTTAGAGCCTCACACCATCTATCTGGAGTCTGAGGTAGCAGAGGCTTAGCTAGCTAGTTGGAAAGGTTGCCTCCTTACAGGGGAGAAGGCCAGAAGAGAGATTACTAAGGCGCCGGGCCCAGGGCTGTGACATGCACCTGCCACAGCTCCAGGGAGATCAGGGACATGCCAACTTACCCCACCCCATGAGCTCATGGTTACTTCTGCCAGGCACTGGCCCGGGGGAGCAGGTGCTGACAACAGAACCTGGGCACAGGGCCAAGGACGAAAAGGCGGGAAAGCTGCTGAGGGCCAACAGCAAAACCATCCTACAAGACTCAGATGCAGTGGCCCTCCCGCCTCCATGTGTGTGACCTCTAACCTCCACATGTGACCTCTGCCCACCAGTGACCCACCATCTCTGTCCCTCCTCAGGGCTTGGACTGTGGGCACTGACTCTTTCTCATAGTCCTCTCTCTGGAGATCGTGGATGGAGAAGGGCAGGTCACTCCACTTCCCCAGTGATATTCTCCCTCCTGTGTCTCCCGAGGACTCTAGACTGTTGCCCTGTGTTAAGAGTTTGCTGGATGGGAGATGGTCACCAAATGCTGTCATTTCTGAGGTTGTTGTAGGCATGCACCTAAATGCCAGTCATAAAGTGACTATAAATCCCCAAATAGATGTTTCTGTCCCGGTACCAGCACACCCCTAGAGGTGGGACAAAATGGAAGTCAAGCCCAGCCCAAGTACAACTAAGCCACTGGGGTCAATCCACCAATCCTTGGTAAGACAGGCTGCAGCTTTCAGATCGCAAGACAGGTGATCTACCCAGAAGTGCCAGGAGCTGACCACCAGGGACAACCGCCACAGTCTGGTTTGTGTGCCAGGGTCCAGAGAGCTGTCATAGACAAATGCTTCTTGAAGTTTTTTTCTAGCAGAGAACCCCACCCAAGCCCAGACCCTTACAGCTCCCCAGCCTCATCATACTGCCCAAGGGACGCCCTCTTCCCCATCCTTCACTCCAGAAACCCCACTTCAGATGTGCAAATGCCCAGGCTGCAGAAGGCCACCGGGGAAAGGAGTGACTCTGAGGAGACAGGCTGTAGGGTGATCTCTGAGCTCCTCTCGGACTCTTCCTTGGTTTCACCACAGGAAGCCACTGTCCCTCCTTTCTCCTCGAGTCCCATAGAGACGACACTTGAGTGATCCATTTCCCAAGTTTTCCAGGGAGGAGGACCTGGTTTAAGGCCATACCACATTTCCATGTCACCAAGAAGGCTGGGCAGGCATGTTGCTGGACAGTCCCCACCCAGGAAGCAGGGTAAATTCCCAGAGTAGCCAGTCACTGAGTTGGGTAGAGGGTGTGGGGTCCCTTGGGACGGGAGGGTTCTGCAATGATTCTGTTGAGATGCCAGCTGCCTGTTGCTTCCTGCAGCCACCGCAGAGAGAACCCAGTCTTTCCCAGCTTATCCCACACTCCCCTTTCAGGAAGCTTTCCTTGGGAGACCCCACCCTGCTCTAACCACGGCTTACTCGGCGTCCCCTCAGCACTTAGATGCAAGGTTTACTGTGTGCTCAGTCACCTCGCTTATGGGTTACTTTTCAAATGTTCTCATAGGCCTCAGCTCTGCTAGCTACGAGAGTCTCGAGCATTAATTAAGTCCATTTTGCTAGAGGATTAGTCCCTGCCCTTAAGGAGTGCCAAGGAACACTCTGGAATCGAAGCCACATCTCTCTTGCTGCAATTTTTTCCTCTTGATAATCAAGCAATCTCCCTGACGAAACTCCCCTCAGTAAGCAGCTTCTCCCCACTTCCCCGGCTTGGACTCTCGGGGAGGCCCCAGATAAAGTCATACGGGGGCAGGGATCTCCGGAGTGCCTGGGAGAGGTCAGATTCTCTTCAAAGGAAAGCATCGCCCTTCTGTGTCCTGCAAACCCTCCCAAAACCTGGTCCACTCCTCCTAGCCCCAGAAACCAAGCTGTCTATAGATGCTGCATCTTCTTCAGAACCCAGTGGGCTCCCCCACAAGGCCACGGGAGGCTAAGGGGAAAGACTGACCTGGGGAGGAACCCTGGTCCTAGCACTTCCTGTCTGTGTGCCTTTATTTGACTCCCTGTGGGGTGAGCACAGCTGAGAAAGTCACATTTGTCTGTGTTGTTGAGTAGGAGAGAGGGGTATGGGTGTGGAGAACAAAGGTAGGCCTCCCCAGCACGCCTGCCTCATCTCCCTACACCTGGGCCAGGGACCCTGCTTCTGCTCCTTCAACCCCAAGCCCTTAGCCAACGTGGCTTACAGGGGAGTAGGGCATTGGGAAATGCTTTTTATAAAAGCAGATCAATGGGCCTGGGGAGTGGGCTCCTTGGGTAAGAGCTCTCACTGTTTCAGCATGAGGACTTGAGTTCAAACCCTGCCCCCAGCACCCATGCAAAATCCTGGCTGTGGCTACCTGCTCCTCTAAGCCAGCACTGTTGGAGGTGGACAGGGGGGTCCCTGAGGAGGGTCTGAGGCGCTCTGACCTGCCAGCCTTGCTCCAGGTTTAATGAGAGACCCTCCTGCAAGAGAGTGAGCCTCAAAGAAATAAGGTAGGAAATGACAGAGCAGGAAACTCGAGACTCTCACCTCCGTGAGCAGGCACAGAAGAACGTGTATCTACACATATACCACACAGCCTTCACACCCCACCAATCAGGCCAGTGTGGGAGGTATTTATGGGAAGATACCAAATCCCTGAAACCAAGTCCTTTCTCCAACTCAGCATGGGCCTTACTGGGGGCCAGTGGTAGGCTGGAGGTGAGGGCTGGAGCCTTCTGAGTGCTGGCACTCTTGGCATGGGGTCCACTGATCTGCTTTTATGAAAAGCCCTCACCCCAGCCATGAGCTATGTTGGCTAAGGGCTCAGGATTGGAGAAGACCCAGCCATGGGGCAGGCGTGCCTGGAAGACCTTCCTTTATTCTCTGCCTGCTTAGCACCACATTGTAGTTACTACTCAGTGCCAAACCAGACCTGCTCCAGGAAAATGTGGAGAGATGGGGTAAGAAGGGGTGAGCGTCTGCTGGAGGTGCCGCACCAGGACAGACTACAGAGTACTGGCCTCCCAGAAGCTCTGGAGGGAAGTCCCCACTGTCCTGGTTTTATCCTCAAATGGCAGATTATCTGTCTTGGGTTATTTTGTGCCGGCCCACAGTACAGAATATACTTTCCATAGAGGCCAGCATGTGTGAGTTGTCATGAAACTGTGCTTCATGATGCATTATCAGTTCTCCATCCTTGTGACCCTACAGTGAGTCACAAACAAACATCTGAGAAATCCTGTTGCAGGTGATGTGAGCAGGGGAGTGAGTGCTCCCACCAGGACAGGGAGTGAGTGCTCCAGCCAGGACAGGGAGTGAGTGCTCCCACCAGGACAGGAGTGAGTGCTCCCACCAGGACAAGAAGTGAGTGTTCCCACCAGGACAGGGAGTGAGTGCTCCCACCAGGACAGGGAGTGAGTGCTCCAGCCAGGACAGGGAGTAAGTGCTCCCACCAGGACAGAAGTGAGTGCTCCCACCAGGACAAGAAGTGAGTGTTCCCACCAGGACAGGGAGTGAGTGTTCCCACCAGGACAGGGAGTGAGTGCTCCAGCCAGGACAGGGAGTGAGTGCTCCCACCAGGACAGAAGTGAGTGCTCCCACCAGGACAAGAAGTGAGTGTTCCCACCAGGACGGGGAGTGGGTGCTCCCACCAGAACAGGGAGTGAGTGCTCCCACCAGAACAGGGAGTGAGTGCTCCCACCAGGACAGGGAGTGAGTGCTCCCACCAGTAAGGAGTGAGTGCTCCCACCAGGACAAGAAGTGAGTGTTCCCACCAGGACGGGGAGTGAGTGCTCCAACCAGGACAGGGAGTGAGTGCTCCAATCAGGACAGGGAGTGAGTGCTCCCACCAGTAAGGAGTGAGTGCTCCAACCAGGACCGGGAGGTGAGAACCAGCACAGCACATCAGCTCCTTCCTCACTCCCTCATGTCTAAGGTCTCATAAGTGGAAATACAAGGCCACAACTGAGGATGTAGAGAGAAAGTCACCCTGATTGTCTGCCTGTGGCAGCCTCTCAGCAGTCTCCCTCCTCCCAGTAGCTAGAGCACCAGAGGCTCTTCATAGTGGGAGCAAGACATAAGGAGGCTTTGTAAAAAAAAAAGATAAGATGAGTTTGGCACTCATTTCAGGACCCGAATCTACAGCCAGGTGTGCATCTCCCGAACTGAGAAAACTTTTAGTGAATCTCTGTGAGCAAGGTATGGTTCTGGGCTCCTCTGCCCATCTCCTAAACTTCCAGGGGAGGAATCGAACCTGTAAGAAGGAATATGACGAAGGGGGAGTCAGTTCCAAGTTAGGAGAATACAAACAGGAGCCTATAAGGAGCAGCAAGCAAGAACAGGAACCCTCCTGCTTCCTCCTTCGGGATCCTAAGGCCATCATTTCAGACATGTGATGTGCCGTGAAAGGGAGGGAACTTGGCCCAGGGCCTCAAGAACTCCCTAGCAGTTCCAAACTCCCCTTGCTCCTCAGAGGCTGCTCCAGACCAGAGCATCTTGGACTCAGAGAAGGGAAGGGACATCTTAGCTCCTGTTGGCAGGCCCTGTCTATGGTGACCGAAGGTCCCGGGTGCCTTGTCGGGAGGGGCAGCGGAGAATATCATCAGCTCAGCAGCAGACACCCAGCCCTGCCCAGAAAGAAGGCAGAGCCCACACCTGGGGCTTTCTGCCTCGGAATGCTACCAGCCAGCTGAGATCCTGGCCCACACCAGCACCCTAAGGGCTGTGGGCAGGGGTGGAATCAGTGCTACCCCCACCCCCACAGACACCCAGCAGGAAAGGTACAGAGCTCGTCAACATCTCTCTAGCCACCAGGCCAGTGGCCCTATGGCTGCCAAATAATGGGGCAGGAGCCAGGTCATTAGGCAGGGAGACTGTCATTAGAGCAGATGATGCCACCGTGCACAGACAATAGCAAATAGTCATTAGTGGCTGTGTCACGGGGTGAGGCAATGCCGTGTGGGGGAGGGGGCAGCCCTGAGTGCAGGGAGCCTACACACACAAATACACACTCACTCAAGTACTCACAAGCAGAAGTGTGAGTGGAGGCACTCCCACCCTCACGTCCACTTAAGGGTGTAAAGACACACTTGTATCTCCACACATTCAAACACATGTTCTACATCCACACGCACAAACGGTCACATGCACTCCCATACAGGGTATCAGCTGACGCTTGCACGTTCACACACAGAGGTGGTCTGTAGCTAGGTACCCACACTCGTGTTCACACAGGGGAGAGAACACACATGCACATGCACACACACTCACACACATACACATTCACACACACATACAGGCATGTGAGGCACAAGTTTCCAAGGGTTTGTGGGAAATGTTCACATGCTCGGGCATGTACTTTTTCACACACAAGGAGTGTGGGTGGGTGTACTCACATGGTCACAAGCATGAAGATGACTAAAGATAAATACGCACTCTCACACATGAGCTAACTAGACACGTTGTCCAAGAGGTCTCCAGGGTCTGAAGATCCCTGTGCCATTAAAGGGGCCCTAAGGTCCTCTCACAACCAGGCACCCCAACACGCAGGCACCCTCTTGCCCTAAAATGTACACACATGCACATGTGCATGCACACTCGCGCACACACACATCCAATGGGAGGCTCCTACATGCCCCCAATCCCCACTACCTCTACTACAAATAGCTTAGAAACTAGAAATAGAATCCAAGCAAAGGAAAACACAACCCTCCACACTGCAGCCTGAAGGCCAGCTCCAACCCTTCCCCACTAAAACTCTCAAGAAATCAAAATGGGCCTTCGTGGCCAGGTTTTCGGGGCCTCCTGACCGCCATGGTAAAATAAAACTGGCAAGAAGATGGGGCTCAGAGGAGTGGGAGCTCTCCTCCAATGTGTGGCGCACTGTCTCCTCTCACAGCACTTCTCTGTCCCCTGTGGACTGTAGAGAGGACAGACAACTAGGCAAAGTTTGACCAAATTCAGGGTCAGTCACTTGCTGCACAGCTTACACGGTCTGGGACGCTCATTTCCTGATGCAGCTATAAAAATCACCATTACTTATTCTATAACCCTGAAAGTCAGAAGTCTGAAATGGACCTCAGTGGGCTAAAGTCAGGACATCAGCTAAACGGCTTCTTTTCCAACCTTGCAGAGCCCCTGCCAGCCACAACCCTTAGCTTCCTTCAACCCATGTTCTACGTCCACACGCACAAATGGTCACATGCATTCCCATACAGGGTATCAGCTGACACCGATGCAGAGACGTGTCTACCCATGAGGGAACATGAGCAGACATACATCCAGAGGACAAGCTAGGTACCCACACTCAGGGGAGAGAACACGCTTACACACTCACACATGCACACGCACATGCAGAGGTCCAAGAGGCAGATCTTCACCACACCTGCATTAAAGGTCTCAGGAAAAGACCCTGGGTTCACCCAGGTAAGCCAGGCTTGCCTCCCCAACTCAAATCCTTCCTTTCTACCTGCCAACTCCCCTTTGCCCTGACTAGGACACAGACATCACTGGGTGGAGTGAGGAGCAGTTACTATTACTCCGTCTACTGGGTTGGCTAACCTTGGGCAAGTGGTTTGAGGTGCAGCACCCTGGCATCTCCGATGGCTAAAGGAAAACAGTACCCACCCTGTGGATAGTCACAGGGATGTGGAAAACCTGTGAGCCTCGCAAGCAGGCCACCTTCAATCTTCAGCTCCCTAAGCCTGGAAGGGGTCGTCTACAGAGGCGGGAAGGTCCCTCAGAGACTTGAAGGTACATGCACACCTGGGCAGTGAGGACTCAGGGCGTGTGGGTGTCTCTAGGATGGTTCCTGTTGATTCCACACACTGCAATGATCAGAGAGACAGAGTGGTGCGTAGTACTCCTGTGTGTTTCTGCCTTCCTCTCCTCCTCTGCTGCTACCAGTTTGCAGGGCCCTGGGGCCAGCCTGGGCTACTTCTACATAAGTATATACAGATTGCAGAGAGATAGCCCAACAACACAGACCCCATGTGGAAGAATAGCCCACTGTAAACAGTCATTAGATTCTGGCCTTACCGGGTGCTGTTTGTCTTCTCTCAACACAGCTGAAGGTACCTCCGAGAAGAGCTGAGGTCATCGGATTCCTGCTGCCCAGCCTTGCAGGAATTTCCGAAGCCCAGCTGCACCCATCGGCCACACCTGCATCATCCCAGGACCCTTCGACATCTCTCCTGGGTTTGTACCAAGCTTGTATCGCATCCCAGCCTCCTGACTCCCTCCGGAAACTCAGACATTAGCTGAGGGACTGGGCCCCTAAACATGGGGGGCTGGAGTAGGGGCAGAAGATCTGGGTGAGAACCCCAGTTCTCTACAACGTGGGGTGCAGTAGCACTGGGCCTGCCTGGACGTGGTGGCATGCCTGAACACTGACATAGGAATTGTGGGACATAAGAAAGGACTCCTACCTTCTTTCTGGGACACAGTGAATAGACTGGCATTTTATATCCCAGCTACTGGGGAGATTCCCACATTTCTTTGTATCAGGGGATCCCCAACATATGTTGATGGGGAGACACTGGGAGATGAAAAGGAAGCCATCCAGATGCCTAGCAGCCACAGGATACTGCCAAGCAGGTGTCATAAATGCTTGAGGACAGACCACGAAACCCCTCGGCCACGTTAATGCTGGAGACATTAAGAACTGGAGTTGAGGCTTCCAGTTACAGATTTCTGCAGGTCTCCTACGTGAGCACCAAGGACTACTACCCTCGGTGTGAGCTACCTAGAGCCTAGTGGCTCCCCACCTGGCTGCCCTTTACCAGATCTGGTCAGTTGGAGCTGAGCCTGGTGTCACTGTAGGCTGCTGCCACCTGGCAGGGGCACAGCTCTCGCCACAGGGAGTAGAGCGTGGTTTCGGTCTATTATCAGGCCAGATAAAGGCTTGGAGCTCGGGGGAGAGATTTGGGCTTACAAATAAGCATGTCCTACAAGCCCCACCACTCCCCCAGTCTTCTTTGTCAGCCGTCCACCTCCCAATGACTCTTTGTTCCACTCTAAAAGCAGCCCCAGGGAGAGGGACAGCCCCTAAACAGCTGTGTGCTGTGAAGGGGTGGGGAGTGAGGCAGGAACCAGCCAGACGGGCGGGTGGCTGGAAGCTGAGGCCAGATAAAAAAGTATCCTGGGACTCAGAAAGTCTTGGTTTTGGGGTCATGCAGTATGCACTCCTAGGGTTAGAGGGTGCATCTCCAGCCACAAACTCAGCCTGACTTATTCTTGTCCCACTGCTTGGCAAGAGGCTTGCCCTGAGGAGGGAATCACAAAATCATTTCCTGAGATGACCAAAGAGCAAGGGAAGGTTGGATTGATGCTTTCTCCAATGGTCCAGATTCCAGGAGTACTTGGAGGAGTGCGGAGTGTGGTAGGTAGTTCACGCCTTTAATCCCAGCACTTGGGAGGATCTCTGTGAGCTTGAGACCAGCCAGGGCTACAAAGCAAATTCCAGGCCAACCAAGGTTATATAGTAACACTCTGTCTCAATAAACAGAGGCAACTTAAAAGAAAGGGGGAAAGAAAGGCTTTGTGGTTGAGAAGAGGAGAGTGTCTTTGCAAGCTTTCTGGGGTGACTAGAAGCCTCAGTGGGGGTCCAGATTTCAGGAGTAGTTGGAGGAGGGAAGTGGGGTCCTCAGAGAGGGAGGGAAGAGATCATTGCCTGAGTCATAGAAACTGATACCAAGCCACAATTGCTCACGCACTGTACCAGCAGCTACAGAACCATGACGGGAGAAACACCCCTGCTGTAGCAAAGGCTGCATGAAGAGCCCTCCTCAAATCAAGGGAAGGGAGTCTCAGAGAAGACTTCCTGCAGGAATGAACAGATGGAACAAGCTGAAGCCAGTGCAGAGGCTCTGAGGAGGCAAGAAGGAGTAAGCTCTGAGTGTGTGTGTGTGTGTGTGTGTGTGTGTGTGTGTGTGTGTGTGTGTCTGAGGCATGCAGGAGCCATCCTCAGGGCTAGACATGAGCTGGGCATAATGGGTAACACACAGTGTGGACACTGTTTCTCAGACTGTCATTTCCTCCTGACTAGAAGGATGTTGTGGGGGAGCTAAATGCCCTGAAACCCCTCATCCTTCCCCCGAAGTCAGCAGCAGCAAGCGAAAGCAGGGGCCCTCTGCCATTTTCCCCTTGTGCAATCCTTCTTCCTGTTCCTCTCCACCCAGAGGCAGGCCTGACAACTATGCCAAGAGGCCTCTGGCATGAGCCCAGCACCTGAAGAACTGGCCACAGGCTGGTTCTCCCAAGGGAGGGCTGGGCAGTTGAAGCTTGGAGCAGGGAAAGCTAAATATTCCACACTGGATCCTATCTGCAAAAAAGATGGTCCTGGCACCCCTGAGATGTCCCTGCTCGGCCCCAAGTACATGTTTCTCTACATTCTAGACCCACTGAGGCTTCTATTCACCCTAGAAAGCTTGCAAAGACACACTCCCCTTCTCAACCACAAAACTTTTTTCTTTAAGTTGCCTCTATTTATTGAGACAGAGTGTTACTATATAACCTTGGCTGGCCTAGAACTTGCTATGTAGCCCTGGCTGGCCTCAAACTCACAGAGATCCTCCCAAGTGCTGGGATTAGCTACCACACTCGGCAGACCACCAAGATTTCAGCTATAACATAAAGATATCGGGGTTCCCCAGATACCGGATGGGAAATACAGGGATAGGATATTTAGGACTCAGTATTGGACAGGCCTCTGGGAGTTGACTGCTGTGGCCTTCATGAGACTACATAACAAGGACCCTATCAACATGGATTTGTCTACCTCAGACCAGGCAAGCAAACAACCGGATTCTGCAAAGCAGGGCCACTGTGTCCACACACAGACTCCTGCACAGACCACTCAGGGCCTATGACTCTGAGCTATCCCACAGCTCTTGGTGATAAGTTCTCTGTTCCCATAGGCAGAACCAATGCTCTGTGTACAAGATGACCTTTTACTTAGAAATGGTTAGTGCCAAGACCTACTGTGTGCCAGATTCTATATGAAGTGTGGCATCAAAGGGACTGAGCCCTTACCCACCCTGCATTCGAAGATCTTGGCTCAGCGAGAGGCAGACACAAGCAGCCAACAATAAATAGCTACAAATTGGGCTAAGTGGGTTGAGGACGAGAGAGTGCAATTAGCCTTGCGGCCTCCCCCAGCCCTTAAGGTCTGCTCTCATTACACAGCCGGGCATGCCCGCCCTCCCCAGGGTTCCCTGGCTAAAAGCCTACAGTCGGAGAGTCTGGCAGAGCAGAGAGAAATGACAATTGGCTAAGGAGCCCTTATTGAACCAAACTAGATAAATAAATAAATAAATAAATAAATAAATAAATAAATAAGTGTTCAGCACAGCCTAATGTTATGAATCTAGAGAGATCAGGCATTTGACTCAATCATACGGCTGCTAAGCAGCCGAGAACCAGGCAAGAAGTCAGATGTCTCAACTCTGGGCCAAAGGTACCCATAGCACCCACCCACCCTCCTGTCTCCATGTCCTCACAGCCTGTCCTGAGCTAGGATGTAGCCTCCAGGGATCCACAGCGCCCTGACTCATCTTAGAGGCTCTGAACGCTGTCTAGTCAAGCCGCGTGATGTCAATGTTTCACGTCTGAGATGTCCCACACCAAACATGGCTTGGCCACACACTGTCAAGGTGTGGCTACAGAGGGTGGACTGCCCCAGGAAAGAAACTGTGAAGAGCTGGGAGATATGGAGGGTACACAGGGAACCACCAAAGGGCTTTGGCCCAGTAGTGAAATGCTTGGTTTGCAGCCTCTGGACTCCTGGGGAGTCAGGATTCCTCTGAGCTTCACAGTACCTGTGACACTCTAGTGATGCCAGCTCCTGTCACCTAAGTCACCATCCCACACAGATATGCACCGCCCTGCTTGAACTGGGAGCACCCTTCCTCTACTCCACCCCCACAGCTCTTCCTCTTCCTCCAGGTCTTGGGCCCCTCCCGGAAGGTAGCTCAGAGATCCTTACCCGGACTGGTGCCTCTGCCCAGGGTGTACAAAGCTTGCCTGGCACACGGAAGGGGCCTCGTCTTTCCACCCTTTCTACACCCTACACCCTTCCCAAAGCCACCCTCTGCTCCCCATTCCCCACTCTGGAATCCTGAGATGCTCAGAGACTGGAGAGCCACACTCACCCCGCCCCTGCCTCCCCCACAGCCTCAGCTTAGCCCTATGCCCAGGGAGGACCCAGAGAAAGGGAACTGAGCAGGCAGTGTATCTGTCATGGACAACATGAGAATACATCTGAAAGGAACCAAGATGAAGACAGAACCTAGAAGGTCTGTGGAGGCCTTCCCATCTTGCCCTGAAGCAGCTCCGAGACACCCTTTCTCCCCATATTCCCCTGACTCGCTGGTGCTGACTCAAAGGCTGGCCAGTACTCCCTCGAAGGTCATACAGCAAGCACTCGCTGCTCTCCCACAGGAAGAGGCTGTCAGAGCACAGCCTGCCTCTCCCAAAGAGAGCAAAGCAGGGAAGAGACACTGAAACTATGACCTAGACATGAATGTCATTCCTATAAGACCAGCCAGACAGACAACTCTCCTCCCTAACCATGAGGGACAGGCCAGGGAAGACCAGAGAGAACAACAGAAAACCTCGGGGGAGAAGTGGGAGTAAGGGAGACAGGTCAGATCACTAGGAGTGATAAAGGACATCTCCAGAGTCCCAGACGGCCACAAAGATCCTCATACCCTTGCCAGATGACATTGCCCAGACTCATGCATGCCTGGAGCATATCCAAAAAGGAGGACCTGGGCAGTCTCCAGTGAAACTCAATATTCCCCACATCCTGCCCTGACTACCACAGACTTGGACTTGATAAGCACTCAGTCCCTGGGGTCCTGGTTCCTAACAAGGCCTGGAGAGGGTCCTGTGTGAGCTCAGCAAAGGTAGATGCCCTCCCTGGCTGAGGGAAAGCCTCTGGTCAGAGACGACCTGTTCAAATGTGTCTCAGGGATGCGGAGAAGGAAGTAAAGTCAGAGAAAGGCAGGGGTCACGAGAGGACTTACTCATTGGGGCTTTTTTTTTCCCTGTGGTTCCTGTTGTTGACAATCACAGCTGTGGCAGTCAAAGACACCTCTACGGATAGCACTCAAAGAGAGCACAGAGCCCAGAGGGAGGCACCCGACAGCACCCATGTCCCACCCCACAGCCATGTCTGCTGTTCTTCTAGGGAGGCCAGAGCACCCCCAAGAAAAGCTCCTGGAGACAAATGCTTCAATGCCAGCTGGGAGGGAACGTGGCTTACCAAGCACCTGTCAAAATCAGACGGATGTGACAGGCTGAACTGAGCGTTAAGAGGAACTGACCTGACCAAAGCCAACAAGAAGGAGACAAAACCTGCTTCGTTCTTTGTCTCCCGCCCTCCCTGTGACATCCAAAGTCACCATGGACAGCCAGTGTCCTGAGACCAGGCACATCACCCCACCCTCTGTACTGAGGATGGTGACTCCAGCATGGACCTTAAACAAAGGCTGTGGTGGGGAGTGAGAGACCATTCAGGCTATACTGAGGGCAGATGCCACCGGCTGACCCCTCAGGACCAGGGAGGGTATGGACCACATGCCATTCAGATACCAGGCCAGTCGAAGATGGTGGGAGGCTGAGGCAGCCATTCCAGAGACACCGGGCTGCTGAGTGGGGTACAGAGCATGCCGCAGAAGTAGGGCATACGTTGTCCTGGGGACCCACTCACCCACAGCAGATCCTCGACCCCAGGCAGGCGTATGTCACGTGGCTCAGCCAGCATGCCTGGTTAAGATCTGTAACCACCTCAGTCTCTTCAGGGGCCGACTTCCCTTGGTTTTTACAGACATGCTTTTCTCTGTGTTCAAGAAAGCTGTACTGGACTTAGCAGGGTGGGTAAGAGGAAGCCATCCCTGGACAAGGAGGAGCAGGCCCCGGCTGATCCCTGGGCTGAGAGCCTCTGTCGTTTCTGGAAGTTCCTTGGGCACCTTGATGCCAGTTTCTGCACCAGACTTTCCATGAAGAAGTTAGAAGGGGTACAGGTAGACGGTGAGGAGGAATGGGAGAGAGAGAGAGAGAGAGAGAGAGAGAGAGAGAGAGAGAGAGAGAGAGAGAGAGAGAAGGAACTTGACACCTGGGGACAGAACGGCCACCAATCAGAGGCCATCTCTGCCCCTGGAGACTCTGAAGCTAGGCCAGCTATTTGGAGAGGGGTCCTCTACTCTGCTTGTGACTAAGACCTTCAGCCCATTTTTCAGATGAAGGTAAAATCCAGCCGCAGAGCTGAGGTTTTCTACCAGTGAGAGCAACCAAGTTGACTTCGCACGCAACCCAATGTCACATTTCCAAAAACCAAGAGCTCTCGGTCTTGGTCATGTGCTTCCCGCAGGCCTTAAGTCAGCGGGGTGCGCTCTGCTGGTCCTCAGTAAGGGAGAGAAGGCAAGAAGGGAGGGGGAAGTAGCAGGGGACACTGACAGATAAAGGGGCTGTTTTCCTATGGCTGCCTGGCACGGTGCCCAGAGCAGTCATCGTATCCTTAGAGCTCAGGGCTACACTTGCCTCATCTTTTCCAGAAGTATGTGAGCCCAGATACGTCAGCCTTCCGGTATGCAGAGATCTGTGGCTGGCTGCCCGCCTTTCTCCCTGCTCCTTCCTTCGGAACTCTGCCTTCTTGGCACTGACCACCCTGCCCCACCCAGCCAGCCCAGGCTCGGGCCCCGTCCTCAGTCAGGTCCCTCTTGCAGGGGACTGTGACAAGCCCCTTCAACAAGGCACAGCCCCTGTAGGGCAGGCAGAAGGCTGTGGTACCGGGGGGAGGGGCAGGATCCACATCATCTAACTAACAGGTTGGTCTGGCTTGGAAGAGTCCCGCCCTCTTGTAGCTAATGAACACTATGCAACAGGTGTTTTCGCCTCAGTCCCCAGCCAGCCCTGGATGTGACAGGAGGCAGCTGCCAGCCACCAACTCCAAAGCTCCCTAGCTCACTGGTGAGCCTTCCAGCTCCCAGGCCCAGGGGGGGCTGCCATGGCCTACCGCTCCTGCGTCGTTGGCTTCAGCAGCCTCAGTGGCTGTGAGGTGACCCCTGCGGGCAGTCCCCAGCCTGGGACCTCAGGATGGGGCAGCTGTGGGCTCCCTGGGCCTGGCTTCAGCTCTCGAAGCCTCACAAGCTGTAGGCCAGCTGGCATCATCCCCAAGGTGACTGTGAACCCCAGCCTGCTGGTGCCTCTGGACCTCAAGGTGGACCCAGCTGTTCAACAGCAGAAGAACCAGGAGAAGGAGGAGATGAAGGTCCTCAATGATAAATTTGCCTCCCTGATTGGCAAGGTGAGCCCAGTGGGAGAGGGTACCAAACACAGAAGGGCCCCAGGCTTTCCAGGAGAACTGGCTGGTGGTTCCCTGAGCATCGGTCATCATGCCCCGCCCCTGATCCCAGCCAATAGGAATACAGCATGGTTAATTCTGCAGAGATGGGCTAGGAACTCCTGATACATCCTGGTGTCTGCAGGGAAGGGGATGACTCTGAGGGTTATTGGATAGGGCATGCCACCTGGCTTGGGGTGGGAGGGGTCAGAGTACCCCTGCGGCAATCAAGGGGTGCTTCTCAGGAAGGCCTATGAAGGGGTAGCCTGCTGACCTCTGCCCAGGTGGTTGGATGGGAGATGCCCTCCTGACCCCCAAGCCTCTGTTCCAGAAGCATCTTCCTCCCACCCTGCTGGCTTTCCCCATTCATCCATAGAGCCACTGTTGCTGGCAGGTTCAAAGGGGGTGTGGGGTGGGCAGGAGTCTGCCATGGAGTTTGCATGAGTAAAGATGCAACTTTGGCTCGTCAGGAGAAAGGAATGTAGAGGACTGTGTCAGAATCCAGCCAGCAGCCAACAGTTGGCCTGCTTTATCCTCACCAAGGTGGAAGGAACAGGCCTCTAACAACATAGCCCCCGCACTTCCTAGACTCTCTACCTGCAGCTAGCCTAGGGCTTCAGGAAGTACTGTCTACCTCCCCAGCCTGTGCCCACTCAACCACTCCAAGAAGCCTCTGTGAGCAACCCTCCCAGCCCTGCTCCGCCTGTCAGAGCCGCACTGACGGAACTGTATGCTGGTGTGCCAGGCACCACAGGGCACCTCGCAGGTTCACCTCAGATCCCTTAACTGTAAAGAAAGAATGGAGAACCCTGGCCAGTCCTTATCGGCCTCTTGGTTTCTGACTCTGCAAACCCTTGCACATTCCTGGGGTCCTGAGCTGTGGGAATGCACAGGCGGGCAGAAAGAAGAGAGTGGCACGTGTGAACTGAACCCCACGGGAACGTAGCAAGGTGGTGGTGAGCCGGTGCTGACGTCACTAGAGCCATTGTTTTCCCAGATGTACAGATGAGGCAATAGGACCAGAGAGGCTCATTGTGTTACCCATGTCACAGAGCCAATGACTGATACGGTTTACATTATAACTCATCTCTCTCGGTCTCTCTCTGTCTCTCTGTCTCTCTGTCTCTCTGTCTCTCTCTCTCTCTCTCTCTGTGTGTGTGTGTGTGTGTGTGTGTGTGAGAAAGAGAGACAGAGACAGAGAGACAGAAAGAGACAGACAGAGATCTGAAGCAGAAATGGTGTCTTTCCCTGCTTCATCTGACTGGTTCAGAGTCTCCTCATTTACACCCGAGGCTCCCAGATTGGGGGAGGAGCAAGCAGCCCTTCCCACAGCTACACGATGGGACCCACGGCCCGGGAGGCAGGCCCTGCAGACGTGGCTCCTTGACAAACCTGGCTAATCCCTTAAAAGGAATGCCTCGCTGAACTATGTAATTTGGCTCCCATGGGTGGCTTTTCTCCATCGAACGATTGCCAATGCTGATGTCACTCTGTGCCGCTGCCGTGGGCACGGGGTGGGAACCGTAGGTGTGGGCCCAGGGAAGGATCCCTCACCGTCGGGGTCGTGGACTCAGACCCTTGAAGGTCCTTAACAGAACTCGAACTTCCTGGCTCTCAAATTTGGCCTTGAGATGGGGTGACCTCCACTGTAGGGTACTGGGTTCCAGGGCTGTTATTGGAGCCCTATGCTAAGCAGAGGCTGTGAGAACCCGGGAGAGACTAAAAAAGCATTAGAACCCTATCTCTAGGGCTTAAATCCTGGACCCACCGCCAGCTTGCTGTGTAACCCTCAGGCAAACCGCTAAACCTCTCTGGGCTTCAGTGCACATCTGTGTAATGGGCTCGTGAATCAAATGGGATGATTTATGAAAAGTACGTAGGGCACATTTAGCAGATGGTGCAAGCTTTCTGATCAAGAGAGTGAATAAGCCCCGTCCAGGGAGTTCGCAGACCTAGCTACCCTCTTCCAATCGCATATACCCCAGGCCTGAAGGGGAAGGGTAGAAAGGGCCTGTAGGGTAGGCACAGCCCAGGCAGAGAAAGCACAGGGGATGGATTCCAGGCCCAGAAGAGGGCTGCAGCACTGAGCAGAGATGAGGGCCCTCTGAGAAGCCACTGTGTGCGGAAGGGAAGGGAGCGGTTCCTCTAGAGCCCGGCAGAGAGGTCTAACCCTGTGGTGCTTGCTTCCCTTATAGTCTGTGTTTACTTAAGTAAGTCACTTATCCTCTCTGTGCCTCGGATTCTGGGCCTCATCAGCCTGTGTTCCTGCCAGTGGGGTACTAACAAGGCCACAGGCACAGGGAAAGATGAGAGAGGCCTTGGAGGGCAGCGTTCTCTCTATCAGGGCTGCTGCAGGGAGCTCCAACACAGAGACAGCCTAGGCGCTGGGGCGCTGGAGTGCTGTGGCATTGGGGTGCTGGGGCTCTGGGGTGCTGGGATGCTGAGGGAGAACTGCCCAAGCCCAGAGGACAGTCCAGATGTGAACAGCTGGAGACAAGGGTAGGTCATGCCAGCTCTAAAGGTCTTGGATGTCCCCGTTGTCAGCCCTACTAGCATCACACACTGGCCAGCTTTCCTGCAGGTCTCTGTGCTCCTCCAGTAAAGCTGGGATTGAACATTTTCCCAGCACATCGGGACCCTGTCAGTGTCTCCCTGTGGACTCAACAGCTGGACCTTCCCCAAGGTACATACCAGACCCAGTCAAGAGCCCAAAAAGTGACTTGGAGTCCCTGTAAAAAAAAGAAAAAGAAAGAAATCTCACACCATATGTCCTGTCCAGCCTGCACTGGTTCCCTGACTTTCCCAGCCTCAGTTTCCTACCTGCAGAGTAAGGAGGTAAACAAACCAGAAATTTGTTCTGGAAGCTGCCCCCAAAGCTGACACTGTACCCCATAGGGCAGGGGGACATGCCTAGAAGAAAATGCAGTGGCTCTTCTTGAGACCAGGGATTACTGGCCCTCCCTAGGTCTCTGTTCCCACAGGGAGGAGTCTTTCTACCTTTAGCAGGCCATGGTTAAAGATAACTTTTTATCCTCACCCACTGAGGCCAGAGACTCCCCAAGGCTAATGGAAGTCAGAGGGTATACGCTTGGTCTCCCAAGAACACATGCTCTCTACCCATACTGGCTGGCTCAATTCATAGCATCTTCCCATGGAGGTTAGACTAAGGGAAGGACTTCCTGGTATAAAGGTTTTTCTGTTGCTCATGGGTGGAGGTAAGAGCCTCACGTCTCTCCTCTCACCGCACCCTCAGTGTAAACACGGACTCCTGCTTGTCAAAACGAAGGGAAGGTGGAGTGAGCTGATACACCCCCACACACTCGCACACGTGCGCATGCATGCACGCACACACACACACACACACACACAGAGAGAGAGAGAAAGAGAGAGAGAGAAAGCGCGCGCAAGGCAAAACCTTCTTGACCTCCAGCCTGACTAAACCAGTTTGCTTGTGGCACAGGTTTAAGGCAATGTCATACAGAAACTTCCCAGCGACATAGGTGTGAGACAGGAGAATGACTGCTCACCAAAGTCACAGTCTGTGCCTCTATCCAACGCTCCCCTCCCTTCCAGAAACAAAATTACCAAAGCTCTCCTTTGCTGTGGTCCTGGGAGCAAGGCCAGTGCCCTCAGCATGTCACCATCCGGTTAGCACCGAATCCTCATGGCCAGAGCGGTCCCTCCCATTCAGGAATGGCCCAGCCAGCCCTTGCCTCTGTGACCACCCAGGACTCCCAGACTAAAAGGGAGGGTACATGAGGAGCTGGGGTGGGAGTGGGGGCTTCCAGGGGAAACAGAGAGAATACATACAATGGAGGAAGGCAGGGACCCCCAAAGGGACAGGCAGGGTGAGGACAAAGCCAGGACAAGTCCATCATGCTGGCACACGATTCGGTGGGAACCAAGGCTAGAACAGAGGTAGGCAGCCTCTGGGGGCCTTGGTTTGTAGAGGTTGTAGGTGCCTCTGTTGAAATCACAGGGAGGAGTCTCTCTGCCTTTAGCAGACTTAAAGATGACTTTAACCCCACCCACTGAAACAAGAGACTCTCCAAGGGTGATGGAAAAGAGAGGAGGTCAGCCAAAGCTTGGGGGAAACCACAGGGCTCAGAGCTCTCCAGGTCCCCATTCTTATGGCCACCCTGAGAAAGCCCCCTTCAGAAGGGCCCTGGGCCCCAGGGCAGCAATGCCCAACCCACATGAGGCACATCATAGTGGTTAATTAATGATCTCGGCGCAGGACTGGGGACACAACCTAGCATGCATTACATTACCCCAGCACTACACAAACCAGGAGCTGCGGTCTCCCGCACCTGAGAGGCAGAGTAGGAGAACCAGAAATCGGAAGGTCACCCTCACCTGTATAATGAGCTCCAGTGCTGGTAACACATGAGACCTCCCTGTCCCAAAACGAACAAACAAAACTCCTGGTGCCAGGCCTGGCTCCCAATGTCTGCTAATTCGGTGACCTCCGGCAATTCTCACAGCTCCACGGGCTGGATGCCCCCCTCTGGATATTGTGCTGATAGCAACACCCGCTCCACAGGGTGTTGCCTCAAAGAAGTTGGAACAGGAAGCACCTGGAACCAGCCTGGTGCACAGTTGGCAGCACACAACACACCGGCAGCTACCTCTACCTCTCTCCCGAGCTCATTCCCACTTCCTGCCCGGAACAGCTTTTTCAGACGGGCAGTGCCCATCAGCCTCAGATTCTAGCTGGGGAAACTGAGGCTCAAAGGATCTGCAAGACTGGGTCAGGAGGATTAACACTAAAATACAGAGCAAGCCTGCCTCACTGGGTCTCAAGGCCAGATGAGTTCAGGTTTGCCACACAGGAGAGGGGGGTAGAACCCTGATGTCTCCCGTGCCCCTATGTTTGGGCTCTCCCAGGCCTGCACCAGCCTGTGATGGGCAGGCGTTCCACACCCCTGCCCCCCTCCCTCATCGGATAGAGGCCCTGCCCAGGTTAGGAAGCCTTTAGCCTCTGTCTCCACCTCTATCCCGTTCTTATCTCGGCATCTTCAACTCAACAGCCAAGAACTGGAGGTGGCTTTGCTTACCGAGTGGAGCCAGTGTCGGTGAACGTGTACAGATGAGCTGCCCTGTGACAGGGAGCCCCACCCCGGGGTCCCCTAGCCCGTCCAGGGAACACAGTGTGGCACCCGATGTCCGACTCAGTACCCTCCTGCTCTTGCAGGTACAAGCTCTGGAGCAACGCAACCAACTGCTGGAGACTCGATGGAGCTTCCTGCAGGGCCAGGGATCAGCCACCTTCGACCTCAGCCACCACTATGAGACCTTCCAGGGCCGGCTGCAGGAGGAGCTGCGTAAAGTGAGCCAGGAGCGGGGACAGCTGGAGGCCAACCTGTTGCAGGTGCTGGAGAAGGTGGAGGAGTTCCGTGTCAGGTAGGTCTCGCGCTGATAACCAGGGGTAGAGGGGCTGAGAGTAGACTCAGGTGGGGTGCACCTGAGGTAGAGATGGAGGAAGTGCAGGGTAGAACATTGATCTTCTCTAGATAAGATTATTGAGCACATCACATGTGTAAATACTGCAGGTATGGTATCGTAAACCTACAGCTCTGATCCTTATGATCCACCAAGCTTCAGCCGCACTGGCTTACAGCTCAGCCCTTGGGTGCAGGCACCACACAGGTCTGGCACCAGCAGCCTCTCCTGAGCCTGCATGCATGCCAACTCCTGTGTACTACCCTGGGATAGGACATCTTGCCTCCGGCAAACCAACCTAAAGGCCGGGCTCTGCGGCACACTTTGGATGTGATCTTGGTCTCAGAAAAGAGGAAACACTGAAGTGTGGGCAGCAGACACACAGGACAGGGCTTATCTTCATAGAGCAGCAAACCCCTATAGGGAATGCCACTAGGCATCGCGGCAGGGGGACAGATGATCAGAAGTGGGCAAGCGCCACCCAGTAGTCACAGGCCCAGCCTAGGCATTCAAGTAGGAAGTATTCATTCTTGTCCCAGGCCCCTAGCTTTGTGGCTTCAGCCAAGCATAGGCCTACTGACTGGACTCTGAGTGGACGTGGTGACTGATACTAACCTCAGGTGCCATGAGCAAGAAATGAAGAGCTGGATAGCCTAGGAAGGCAGAAGCACTGGAGAGGCTCAGGACAGGTGACCCTCTAAGATCAAGCAGTGGGTAAGCCCTCCAGGACAAGGCAGCTGAGGCTGAGTAGAAAGACATCACACACACTGAGTCCATCCTCAGATCTCCTGAGGGGCTACCCCCACCCCATCCTGAAGAACCGAGCATAGCTGGTCCCTGTCCTGCAGTGTGGTCTACACCCTACCGACCCAAGGTAGGACCGGCATTCTAGGGGCAGCTAGGCAGAGCAGAGCAAAGGGTAGGGCAGTTTGCCTAGGAACCCAGGCTCCTGAGCTGAAGCTTCATATAAGTCACCCCTCCCAGAGAACCCTGCACCCCCAAATCCTAGGAAACCCATATGGGCATCTGGTCACTCATAAGTGAATTGTTCACCAGGGGCAGCGCCCATCTTGCTGCCCTCTAATAGGTCTGAGCGCCTCATAGGAGGCACACAGCAGGAACTACTAAACAAAGCCGCCACCTTCAGTGTCTGTGAGAGAGCAACACAGCATCCCTGGGGTCCTACAGCTGGGTCCCTCTCGGGCACCACCGGTTGCTGTCACCTAAGCGCTGACCTGCGTCCTGTCTGCTTTGCTGTTTAGGCTCAGGCTGATCTCCTCTGGGGAGGGAAGAAGGGAATACGTCTTATAGTGGGGTTTCAGGAGTTTGGGGGGTCTGAAGGCTGGAGCCGAGGCTGTTGGTGTAGGGTGGAGCCCGGACAGGGAGGAGCTGAGCTTTGCCTCTGCAGGATAATGAGCTCAGGCTTGCTCCCAGAAATAAACAAGGGGGAGGGTGTGACAGGCTAAAAAAGGGTCTGAGAACAGGTTCAGGAGCTGGTGACAGATTGGAGGTGGGACAGAAGATAGATATTACCTGAGCCTCAGTGGGTGGAGACCTGCAGAGGTCCCCAAGGTCTGGCTAGTCTAACTCTCCTAGTCACTAAGAACAAGGTAAAGGCCCAGCAAGAGGAAGCAAGGTGCCCAAGCCCCCACAGGAGACTCGGGGACAGCGCAGAGCTGCACAAGTTGGTTGATGTGTGGCTGAGGGACAACTGAATCTACTTCAGGCTGGGGCAAACTGAAGCAAGTGTACACCTCTTTGAAGAAGGGGCTCTTCCAGCTCACACCAAAGCTGGGAGCAAATACCAAGAGCCTTGGGGAGTCTGGGTACCAGCCCCAGACTGGAACCCATGCTAAGCCCTAGGCTTCTTGCTGGACCATTGGCCTTCCCAGGAGGCTACCTCGAGGTCCTAGGCAGGATACCTAGATAGATTCCCTCTAGTCCCAAATCTCCTGCTATCTTTCCCTATTGGAGGCAGCCTTTAAAGTGTGTGTGTGTGTGTGTGTGTGTGTGTGTGTGTGTGTGTGTGTGTGTTCACCAAGTCTCCAGTGGGTCTTACTTGGTGGGTCTGTCTGAAACACTCTAGAAGCTAGGGCCCTTTGTCCCTAGTGAAGGTCACATTCATAGGGTAGGCGGCTCCACCAGTGTTCAGTGAGGACTAGGGACCTCCTAAGCCTTCTCAGGGGACACAGCCACCAAGGAGGTGTCTCTAAGCCATTAAGAACAGGTAGGACAGTGACGGAGACAGAATGATATAGAATTCAAGAGGAAGCAGACAAGGAGGCTGCCCAGGAGACAGAAAGGGCAGAAAGGGCTGACCAGGGACCTGACACCCAGGGGTCCCACCAGATGCCTCCCCGAGGTTGATGGATTCTGTTACCCAGGGGAAATGTGGGTGCTAACCAGCTACCTACATTTAGAGGGAGCAGAATGAGGACCTCACTGGCTTCAGCCCCCAGATGGGGGAATTTCACAAGGGCTCCCAGATTCCAGTAAGAAGCATGCCTCACTCAGACAACCCTAAAGGGTGAAAAAAACGATACTCAGAAAGCCAGCCCTACTCTCCCCGGGGCCACCAGAAGCCTGGCTGTGGAAGTGCCAGAATCCACAGCAGAGGTCCAAGCTATGCTAGGTGACAATCTACAGCAAACATTGGGACTTCATGGCATGCCCATGGTCACAGACATAAGTGAAGTGCATATCTAAGTTCTGTAGCTACCCTTCAGGGAAGCCAGCACTCCTCAGAATCCTCTGTCACAAGACCCTGAGGTCCTCCCCAGCTGGAAGCTCTGAGGGTCGCAAGAGAGGGAGCACTGGGGAAAGAAGTTGGTGGTGCCTGTTGCACACATATACACACCTGTATCAGAACTTCTGAGCATTTTGTTCTCCCTGAAGCATACATGACCCCTGTCCAACCCCACATGACCCTGACAGAACCTCACAGATTTCTAGAAGACAGGATAAGGCGAAGTACAGCCCCTCCCCCAAGATCTAGAGACCCTGGTGTCCTGTGAACACTGCCATCTTTAGGTCCAGTCCCCTCCAGAAGACATGTGGTTCCAGTCGGCTGGCAGAGCCACCATGGCACTGCCCTAGCAGGAGGTCAGAGACTGGGGCAGCCGGCACCTGTAATTAGAGCCCTGAGTCAGGCATTCCTGGAAAGGAGAGAAGAAAGTAACCCACTTCCATGTACATCCACTGGGGCTGTCCTTGAGGGCCAGGACAGACATCTGAGGCTGGCAGATGCCATCCACCTGACAAGACCAAGACTACTGTCTTACCTAGAAGAGAGATGGGGCCAAAACTTAACTAGAAGAGGGTAAAGTGAAGGGTCAAAGCATCCTGCCCCTGCCCAACCGTATCCTTTTTACAAACCCAGAGTGAGCCTGACACAGGAGGGAAGCAACATGGAAGAGAGTTAAGCTTTGCGGAGTGTGGTTGACAGGCAGGACAGGCCACAGATTAATGTAATAGCAGCAGGCAGGCTCTGTCAGCCTACACACATACAGAGAGAGACAGAGACAGACAGAGATAGACAGACTTAGACACAGGAAGCCTTAGTAAGGAAAGCTGGGAGAGATTGGCCGCCACTATGCATACTGGAGATCTCTCTCCCTGGTTCCCTTTGGGGGTCACAAGCTAAGATGGTGTCCCACTCTCTAGTGAAGCCAAGGAACAAGAAAAGGCTGCAGGGAAGAGGTTGGCCTGGGGAAGAGAGTGTGAGACCAAATAGGAACAGCATACCTCTGTAGGTTAGGGGGAGACCAAACCAGGAACAATGTGCTTTGCAGGTTAAGGTTTTCTGTTTGCAGTTAGGATGGTTAAGTCTAAGTCCCTGTTTGTCCCCTGTAAGTCCTTGTAAGTTAAGGTTTTTATTTGTAATTAAGAATAAGTGCCTTCCTTAGATCTGATGCAAACTGCATGGGACTCCGTTCACACAATGTGTGTGCCCTGTTCCTTCCTTTTCATTGCCTCTTTCAAACCACATATAACAACTGACTCTCCCTCCCCTGTGAGCACCTTCTCTCTCCTACAAAAGGGACTTCAGGACACAGCAGGGGCTGCTCACAAATCCTGACTGAGGGTGAGACAGACAGCTGCGTGCACCCCCAAATGCAGCTTGCTTTAAAGGGACAATCATGGGCTTGGTCTTTTCTCCTCAAGACTCTCGGGTTTAACAAGAGGAATGAACTGGGTGCTGGAAGAGGACAGACCACAGGCGTGGCCCACCTGCACTGGTGATTCTTGGGTGGGGAGAGAAAGGAGCCACCATGAAAGGAGTACACGGCCCAGGCTTCCCGGAGGACTGTGCAGTAGAGTCTGAGACTGTCCACCAAAGGCACAGTCCACTTTTCCTCTTTGATCTTTTTTTTGGGGGGTTGGTTTGGTTTGGTTTTTTTTGTCTTAACAGGGCCTTACAGTGTGCCCCTGAATACCCTAGAACTAACTTATAGTCCAGGTTGGCCTCAACTTGCAAAATCCTGTCTCTGCCTCCCATGTGCTAGAATTCTAGACATATGCCTCCACATCCAGAATGGTCACTTTCTCTAATCATCACAGAGCACGGAGCTCTAACACACACCTGGACCCCTCAGAGAACAGTTAACCAAATCCCAACTCTACAACATTGCTAAAGAATGGCTTTCTCCACAGGTACGAGGATGAGATCTCCAAGCGCACAGACCTGGAATTTACCTTTGTCCAGCTGAAGAAGGTAACATCCAGTGCCAAGGGCCCTCCACCATGACCCTCCCTCCACCATGACCCTCCCTCCACCATGACCCTCCCTCCACCATGCCCCTCCCTCCACCATGCCCCTCCCTCCACCATGACCCTCCCTCCACCATGACCCTCCCTCCACCATGACCCTCCCTCCACCATGACCCTCCCTCCACCATGACCCTCCCTCCACCATGACCCTCCCTCCACCATGACCCTCCCTCCACCATGCCCCTCCCTCCACCATGCCCCTCCCTCCACCATGACCCTCCCTCCACCATGACCCTCCCTCCACCATGACCCTCCCTCCACCATGACCCCCAGGTCTTATCACCAGCATCACCCACTCACCTTGATATCTAAGCAAAGCCCTCAGGCACCTGGGCTGTGGGACCAACAGACAGAAAGGCCCAGGAGCAGCCTGCCCCCTTCTCCAGACTCAGAGGCAGATTTCCCCTTGGGTATCATCCCCATCCTCTGAAGCTGTCCCACCCAACTCTCACCCTGAGCCCCGGCTTTCTTAGTCTCTACCCTCACCTCCACTCCCAACTCCAGGACCTGGATGCTGAGTGTCTCCGACGAACTGAACTGGAAACCAAGCTCAAGGGCCTGCAGGGTTTCGTAGAGCTGATGAGAACCGTCTACGAACAGGTGAGAAAACACAAGTCACTATTTCCAGCCAGGGACATCGCAGCTTCCCAAGTGCTCTCTGGGTATCAACGATCCTTACATTTCCATTGCCACACAGGCTACTTGGGCTGAGCTCCCTTTGCACCCTGCTCTCCTGGCTCTTATGGACAGAGCTTCACCCTCTCCCACTCTTGGCTAAGATGGGAAGACTCATGGTGGGACTCAGGACAACTTTTAACTTTTAAAATGATATGGCAAATGCAGACAGAGGTGCTTCTAAACCATAGTCCCATCTATCCCCAAGTCCTCAGCTGACCCTACCATGGTCTGTCTGTCTGTCTGTCTATCTACCTCTTTCCATATCACCTGTCTCATGGCTAAGGGGTACAGGCATGATCTTTGGCAAACAACATCTGCAGGCTAGTGAGAAGTAGAGAGAGCCACAGCTGAGGTTGACAGGCTCCAAAGCCAAATGCTGCCAGCAGCTGGTGCCAAGTCATAGCAAAGAAGCCAAGGTTGGAGCAGAGGTCAGTGTCACAGCCACAGTGGAGGGTTCTGCCATTGGCCACACAGGTTTCTCGAACACAGCTTCCCAGCCTGGCAGGGGAGGGTGGACCTTTCTCCCATCAGGCTGAGCATCCCAGGATCCCATGGAACTCACAGTCATCTGTGGCTGAGGGATAGAACATAACAGAGAAAACCCCCACCCTCAGGAGCAGTAAGAGGGCCAGCTCCCAGATGACCACACCAGCAGCCCAGGAAAGCCTATCACCCACACAGTCCTCTAGCCCCAGGCTGTAACCTTACAGGTTGATGGCTCTGCCCAAGCTCCCTTTGGCTTGGTGTGGATCAGGTTGGCATCGGGAGCCAATGCTTCAGATTCCTTGCTCCATCATGCTCACCCAATGCATGGCAAACTCAGAGCTCTAAGCCAAAGTGGAGGGCCTGCGGCTGAGGGCCAGGCAGAAGGAGGCTGGCCATAACCAAACATTGCCAGAGATATGCCTAAAGAGAATTTTTGGCTCCCTTGTCAAATAGTCAGGCCTGTGAACTCCACTGGGCTCTTGGGCTCTGTTTTGGCTCCTCCTTTTTAGCATGTCTGTAACTCTGGCCAAGCTATGTAGCTTCTCTGTGCCTCAGTTTCCACATTTGTAAGTTGAGAACAACAGTAGCACCCTGGTATGAAGAAATACTATGACTGAGGAAACGCTTACAGAAGAGAGCATTGAAATAGGGCTGTGCTCACAGTTTCAGAAGTTAGCCCATTACCATGATGGCTTCCAACAAGGCCATACCTACTCCAACTAGGGCACACCCTCTAATCCTTCTCAAATAGTGCCACTCCTATGGGGGTCATTTTTTTAAAGATTTATTTATTATATGTATATGAGCACACTGCAGCTGTTTTCAGAAACACCAGAAGAGGGCATCAGATTCTATTATAGATGGTCGTGAGCCACCACTTGGTTGCTGAGAAGCAGGTGATCATGGAGGGCAGCTTTACTTTTGTGAAAAGTAAAGTTTTCTTCTATTTTTGTGAGCAGCAAGGTAGCTAGTGAGCTGGACACCAGGATGCGGGCTTTATGATCTACTCTGTGTCCCTGTTAGAAAGAAGCCTATTGACCTTTGCCAAAGAGATGCCAGTGAGCTCCTAAGCCAGAGCTGTTTGTCAGAAATAAAGTCTAAGACATGCAGGTGTTTTCTAGAACCCATGTTTTAAAACAGGAAGCTGGGTTAGGCTATAACTTTTTGGCAGGGTGCTTCCCAGAACCAGGAGACCCTAGGACTCAACCTCTAGTACTGCCCTCCCCCAAAAGGGAGAGAAAATTATTTTAATAACATATTTCCCTTAACACAGTATATCCAAAATATCAGTATTTTGATTCATAATCAATATAAATATTAGTAGGCTATTTTACTCTTCTCTCTCCTATTAAATGTTCAGAGTTGGGCATAATCCAAACACTGAGGAGAGAGAGGCAGGAGGACCAAGAGTTTAAGGCCTCAGCCTCTATACAGTGAGTTCCAGGCCAGAGGGTTGCGCGAGACCCATCTCAAAAATAAAACGGAACAAACACACACTCAAAAAGTTTAAAGTCTGAAGCACTTTTCACTCACAGTATCTCTTCTCAGCCATGTGAGTCACATCCCATGTGCTTCACGGCCTGTTTTAGTCAGGGTTTCTGTTCCTGCACAAACATCAGGACCAAGAAGCAAATTGGGGAGGAAAGGATTTATTCAGCTTACACTTCCACATTGCTGTTCATCACCAAAGGAAGTCAGGACTGGAACTCAAGCAGGTCAGGAAGCAGGAGCTGGTGCAGAGCCATGGAGGGATGTCACTTACTGGCTTGCTTCCCCTGGCTTGCTCAGCCTGCTTTCTTATAGAACCCAGGTCTACCAGCCCAGGGAATGGCTCCACCCACAATGGGCTGGGCCAGGGATGGCACCACCCACAATGGGCTGGGCCCACCCCCCCTTGATCACTAGTTGAGAAAATGCCTCACAGCTGGATCTCATGGAGTCATTTCCTCAACAGAGGCTCCTTTCTCTGTGATAACTCCAGCCTGTGTCAAGCTGACACAAAACCAGCCAGTACATGGCCACTGATAACAACAGCTCCCTTCCTGGACAGAGCAGGCCTGAGCAAAGGGAGACAGAGCTCACAGCTCCCTCTCACGACAGGAAAACACAATGGACTATGGGTAGTTCTCGGAGGCCTGGACTCTTGAGTTTCAATTTTGGGTCCAATCAGAAAAGCCTTGTGATATCCTATAAATATCCTATAGATTTCCAAAAAAGGTGGGGGGAGCCCTCCTCTCTCCCCAACACCAAGGAGCACACAACTAGGTGCCTAGGAGGCCATTTCCAGACAGCTGAGTAGAACCCTCTGGGCAGCTCTGTGGTGTGCATGGGATCTGTACATATCTAGTCTCTGCTGCCTGGCACACCCAGAAGCCCTGGGTCCTGGGAGATCTGGGCAGAACAGGCTGAGAGCCCCCTGCAGCCAGTCTCCTGGGAGGCTGTAGAGGCGCCAACCCCATCTAAATGGCTTTGGCAGGGAAACAGGCCCAGAACAGGCTGCTCTGCCTGGCAGTCTATATCCCAGCCTTGTTACCTGTGCCAACCACAGCAACGGTGGCATTAGCTACTGTGTATTGATCGTTTACTTTCATCTGGGTACTGTGCCGAGTGTTCTCCAGACTAACCCTCAGTTAATGCTGCTGGAAACTTGGGACTTTGGATAACGACGGAGTGAGTACAGATTCCTGAGCAGCCAGATTTAAAACCTGGCTCAGCAACTATGGGAGCCAGCCAGAGCAGGTCTCTCTCTCTCTCTCTCTCTCTCTCTCTCTCTCTCTCTCTCTCTCTCTCTCCAGGCTTCAATCTCCCCAACTATAAAATAGGAAGCAATACTACTACACTGTACTATTGTGTGTGTGCATGCACATGTATGGGTACATGCATGAGTGTATGTATGCTTGTGTGCCTGTGTGCATGCGTGTGCATGCGTGTGTGCATCTGTAGGTATATGCCCGTGGCGGTCAGATGAGAACCCCTGTTGTCAGTCCTCCCCCTTCACCTTGTTTGAGACTGATGTTATTTTGTTACTCAAAGCAGAGTATAATGGGCTAGGTGGCCCTCAATCTTCCAGGGACACTCTGGTCTCTGCCTCCCACCTCAAACGTTCTAGGAACAGAAGTACTGCAGACACACGCTAAGGTGCCCAGCTTCCGAGGGCTCTGGGGATTCAAATTCAGGACTTAGCCTTGCCTGGCACTTAGCCAACTCTCTGCCCAGACATTATTTCTTAACAGATCCTAAAGCACTTAGAATAACGTCTCTTATGGAGTAAATATTTTAAAAGCATTAACTGTTTTTACTTCTGTCTGGCACCCATTTTATGGATGAGAAATGGAGACTTGAGGGCATTTAAAAACTTGATTGGAGTCACCTAATGAGTCCAAAGTGGTTGCATTTAGAATACAGTGCTTCTGAGACATGCAAAACTTGGTTATCCTGGGAGAGTCTCTGTCTCCTCAGTGCCCCCAGGGGGTAACGCCGTGAGACAGACACTTAGACAGCAGTCTCCTCCAACTTCAGCTCCCTAGGGAAACTCTAAACTATACTGTGGCGCAATTCTTGCCAACTCGGGGTGTCAGGGGCCCACCCCAAGGTGGCACCTCACCACACAAGCAAGCATTGTTATACCCTCTTTCCCAGAGGGACAGCATGTCTGAACAGGCACACAGCTGTTCCAAACACCACTTCCTGCTTCTGTTTATCTCACTCTGCCTCGCCTGCTTCTTTCCAGAAAGGTGCCATCAGCGTCAGCCATCCCTGTCCTTTGTGGCATCTCCTAGCCAGGCCCTGGGCTTTCATGGGCCAGATGCCAAGTCAGGCCTGAGATGAAGGGTGTGGAGCCATATCGGTGATCCTCACTCACCAATTTCCACAGCATGCCCACCAGGGGAGTCCCAGAAACACGTTTCTAAAACTGTCCTAGCAGATGCCCATTTACAGGGAGCCATGTTAGTAGTGACAATGGGGCTGTGGTGACTGTCAGCTTGATTCCACTTGGCGCCTTCAGCCTTCCTATACGCAAAGACTTATATTCATTCATCTGAAGATCAATCAAAGACTCCCCACTGCTCCTAGTCCCTAGGCTGGGGTCCTGCCATGAGCCAAATCAGGACCTAAGCAGGCCTCCAGATCCAAGTGCCAGCTGTCCTAGGAAGCCGAGAAAAAACTTACAAGTCTGGTGCGTGCGCATCAGCACAGGATAAAAGTCAGACCGCAGGGGATTCTGCATCTTTTTTAAAAGATTTATTTATTTATTTTATGAGTACATTGTAGCTGTCTTCAAACACACACCAGAAGAGGGCATCAGATCTCATTACAGATGGTTGTGAGCTACCATGTGGTTGCTTGGACTTGAACCCAGGACCTCTGGAAGAGCAGCCAGTGCTCTAACCACTGAGCAATCTCTCCAGCCTCTGGGGTTCTGCATTTTCAATAAGAAAATTGTAAGGGGGAAAAAAAATGAAATGAGCAACTGAAGACTTGTAGCAATTCCCACCTTCCGTTCACCCTTCTTGTTTGGATGCCTCCTGACTCAGTTTTAAAAGGGAATGAGGTTGTCAGCAACCAGAAACACCAGCTGGAGCTGGGACACAGGACCTAAACAAAGTCAGGGGTCTGTGAATGCCAGAAGAGGCAGAGGTACAGGCCACCCACAGAGTGAGCCACAGCCACACACAGCCACCACACACCCATAGAGTGAGCCACAGCCACCACACACCCACAGAGTGAGCCACAGCCACACACAGCCACCACACACCCATAGAGTGAGCCACAGCCACACACAGCCACCACACACCCACAGAGTGAGCCACAGCCACACACAGCCACCACACACCCATAGAGTGAGCCACAGCCACCACACACCCACAGAGTGAGCCACAGCCACACACAGCCACCACACACCCATAGAGTGAGCCATGGCCGCCCATAGCCACCTTCTGGCTCCCAGCCTGCCTCCTGTGGCGAGCAGACTCACCTGTCTGTGGGACATATGGCAGCCATGTTCTGTTGACACACAGCCCACCCCTCCCCCACCCCAGGCCTGAGTAGCTCTGTAGCACCTCCAGAGGAAGCAGCCCCAGCTCTTAGCGATACTTAGTCCCTGAGAGAGCCCTGTTCCCACACAGCTCACTATTTAGTCCTGAGGTTTCCCATGGAAAAGTCAGCTGGGACAGTAAAAAGTTGTCCTGGTACCACAGATAGATAGCTTAGCTCCTCTGTGCCAAGCTATAACACAAAACACAGGGGACCGGGCAGAACTCCAGTCCCGTGCAGGTGCTTCCACTTCCCCACGTGATCAAGGATAAACTATGGGCACTTGTGGCGACCACACTGTTGGCCTGGAGTGCGGCCTTGGGGAGGAAGGCATTACTACTTCCGGCTGGTTCTAGGTCCAGAGCAGTTTTTACCCACCCTGCCTAGCATTGTTCCCCTGCCCCCACCCTGCCCAGCATCATTCACCACCCTCTCTGGCCCAAGTGAAACGTCCATGTTCCATCAACAAATGTGGAGACCCGCAGCTGAAGATAACCCTGCCAGGCTCCTTGGGGACCCCTACACGATGAGGACACAGAAGACAACAGAGAGCAGGGGAGCCTGCCCCCCACCCCACCTCAACACCAGCCAGGAGCATGAACCTTCCCAACTAGCCAAAAGGAGGGGTCCCAGTCTGAGTATGCAAGCCAGAGCCACCCCGGTCCTTTGCCCTCACTCAGAGGGAGAACATGGGTAGGCAGAGGGAGCAGTAAGAGCCACCTGGCTCCCTGGGAAGTCACAGGAGGTAGCATCATCTCCCGAGGGGACAAAGGGACTATGTGTGAGAGACCTTAAGTCCTCTGCAGCAGCCCTGAGCCCCCCACTTCTGTGCTTCCCAGGAGCTGAAAGACCTGACAGCCCAAGTAAAGGACGTGTCAGTGACCGTGGGCCTGGACACCCGCTGCCACATCGATCTGAGCGGCATCGTGGAGGAAGTGAAGGCCCAGTATGACGCCATTGCTGCTCGAAGCCTGGAGGAGGCAGAAGCCTATTCGCGGAGCCAGGTTGGGGACTGACCGCGCGGGGGAGGGGCAGGAAGGACTAGACAGGAGGCGGCTGAGGCCTTCTGGCTCTGGGCCCTGAGATTCTCTGAGGAGCAGCAGGGAGTATATGCAGGAGTGCTGCAGAACCCAGGCAGCAAGGAAAATGGGAGGCGCAGTTTCTGCAGGGCTCCAGGGGCAGGAGGAGGGGAAGCTGATTTGGGATCTTCTGGAGTCACTGTGTGAGTGTAGCTTACCTGGGACAGCCAGAAAAATGACACCAGGAAAACATGGGTCTGGAGGGGGTGGGGGAATGGGTGGGATGCTGAGGGAGCTACAGCAGGCCACCCTTACGGTCCCCCTTCCACACCCTTTCAGCTTGAGGAGCGAGCTGCCCGCTCAGCGGAGTTCGGGAACAGCCTCCAGAGCAGCCGCTGTGAGATTGCAGATCTCAATGTGCGTATCCAGAAGCTGCGGTCCCAGATCGTCTCCGTCAAGAGCCATGTGAGAAAACTCCCGAAGGGCCTGGAGACACACTCAGTCAGTCACGCTGGGTACACACAAGACCTGACTGAAAGGCCTCGAGTAGATCTATGCTGCCTCTGGCCTCAGTTTCTTAACCTGCCAAACGAAAAGGAACAGCCTGCTAGGGTAGCTCTGTGGATCACGTGACTTCCATACAGAACCGCCCTCTGTAAAGTGCCCAGAGCTACTGGGACATCAGAAAGCACTTCCCCACCCCCATGCACAACCAGGTCCCTCATTCCTGCCCAAGCACAGTCAATCTGACAGAAGGGGAAGAATGGGGCCTAAATCTCAGCTTCTGGTCTGGACTCCTTGTAGTAGCTTGTGAAACTTCCCAGGTTTATGTGAGCTCCCTGAAAGCGCACCATACCTAGAAATAGCATTGCTTAGCTACACACACTGGGACAGAGGCAACCTCAGGCCTGGCCCACTCACTGCTCCTTCCCTTTGGCCTCCTGGCTGCAGTGCCTGAAACTAGAGGAGAACATCAAGATGGCCGAGGAGCAAGGAGAGCTGGCCTTCCAGGACGCCAAGGACAAAATGGCCCAGCTGGAGGCTGCCCTGCAGAAGGCCAAACAGGACATGGCCCGGCAGCTGCGCGAGTACCAGGATCTCTTGAACACCAAGCTGGCTCTGGACATCGAGATCGCCACCTACCACAAGCTGATGGAAGGAGAGGAAAGCCGGTGAGGAAAGGAGAGAGGGGCGGGGCGGGGCGGGGCGGGGCGGGGCGGGGCTTGAAAGCCAAACCTGCTGGCCTCAGTCACTGAAACTGGGATCTAGCTCTGTATGGCCTGTTTGCCCAGCTGGAAAATGGGCTAAAGATAAACATGGCTCACCTGTGGTGGGAAAGCTATAAGAACCTGACCAGAGAGATGACTCAGGGCTAAGCTTCCCAACAAGAGTTTTATCCCTGGAATCCACGTGATGGAGAGAACTAATTCCCACCAGTCTGATCTTCACATGCACTCGATCTCTCTCTCTCTCTCTCTCTCTCTCTCTCTCTCTCTCTCTCTCTCTCTCTCTCACACACACACACACACACACACACACCAAGTTTTTTTTTTTTTTTTAAGTTTAAGGTGGATATCCAGTGTTTTGTTTTGTTTTGTTAAATGCTCAGCTATGTTCACTGCGTATGCTTGGCAGAAAGGGGTGAAGGGCAGAGAATGCAATCGTCCTGGTTTGTCTGAAGTCCAGGTTTGTGTCTCAAACACCAAGACTCTCCTCCCTTCTCCCCTTAGAACTATCAAGTGTCTGAGGAGCCAAAAGTGGAATAGCCATGGCTCCTCAGCTCCCTGACGACTAGAAACTACAGAGACAAGGCTAGCCAGGGTCCACAGGACAGGACAACCACAGGCTTGGGAGTGACAGCCAGGAATTGCCCTGCACTTAGCAGACTCCAGCCCCCATCCTAACACTACCACATCTCCCTCCCGCAGGATGGACCTGCCCTCTGCCACTGTGGTCAGTGCCGTACAATCCCGATGCAGAACCAGTAAGTTCACCCACCCAGAAACCAAGGGATACATGGGGTGTGGGGGCCCGGGGCCCCAAGGGCAGTATGTAAGTGCCTTCAAACCCTCTAGCTTTTCCTTCCACACCCTTTATGTCCCCTGTAGCTGCCTCCAAGTCTGGCCTCTCCAAGACCCCCTCCCGGAAGAAGAAAAGCCGCAGAGGCCCAGTGATCAAAATCACTGAAATGTCAGAGAAGTACCTCTCCCAGGAGTCCGAGGCCTCCGAGTAAGACAGAAACCCCAGGAAGAGCCTTGAGCCACCTCCACCGCAGCTGGCGGCTTAAGCTAAACTCAAGAACGTAGCCTGGAGCCTCCGGGTTGGGAGGAATACTGAATGGGGAGAAGTGGGTCCCAGCGGGTTTCTCTGGATGGGGAGTGAAGGCAGCCTTGTTCAGAGGTGTCACATTTGCCACTTCCAGCCTCCTGTCCCCAGCTTGTCCTGGAAGGCAAAGGGGAGCTCGGGGCCTGCCACCTCTCCACTCCTCTGAGGCTCCTCTTCCCACATAGCTCTAATAAGGTGCTTGACTTTTGCCCACCGCTTGCCCTGACTCCTGCCTCAGCCTTGCCTTTCTTGCCTCTGCCTCAGAACCGAGGCTGGCATCCTTGCCCACTAGCCAGGACATAGACCAGGCTGAAGGATGATGTCCCATAAAACTTGGATTTTGTCCTATAAATGGTGTTCCTGGGCCTGAGGGCTAAAGACCCCTAGGTTCCCTGCCTTTAGGCTTCCCAGACATCTGACAGTACTGGGGGACAAAGGAAAGAAAGGCCCGATATGTTAGACAAAAGCCTGAGCCACAGAGTGGCCCAGATGCCTGCATGTACCCTCTTCTAGGACTAAGGTGTCATAACTAACTTTAGAGCCACCCTGGCCAAGGCCAACACCCTAGGAACAGAGCCAGACATAGGAGCCTGACACCAGTCCTTGCCTTTCTCTCCCTACCATTCCAGACTTGTGCCACCATCCTAAAATCTGGGCTCTCCCTCCAGCCCAGGCCCCCCAAACCTCACTTCCCAGGGCTTCTGTTCTATCCCCTAAGACATTCCACTCAACAGACCAATTTTTCCCTCTCTGCCCCTCCCTTCTTCTAAGCTTACTCCCCCCACCTCACCCCTACCTCTGGTGGGCCATGAAGAAGGCAAAGCCTGGGAAGATCTGGAAGTTTCTTAGACCTAAATTTGGTCCAGGAAGCCCCAAGATAGCCATTCTGCATCTGCCGAGGTTATCAGTATGTTCCCGCCTTGGCTCTCACCTCTGAGGTTTGCGGAGCACAGCAGTGCCAGCCTCCCCATGCCACCAGCCTCCTCCTCATCCCTTTATCCTGGAGACCCACGTCCTGGCTCCTGCCTCACCTCCTCTCCTAGCCCATCTCTCATCCTTGCATCTCATCCTCCCAGACTAGATAGCCTCAAGGCCGCTGGTCCTCCAGGCCTGCAGGAGGTGCTAATAGCCTACCAACTCCTCCAGGCCAAAGGAACCCAGCAATATATTAACCCTAGAGTCCCCGAAGCGGGTGCTCATTGCTGCTTTCTCTCGGGCTATTTATCCTTTTCCACGGGACATGAAATATAGAACATATATATTATTTTTTCATAACTTATGTGGCCTTTTAACTTATTGCTTCCCTTGCTGTTTCTGCATAATAAGTGCTGAGCATACTTCAAGATTTTAAAGAACTCATTCCAGCCACCGACTTGACTGTCTGACCCAGGCAAGGGGTGAATAAAGTACTAAGATCCATCCACGGATAAAGTCGCTGTGCCCTCGTTCTTGTCTGTCAGTTGCTGGCTTGCTCTGTTTTGTTTTGTGTATGTCCGACCCAGGATCTCAGGTAACCCAGGCTGGCCTCAAACTCATATAGCCAAGAATGACCCTTGACTCTTCTGCCTTGGTCTCCCCAAAGAGCTGTGATTACAGGTACACACCACCATGCCTTGCTTGAGTATCTAATCTCGTCTTCTCCCTTGGGTGGTTTGGGCATACACAGGTGGACATCATGAAGTTGTGAACTCCCTAGTTACAGAGAAGTGTCCCACCCACAGACTGAGCTGTAACTTCAGACCAACAGGACTTAGATGAAAGAGGTCTCCAACCTTCCTTGCCCCCAGGAGACTATTATAATAAGGATCCATATTTATAGTGCCATGTCCGGGGGACTATACGGGGCCACCTCAGTAGATGCAAATGAGGGTTCCCCAGCAGGTGGTAGGATTCCTTCTCCTACCTCCGCCCAGCCGCAGGGTGGTGCGACCCAGAGTACATTTGGATGGAGCAGGCTTAATCCTGCCAAGTCAAATTCCAGATCAAAAAATAAGGATCAAAGGCTAATCCCAGGAGCCAGTGGACAAAGAGACTAATGACCGAGCCTCGCAACCTGAGTTTAATCTCCAGGTCATCTATGGTAGAAGGAGAGAACTAACTCCTGCAATGAATGAATGAATGAATGGATAGATGAATGAATGAATGAGCAAGTGTATATACCAGATAGATAGATCGATAGATGATAGATAGGTAGATAGATAGATAGATAGATAGATAGATAGATAGATGATAGACAAATGATAGATAGATAGATAGATAGTAGATGGCAGATAGATAGACAGACAGACAGATTTCTAAATGATCCTCTCTAAGCCCTATCCTAGGAAACCAAGACTACAGTTCCCTCTCTTTCCTACCAGGAGCCCACAGTCAAGATTCCTGGGTAAGATGGCAACTCAAAATAACTAACCTAGACTTCTCTGCAAAGTCCAGAAGTGGTTCCTTTGGTGAATCAGGGAAACATCAAGAACTAGCACACTGTTGCCCACCAAAACTTCGGATAAACTGAACCTCAGTTTCTCTGTCAGTGTCAGGGACCACATAGCTCTCCTCACTCACTGCCTTGCGGGTGTCTGGGGAGCTGATGACAGGGCTGTGTTCATACCTATCGGGAACGCTGCCTCATCTTCTGCCAGACTCTGCCCTGCGACAGTCCAGCCAATGGGAAAGGTCATTAGTGACATCACCACTGTTGATAGGGTAGATATGAAGAGCTATAGATGAATGATAAAGCCTGAGGTTCAAAGCCAGGCAAGGATACCACATCATGACACAGAGGCGCAGCACAGCCAGGCCATAGGACTTGACTCTATCCCTTCCCCTCATGACACTGACAGACAGAATCTGCTCTCAGGACACAGGACAGATAAACAGAGAAACCCCATGTCCTCAAGAGAGAAGAGAGCTGACGTGGTTTTTTGTCTTCTATTTCGCCAACCTCTGAGTTCCTGTTTGGATTTTTTAACATGAATAGGAATCTCATACTCCAAGGTTCCATGATGCATTTATTATCCTACTTCCTCTGGATTATTTTTACCAGATTCCAACTTCGTGAACCGAACACTAATTTTCAGCCACCCTTCTCAAGATAACTTTCTTTGAAGATCACTCATCCATACCATGCTGGCTGTTCCCTGGACCTCTCATCTGTAGCATCTTTCATATCTTAGAGTTAAAACAATGCTACTATTTGACTCATGAGTCTTTAGAAGTCCATGACGCACACCAGAGTCACTCATTTACAAGCTGTTTTTTTTAAGATTTACTTATTTTATGTATGTGAGCACGCTGCCACTGTCTTCAGACACACCAGAAGAGGGCATCAGGTCCCATCACAGATGGTTGTGAGCCACCATGTGGTTGCTGGGACTTGAACTCAGCACCTCTGGAAGAGCAGTCAGTGCTCTTGACCACTGAGCCATCTCTCCAGCCCTACCAGCATTTTTTTTTAAACACAAACTTCTCTCATATTAAATCTCCACTCCTAGAACCTCAACTCAGCAGACCAGAGGTGGCCACCTTGCTTTCTTTGTCCTGGCTAACTCTTATCTTTTATCCTGAGGATAAAAATGCTGGCCCACCCTGTCTCCAGGGTCTTCAAACCCCAGGCAACGTAACTCTTTCTGTGAGTCACCATGTCGCAGAATTACATGACAGACCACAGCAGAGATGGCCCAAGCCATCCTTCCCACAGTTGGACAAGGGGGTCAAAACTGGTAGAAATCTTGATAAGGGCAAGGATGGACATCTAACTTCTCCACAGTCTGTATCGAATCTGTAGTCAGCTCTACACAGTTGGTGCTAGGGAGTGTGCAAAGCCAGGTTTGGACTCATTCTGCTTACGGCCTTATAGCGACATACTCTAGGAGGTTGGTGTGCAGAGGTGGCATGGGGTGGGGTGGAGACTTCAGGAAAATACAGGTGTCCCTAGTCATTCACTGATCCACAAGTAGTCCTTAATAAATTCATTTTACTCATCAAATTGAGCTTGGGTAAGTCATCCTTTGAGCTGTGGGTGCCATCCCAGTCCGGGAGCAGGTACTAATTTTATTCTCCCCTAAAGAAATCATGTAATAAAAATGTCTCCAATAAGTATAGGAATGACCACCCCACCCCCAGCCACCATCCCCAAGCCCCACAGTTGCATGAAGCTAAAACAGTGCTTTATATATATAAGCCTGTAGTCGGTGTGGGGTGCCAAATTCTTTCTATCATGGTTGCTTTGTTGGGCCTCAGGCTAGTCACATTCCTGAGAGCTTTAATGACACTGAAGGTGACATCCTGGCACTGGTATGAAGGGCGAGCTAAAGAGCCCCCTACCATCTGTCTGGGTTGTTTGTTGGGGCCTTCAGCTGTTCTAGGGACCATGCTGACATGGAATATTGACAGGGAAAATCCCAGAGGACTTATGAATCCCTCGGAGACCTATGGGAGTAAGGAGCATGGGGAGGATAAGGCTGATAGGTTTTGTCCTTCACAAAACCCCTTCCCAAATGTCCCTCAACATCTAATCCTCTCACTCTTGTAATATCCAGCGTTTCAGGTATGGTGCCTTCGACATATCAGCTGGCACCTTAAGCTTTCGGTTATCTGAGTTCTCAGGGTCACCCACGTCTCCCAAGGGGGCTGCACCCATAGTAACATAGTCCTGGCACTGGATGGGTGAAGGGGTTGGGGCATTCTCTGGGAACTGAACTATACTTGCATAGTTCATTTTTTACAAAGCTTTTAAATATTGAGACCTGAGAGATGGCGTGGCGATTAAGAATGCTTCTGCTCTTAGCAGAGGAGCCAGACTGGATTCACACCCAGGTTGGAGCCACCCACAAGGTATCTCACAACCAACTTTATCTCCATTTCTAGGGAAATATGAAACACTCTTCTGGGTTCTGTGACACACAGACGTGCGTGCAGGCAAGACTCCCATATACATAAAATAAAAATAAATCTTTTTTTTTCTTTTTTTAAAGATGATGCATGGGAAAAGAATTTAGTGTGGTGCCTGGCACAGAACAGTTGCTTTAAAATGCTGCTAACAGCCAACACGAGCTTTTTCCAGCTTTCCCAGATCCCCGTGGAGATGAGATGGACTTCCTATCAGGCCCCAGTAGCCTGTCCTTTGGCGTGATTAAGCCTACCCGTTCATTCTTGGAGATATAGAGTCAGAGAAATGGCCCCGCCCCTTCTCTTTCAAGCAGTGACCCAGGCTGCTCTCCCGGGGAAGACACGCCCAGACAACCAGCGTAGCAGCCAGCACTGCCCTCTCCTGGCAGAGGCAAAAACAACATGTCTCTGGAGCCTCCGTGAAAGGGGCGGAGAGAAAGCAGCTAGGACTGTGTTGGGAAGAGCTAAATGCCAGCCCCAGAACTACATATAAGTGGCTCCGGTTTCAGACCTCAGTTCTGAGAGTCGCTCGGGACCGATGCCCCTCTAATCCCTGCACCGCTTTCTCCCCAACACCATCCGCTGAACGGCTGCCATAGCGCCCAGGCCTTACAGTGGCTTCAGTGGCAACTGCCTTGAAACCCTTCCTCTGCGCATCTACATTCTCCGTGTCAAGCCCAGAGTAACATCACCTCCCCACGGACACCCCTTCCATAAAACCACTCCTCTCTGCACAGCCTGCATGACCTTGCTGGTCGCTTCTTGTGCTTTGGTTGGTATCCAGGCAAATAAGGGACCACGTTAGATCAGATCTGATGCCCACCCCACCAGAGAGGACTTACATCTGGTGCTGCAAACTCAGGAGCCTGTGGCTGAAGAGATCATAGACCCTAGTGAGGAACTATGGCTGTTGGTTTGCTAAATAGACAAGATGTGCTCAAGAAGGGCCTTCTAAATAACTGTGTCTGTGCCCATAGAACACTGTTTCTGTCCACCCTATTGATCAGCAATGACTGTATAGATTGATACCTGGCCAAGAACAAAGACGAGAAATGACCATTGGATACTGTACTGGCTGGTTTTGTGTCAACTTGACACAAGCTGGAGTTATCTCAGAGAAAGGAGCCTCAGTTGAAAAAATGCCTCCATGAGATCCAGCTGTGAGGCATTTTCTCAACTAGTGATCAAGGGGGGGAGGGCCCAGCCCATTGTGGGTGGAGCCATCCCTGGCCCAGCCCATTGTGGGTGGTGCCATCCCTGGACTGGTAGACCTGGGTTCTATAAGAAAGCAGGCTGAGCAAGCCAGGGGAAGCAAGTCAGTAAGTGACATCCCTCCATGGCCTCTGCATCAGCTCCTGCTTCCTAACCTGCTTGGGTTCCAGTCCTGACTCCCTTTGGTGATGAACAGCAGTGTGGAAGTGTAAGCTGAATAAACCCTTTCCTCCCCAACTTGCTTCTTGGTCCTGATGTTTGTGCAGGAACAGAAACCCTGACTGAGACAGATACCCATCCATAAATGGGATGTCTGTATCATCCTTTCCAAAACTCAAGAAACATCCTGGAGAAAAAGTAGAAGGAACGTAAGAACCTAGGGAAGGTGGGGAACAGGGGTGAGGTACTGACTTCTTGGCATGATGTGGCTGCTGTACTCAAGAACCCACACCAGCCATGACTACCTGCACAGACTCAGCCTAGGACTGGGCCCCTTGAGATCCTGTCATAAGCCTGGACGTGGTGGCACATGCCCTCAGTCTCAGCATTAGAGAGGCAGAGTCAGTCTTTGTGTTGAGGCCAACCGAGGCTACAACAGTGAGACCCTGACTCAGAAAAGGGGGAGGGGGTCTGAAAGTGGAAAAGGAGCTACCTGAGAAGAAAAATATAATCAAAATCAATACATGTGTGAAAATGTAATGAAACCCATTGTTGTGTATGATTAACATGTGCTGATAAAAACATTTTAAAGGGGGGCTAGAGAGATTGCTCAGTGGTTAGAGCACTGACTGCTCTTCCAGAGGTCCTGAGTTCAAATCCCAGCAACCACATGGTGGCTCACAGCCATCTGTAAGGAGGCATGCCTGAGCAGGGAACCCGTGTGCTACTTGGACTTGGTGCTGTGGAACTGGAGGAGCACAGTCTCCTCCTTCCACCTGGGGCAGCTGAATATCGAGGGCCAGATGACACTCTGACAAGGTGTCTGACTCTGGACCTGCAGGAGGAGGGGACTGCTGCCCTAGGAAGAATGTGGGGATGTCTCCTGGTCCCCTGACAGAGGCTTTGCTCAGAAATAAACAATCACCCTCCTCTGCTGGCCTGCTTCCATTTTAACATTTTCAATGTGTCTGCTAAGATATCTGGGTCTGATGGCTGTCACAATTTCTACCCAAAAGAAAGCAAATAGAGCCAGGATACAGACACCCCAACTCCCAGACTTTAGGTCCAGCACAGCTAAAACACAGGGAAGTCACTCAATCTCTGTGTCTCTTTGTCTGTATGTCTGTGTCTCTGTCTGTTTCTCTTTCTCATACACACACACACACACACACACACACACACACACACGTGCATATCTGTGTCCCTCTATCTCTGTTTCTCTCTCTCACACACACACACACACAAACACATACACACACATGCACACACACGTCTGTGTCCCTCTATCTCTGTTTCTCTTTCTCATACACACACACACACACACACACGTGCATATCTGTGTCCCTCTATCTCTGTCTCTGTCTCTCTCTCTCTCACACACACACACACACACACACATGCACACACGTCTGTGTCCCTCTATCTCTGTCTCTGTCTCTTTCACACACACACATACACACAAACACATACACACACATGCACACACACGTCTGTGTCCCTCTATCTCTGTCTCTCTCTGTCTGTCTCTGTCTGTCTGTCTGTCTGTCTCTCTCTCTCTCTCTCTCTCTCTCTCTCTCTCTCACACACACACACACACACACACACACACAGAGTCCTACCCTCCTTTCACCCGCCTGCCTGCCTGTATCTACAATCTGCAGGCTCTGAGCGCCCCCTGCTGCCCATTGTCCCATCTACACCAGCACAGAGAGCACAGAGCCCATTCCTGCTGTCCAGGACTGGGACCACACCTCTCGGCCCTACTTCTGTGAGCCATGGAGGAGGCTTAGCACCATCTGGGGTCTCCTTCTCCCCTCCACTCCCTCCAGTACAGAGGAAGATTGCCTGGCAGAGATCTGTACGGGTAGAGCCCTCAGGTGTCCTGACCCTGGGTCACCCTGCAGGGTCACAGCAGGAAAATTGTCTGAGGTTCTGAGGCTGAACCCTGAGAGAGAGGTAAAAGGAGCAGGTTCAGGGCTCCTTAATGGAGGCTATTACGGATCTCTGTCCCTGGTTGGAAGTTGAGAAATCCCTTTCTTCTGCAAATCTGCCCTTTCTTGCCCAACCCCATTCCCACCAAGCTGTGGACTCCCAAAGGCTCCTGTGCCACCCGCAAGGCCGTCACACACCCTGGTAGCCCTGACATGAAACATATTAACGGATTCCACTTATGTCCAGAGCCAAGGAGGGAGAGAAGGCGGGGGCTGACAGGGAGGCTAGCGTTCTGAGAGAGCCACGTGGCACGGCACACGCGAGTGCACAAGTGTTCTTACACATGTATACACACATATGCAAACACACATATGGGCTCTATGGGTCCTGTAAGTGTACACGTCTTAACAGAGGCATCCTACAGACACAAACCGCCAGCAAAGCACCCATCTTTGCAAATGGTCACTGGCCACATGCACAAACCTCCATGTGCTGAGATGATTCCACGGTGACACGGAGCTCAGTTTGAAGCCTGATTTTGCCCTTGGAGTTGTATAACTTTCAAAGCCTCAGTTTCCCCACCTGTGAGAATGGGTACTAAGGGTGGCTGTATCCAGGGCTATAGGGCCTGAAGGGAATAATGCGTGTGGCTGGCCAGGTACGGAGCAAGTGTTCCATGGCTGGCAGAACACATCCCAGGCCTCTGTGTGACAGGACTGGAAAGGGACATGGTCCCCATCTATGATTTGAAACACTGAGGCCTCAGCCCAGGCACACACGTGACCAGGAGCATGCACACACTCGGGGGCACTTGTGTGTTTATGCTGTTTACGGAGGCTGCTTAGCTACCGCTGTGCTCAGAGCCCGTGAAGCCCAACCCCCCAGTGCCTGTTGGGACATGGCCTGGCTGGATTCCCGCATTCCTGCTGCCTCCACTTCCTCTTGGTCACAGACACTGGGTGCAAACTAGACGGCGTAGGGATCACTTAATCTCTAGGCCACAGAGGCTTTACTGTGATACTTTGTGGCTCTGGCCTGAGACTTGGGGTGCCTAGGGTTCTCCTGAGAGCTCTACATCCTACTCCCCCACTCCGTTTGCACAAGCTCCATATGCTAAGACCATAACTCTGGCAAGGCAAAGCTCTGGGGTCTGACCACATTGTGTCCTCCCCCCACCCTACAGCCTAGGTCAGAGGGAAAAGGATCCGCTGTCCTGTGTCAAGAGGGAAAGAACCATGGTTCGAGTACTAACTCAAAGCCTCGAACCATTAAGCCAGCCACAAGGTCTGTGAGGCTTCAAGGCCCCCCTGAAGGCTTTATGTCAGTCACAACACCCCCAACACACCAGGCCCCAGGTGACTTAACCGAGGCTCTTAGGCCCTGACAGGCAGCACCACGGGAAACAGTGCCTTGTCTCCTTGGTTTCATGCCCAGCACCTCTCCATCTGTCCACTGGTGTGAACAGACCACATAACCCGTACCACCCCAGTTGGCAATCTCCCCCTATAAATGGACAGGGCTACCTCACTTTAACTTTGGAGCACAGACCTCCTTCATGGGGTGACATCCCAGAACCAAGAGTGGACCCTGTCTACTCATTTTAAGAGACAATCTGAAGACCAGGCAGAGAAAGAGCCTGGCCCCCAGCCACACAGCCCACTAGCCAGCAGGAGGACCTCTGACCAACCCCCATTAGCAGACAAGGATAGACCTCTCCCTCTGAGCTTTCTCGGGTACACTGCCCAGCCAGTGGTGAAATGGGAAAGAGACTGGGGGTGGGGGGCACCATGTACCCTAAACCAATAAAATGCCCTCTGCTGAAAGGAGCAGATGAGGGAACCTCTCCCCCGGGCCAGCCTGAAATAATAGGGTTCCTTCTAGAACTCCCAGCAAGTTGATGGATCAGGAAGACAGTTGTCACAGCCAGGCATGGACCCAGGGAATGATGGTCCTGAAAACATCACACCTGCCTACCACATGTGAGACAGAGAGAGGAAAAAGTTCTGGCCCAGGACCCTAACTGGAGGAACTCCAGCCTCAGTTTACCCAGCTGTCAAGTGAAGATAATATTTGCACACCCCTTCTGGCCACCACACTGCTGAAACTGCTCCTTAGTCTGAGTTTCTACCTCCAAAGGCCGGGTGTGTGCCTGCCCAGAGCCACTCTGGCTCTGCCCTGCAGGGCAAGAGCAAAGGAAGCAAGAGCTGGGGTGAGCACTCCTCCGGCCCCTCCAGCCTGCTCCCCGCTTCCTTTTAGAGCCACCAGCTAGGAGAGGCCAGACCAGCTTGCCAGCACAGACCAAGGTTTCTGTTTCAATATAGTCTCAGTTCTCTACCCCCCCAGCCTGAGAACCGCAGCCCACGGAAGGAAGGAAGGAAGAAAGGAGGGAGGGAGGATTAAGACACTAAGACAGGACCCTTTGTAAGGAGCTGATTGTGGATGTAAACACAGAGAAGCTTTTTCTCCCGGTTAACACAACCACAGCCAGGATTATGACCCTCTTAACAAGAGGAAACTGAGGCCGGACATTCGGGGAAAACCTCTGAAGCAGTAAAGCCAGGTGTGGCTCATGCTGTCAGGATTCCTTTCCATAGAGAAACCACCAACTCAAGCAGTGAGCTCACGACCCTGACAGAGCCCGGGGTACCCCCGTGGGGGCGTGGCAGAGGGCGGGTCCCTGGGCGGGGCTGGCAGCCTCCGTTCAGGCAGACGCTTGGTATCTGCCTGCGGCCCGCAAGCCTGGACAGGGAGGCTGCTCAGGGCGTCCCAGACCCGGCAAGACGGGACTGGACAGGACCGGACTAGACGCGACGCGCGGGCGGTGCCGCCACATCTGAGCACAGCATTCCAGGGCACCGCGCCCAGGACACGAAAGGTGCTTCCCAAAGCTGAGATGGAACCTCCCCTCCCCTGCTGCCTCAGGCTGCTAAGGGCCTGAGAGCCTCAGTACTACCTGTACCCCATCCCCAGGGAGCCTCCCTTGGTCCCACCACCCTCGTCAATCACTCAGACAGTTCCTGCTGGAGGGGAGGTGGGGAGAATGAAGCCAGGGGCTTACAGAGGCATTTCTTGACCTATACCATCTTACCTGCTAAGGCTTAGTCCCCTCCTTTGCTGCCCCGTACCCACCAGCCACTGTGTCTCCACTGCCCTACTATAGCTCAGGGAAGCCTTTTGCCCAGGAGACATCCAGTACTGATCCCTGACCCGCACCCACTTCAAACTCACGGATCAGTCCACTCTGGATGCTCCTCCATCTCCCACCCCCACACACAACCCTGACAGGTCTTCCTCACAGGGCCTTCGGGTCCTGGCCCTAGACCCTCCAACACCTCACAGGTAACCAGAGCCAAACTCTCTGTGAACAAGAACTTTGTAAACGTTTGACCAGCATCTCAGCCTGGGCCTTCCCTGCCTCCTATTTACACACACACAGGTCTACATATCCTCTCATACATGTGTGCATGGGTATACACCATACACACACACACAAACACACACACAGGTTTACATATTCTCCCATACATGTGTGCATGGGTATATGCCATACACACACACACACATAAACACACACGCACATACACACACACTTGGTACCTCCCAATCCTATGGCCTTGGTTCTCGTGAGTTTCTTACCACCCCCACCCACCCCCAAACATCTATCTGGCAACTGTGTTTCAGCACCCTGGGCAGTCTATACCAGAAAGATAGCACCACAAGTTCTAGAACCCATGGTGGGAGGAAAAACAACTTTTAAAGTTTATGCCTGATTGCCACGTGTAAATTTGTGTGTATGCACATACACATACACACACACAATAATAATAATAACGACAACAATAATAAATATAATAAAAACTTTTAATTTAAAGAGGGAGGAACCAGAGAGCTACCTTGGTGGTTAAAAGCATTTGTTGCTCTTACAGAAGACCCTAGTATGGCTCCGCCCACCCACACAGTGGCTCATAACTAACTCTAGATCCAAGGGACTCAGGACCCTCTCCTGACTTCCATGGGCACTAGCCACATGCACTGTGTACCTTTACATGAGTCAGCCATTCCCTAGCCAAAGCCTCCCCTCTGCTGACAGGGCTCAGGGAGGTTCCCAGGGACACGAATTCTCAGAAGCAGCACGGATGCTAATCCAGGCACTGTGCGCTGCTCTGTGACACACCAAGTGTCTGTTTCTGGCCCTAACCAGAGGTGGCTGATATCAGCCATTACTGAGGGCCACGCCAGACATAGGCTCAGTTCATATGTGTGCTCACCTGCCACTGTATTTGTATACAGTAAGTGCTCACTATTTCCACACAGATCATTGTTCACTGACTGTAACCCTGCTCCCTCTCAGTCCTCCTCTGAGATCAAGCCCTAAGAGAAAACACACATACACTGCTCATACCTTGGCACTCCTGGCTTCTAGAACCTTCTAAGTATGCTTTGTCCAGGGCCCAAAATACCCCATTAAAGGAGGAGAACCTGAGGACACATCTTGAGTTCTAATCTAATTCTTCAAGACCTATAGAAACCTGTAGCGAGCAGAGAAAGATGGCGCAGGCTCACGAGTAGCCAGACGCCCCATTTATAACACGGTGACCCAGATGTCCTAGTGGGTTGAAGCTACGGTGTCTAGAATATCAACAGAAAGAGTCAACTACTCTTGATTGTGTGTGTGTGTGTGTGTGTGTGTGTGTGTGTGTGTGTGTGTGTGTGTGAAGGGCTGCAGGGTTAAGAGGCTGAGGACTGGGAAATGAACAAAGCCAGGACCAGACCACCAAGACTTGGTTCACACACCAAGCTTCCCACCAAAGTGACCATGATGACATGTAAGCTCCTGGCAGTGGGGACTGCTCAGCTTTTGTATCCTCTAGTGTCAGGTGTGTCACAGGGCACAGGGCATCAGGTTAGTAGGAGACACAGGTGGAATGGCAGGTGTCAACAAAGATGCTGAGAAAAGCCCAGAGTGTGGGCAGCAGGTGGCACCCTTGGAGAGCAGAGCCATGAGGGTAGAAAGCTTCTACCAGCAGGATGGGGAAGGAGAAAAAAGAGTGGCCCCACTAAGCTCAGAATGGGACCAAGGGATTTCCCCAAGACACACAAATGGGCCCAGGGGGAAAGGCACCTCTAAGCCTACCTCCAGTGTACCATGGGCTGAAGCACCAGCAGTCCATCTGCTAGAGCAGTGGTTCTCAGCCTGTGGGCCATGACCCCCTTTGGGGTCAAATGACCCTTTCACGGGGACTGCCTGAGATCATCAGAAAACACAGAGATCTACTTTATGACTTGTAACAGTAGCGAGATTAAAGTTAAGAAGTGGCAACAAAAGTAACTTTGTGGTTGAGGGTCAGCACATATGAGGAACTGTATCCAATGGTCCAAGCATCAGGAAGTTCTTGAAAACCACTGCGGAGGCAGGGGCCTGAAATGGGGAGGTTAGAGCTGGACAGTGGCAGAACCGCCCGCTTGAATTATCTAGCTTCTAAAACTACAAGACATGGAAGAGGGGTCCCGGAGTCCCAAAGCTTGTGGCAGTTATGAGCCTGGGAACTTGGTCCCTTCTTCGCCATGCATAGGAGACTGGGGAAGGGAGGAGGCGGCTCTGTGCATTAAACTCACATACTCGGCTTGTCTCCACACAAAATGCCACCCTGCAAAAATCTCAGTAGCCAAGGTCCTCAGAGGGGACAAGTCAAGAAGTGAGGGAAGCTGAGGTCAGGGACAGGGGACCTGAACAATCATGGTGAGTGCAGTAAGAGGTTAGGGGAGTCATGACCTCTGCATACCCAGCTGTCTCCAGCTCCTGGGAAGTTACACCCACCCTCACTTTCCCAGACAGGCTCCTTGTCTGTCAGCAGAGCTCTGAGACTGCTGTTAAAGCTCTTTTCCAGAGAGTCTTGTGCTAAGACTGCCACAGAAAGCAAAGCAAACCCTGTCCCCAAAGTCCCTGGTATTACAGAGTAGTACTTTTTCTCTCAGGCCCAACCGCAGAGCGTGAACTGGGTGAGCATGGGCTGGTAGTCTGTGAGAGAAAACTGAAAGCATGCTGGCTGTCCACAGTGGCCAGGGTGACATTAACCACCTTCCCACTTCCCATGTGCCCCCCCCTTGGGGCTCCAGCAAGAAGACATCAGAGCTGCACAGGCAGATAGGTGTAAGAGAGCTGGGCTCAGGGCCAGGGCCAGCTCGGAGACACCACAGAGGCTGGGCTTTGCCTGGGCCTGGCAGGCAGCCTGCCCTCTCCCCACCTGGCAGAAGACACTTATTACCTAATAAGGTACTTTCTCTTGTACTGGAACAGCTTCTGACAGACCCGGGAGGGTATGGGTGAAGCAGGTGGAGCCAATACTCGAGCAGGAGTCTCACCTGCCACCCTCCTACTGGGGACCCTCTAGGGGAAAATCAGCCAGTCTAGGTAACCTCCGAGACCCCGAGCCTGTCTTGGCCCCCAAAAGCCCCTGTGAGTGAAATGAAGCTCTTCCTAACAGCCCCATAAACTGTGCTGCCTCTCCTCGTACCTGATTTACAGCCGTGCTGGCCCTCCTGACCCCTACCCAGGAACACACAGTCACCTGTAGGAAAGGAGTGATCCTCTAGAGACCCACATTGTGTGCCTTGTCACTGTCAAAGAAGGGAAATGTTCCAGAAGGTACCTCCTGCAATATAATGTCAGGTCATGTCTGCCCAGATCCTAGGGCAGACCTCAGAGGCAGAAAAGGCAGCCAGAGCAAGACACTCAACATAGTGACAATGTCACCTTAGCCAAATGACCTCTCCTAAGACACATTGAAAATGTGAACAGCAGACCAGGGTCTCCTCACTGCCTGACACTCAAAGCCCTGGACCACACCAGCCATGGCCAGTCCCTGCGCCCTCAGAGACATGGCCTTTCCTAGCCTGTGGAGACGGGACAGCTCTGCCTGTCAGGGAAACCAGCCTCAGATACCAGATCCAGCTTAACCTTAAACAAGGACATCGAGGGGTCCTAGCAGTGAGGTGGACCCACGGGGGCGGGGAGGGGGCAGGGCAATAGCATTGATGTCCACACATCTGACTCAGACCTCACTGGCCATGTGAATGGACAACAGCCTCCCACAGCCCAGATCCCCCCCTATGACATGGAAACATGGGAACCCCCTCCCCAAAGTGATGAAAACACCCAGAACTGACACCAAAGCAATCAGTGCTTAGCAACCCACGGGTGCCCTTTGTGGGGTGTCTAGGAAGACCTGTGTCCCCTCGGGGTCTCCGCTGCACCTGCAGGTGCCAAACCCCAGCTCATTCCTCTCATCCTTGCCAAGAGCCCACCTGGTTCTCAGGTAGGGAGCAGAGGGGGATGAACCCATCTGATGTTGCCCCAGGGGCAGGGGCCCTTAGTCACTAAGGGACACCTTGGGAACACTTAGAACACTATCAACAACACCAAACCACCAGCCAAGCCCCTCTGCAGTCAGGACACAATGCCCTCACCCAGGTGTGTAGCCATGTGTTTCTACTGTACCGCCAGGTTGCTTGACCACACCCTGGTGACTCAGGGTTAGAGCATGGACCTGCCCAGCCAGTGGGAGAAAAAAAAGCCACCAGCTCAGGGCCTTGGCATCCAGTCTGAATCACCCAGAGACACACCCATCCCCACCCCTCTCTAATGGTCCCACTCGTGGGGATCACAGGTTTCCCCACTCCTGACCACCACTACCACGACCACCCCACCTAAGTCCCTGCAGCAGAGGCAAAGAGAAGACAACCCCTCACTGACCAGCCAGGGAAGACTGGACAGTCTGGGCTCAGGCTAAGATGGCAGCCCACAGGACACCCAGCCTAGGGACTAGAAACCCTGCTACAGAAGCCCCCTCCATCCTAAAGCCCCTGCCAGCTGCTCTTAGAGAGAGGCACGGGGCCAGCTTGCTGGTCTGACCGTCTATGGTTTGGGGTTGGGGCTAGCACTGTACCAGGTAGCAGAGGTCCTGGATGAGGGACAGTAGGCAGGGTTGGCTGACATCAGAAACTTCTTCAGCCCCCTTTGGGCCTTTCGTCTCCCTTTGACTGGGTCTTTTCCACCCTGGGGTTCAGGGTGGGATGCAGAAGGAGGTACCTCGGAAGGGCTCTAACACTAGGTCTAGTGTTGTGTGGAACAAGGCCCAGGATGGGCTGGGGCCTGGGTCTCCTCTTCAGGGAGAGCTGTGGCTCTGTCCTTGCTATCTGTCCTTCTGCCTCGGTCTCTTCTCTCGCCCTGGACCCTTTGAACCGTTGACTGGTGGTAGGTTCAGGCTCGGCAGAGTGAGGCCTTTCCTTCCCTCACTTCCAGAAGAGGGTGTTGAAGCTGGTCCTGCACCTCATCCTAACCAGACGGGTTATCTGAAGATGGCTGTCCCATCTTGTCATGGTTCTCACATTTCAAAGGCCTGGTTGAGGGGCTAGGGCCAGGGGGTCAGTGGGTCAGGGCTGTGCCTATGCAGTCTGGCCGGGGGCTGGAGCATTCCTTCATGGGGGAATTTCCCTTCTGCCTCTATTACCTGTCAGGTTCAGCTTCCTGGAGAAGCCAGGAACTGCACTGGGTGTTCTGTGGGCTGCCATCTTGGCCTGAGCCCAGACTGTCCAGTCTTCCCTGGCTCAGCTTCTAGTTCCTCAGCCAGAGGTCAGTGAGGGGTTGATTACCTTTCGCCTCTGCTACAGAGACTTAGGTGGGGTGGTAGTGGTTGGGGATGGGGAAGCCTGTGACCCCCCTGAGTGAGACCATTAGAGAGGGGTGGGAACGGGTGTGTCTCTCCAAACATAGTATTACCCTCTCTTCATGTTTCAGACATTAACCCACCCCACCCCAAACCCTGACTCTCAGACTGACACACTCACACCCCAAATTCCAATGTTAGCCCAACCCTGACCCTACTCCACAGCCCCTCCACCGCGGTCCCTGTCCATACCCCTGAAGCATGCTGCCACCGCCGCCAGCCTTGCTCCATGAACCTGGAGCCTGCCTGCCCACCGGGCCCACCCCACATCCACTGTCTGGAGCCCTCTTCAGAAAGCAATGCCTGGGATAGACCAGAGCAGTGGGAGAGATGCCCACATGCCCAGGCTGTGAGTCACCACAGAGAAACAAGGACTTGGGACAAGACAGTCTTTCCCCGAGGGCTCCCGGCAGCTCCAATCCAGGACTCCAGAGAGTGTGTAGATCCCAGACTGACTGCCATTCTCCTACAGTTCTCACAGCTAAGAGCCCCCTGTAACAACTGCACCCTCCCACACCCGACCCCTCGGCAGGGGGTCAAGTCCAGGCTCCTGGAATAAGGGACAAGGGTTTTTCCCAGACCCCAGCTCGTCCTGCTACAGAAGCCCCCTCCATCCTAAAGCCCCTGCCAGCTGCTATGCAGAGAGAGGCACAGGGCTGGATTGCTGGTCTGGGCCTCTGCAACCTGGACCACTTCCAAGCCAGCTGCCATAGCTGGCTGAGAGGATGCTGAGCTCTAGCCGGAGGCCACATTCCACAAACCCCTGACACCACTCTCAGCTTCCCCTCAAACTCATCCCTGAGGAGGCAGGACCGTCCCCCTGAGGACTCTTTTCTGGGACTGTCACCATCATGTCAAGAGTCCTCGCTTACAGAGTGGGTAAGCCAAGGGCACGCATGCACACGTGTACACACACACACACAAACACACACATACATGAGACCCTGTCGTGTCACGTCACTCAGTGGGGTTAAGACTGAAGCCCTTTTGCCCAATCCCAGGTCTCCACATAACCAGGACTCACTGGTGTGACTAGTGGGCACCAGGAACCAGGGGAGACGGGAGATTCGGGGACAGGTGAGGCAGGTCCCAGGCCAGGCTGTCCCGAGTAGAGATGCAGGAAGTTCCTGCTGCCGTCTTACATGGATTCCTCAGTTCAGAGAAGAGGTTCCTCCTAGGAAACCTGCTCTGCTCTCCAGCAGCCATCATGACCCAAGCCCCGCCCTTCCTGCCCCCATGCTGACCAGAGGGATGATTCTCCCTGTCAGAATGTGGGTCTTCCAGATTGATAACACAACCCTCCAAACACTTCTGCCTTCAGCCTAAGGCCTCATCGCAGAGTGACCACTAGCATCAAAACCCTCAATCCACAGCAGCAACCAAGAATCCACTGCCTACCACCTACACCTGGCCCAACACGGCAGAACCCCCTGATGTATGGTGCCCAGGCCTTCTCCACAGTGAAAGCCATCTTTCCTCCCAGCCCAGCTCCATATTCCTCCAGCCCACGTGACAGCTCCTTGTAACCCTAAGGTAGACGCCAGATTCCGGCTCCAAAGGCCCTCTTCCAGCAACAGCTTCGGTACTCTTCACACATGGGCACACTTCACACCTGGGCAGTCTCCACACCTGGGCACTCTTTACACCTGGGCACTCTTTACATCTGTACACTGCTCACACCTGGGCACTGTTCACACCTGGGTACTCTTCACTCATGGGCACTGTTCACACCTGGGCACTCTTTGTACCTGAACATTCTTCACACCTGCACACACTTCACACCTGGGCAGTCTCCACACCTGGGCACTGTTCACACCTGGGCATTCTTCACACCTGGGCACTCTTCACATCTGCACCTCTGAGCAACAACAGGCTTTCCACCCCAGCTCTCTGTCCAGCCCCTGCTGCCCTGACACAGAGCTAGATCCCCACCCCACCCTGCATGCCCAGCTCAACCCCATGATGGGCCTGTGGCAGGAGTATCATTGCTCGAATCTCACTTATAAGAAGTGATGATCCACATGGCTGAGTGACATAAGAGCCCAAAGCCCTCCTTGAGTGAAAATGTGGGGCCCTGGGGAAGGGGATGGGGTGGGCAGGGTCAGGGCCAGTATTTCAACTGAGCTCTTAAAACACAACTGTGGGGACCCTAGGCCTGGGGGAGTCGGAGGTACCAGGACATTTCTATACAACTGACACCATCACTGACTACCCTTCTCCTCATGTACACACACACACACACACCTTTCAGCTCTCCTGGCCGGTGGCTTCCTCACACCACACCCAGACCAGCCTGGCAGGCTGAACACCCCCTCCCCCGCCTCCTGCACAGAAGCTGCTTCAGCCCTGCCCCCACTGGGAACCAGCAAGTTCTACGGGGCAGGAGCGCCCCCTAGTGGACAACATGGGCCCAGACCTCCTTAAGCTCCTGTGGCCAAACCAGAGCTGGCGAAGAAAGGCAGGCAGGCGGATTGCTGGGCTGTTGGCAAGGGTGAGCTGGGAGACAGAGGCAAGCGGTGCTGTAGCTGAAGTCTACCTTCAACTCAGCGATGGTTGGACTGGAGCTAGAAAGAAGACAGAGTAGTACCCTGAAGCTGATGATGAGACTGTGAGGTGGGCCCCTCTAGCCGGCGGAAGTGGGACTTAACCAGACCTCTCTATATAGCCCGGTTACTCCGTCCTCCTCGAGGACGATGAAACAGCCTTCTGGAGGAGCTGCCTGAAGCCCTGGGAGCCACTCAGAGAGAGGCAGCCATTCAGCCCACACGCACACAGTGTGCAGACCAGAATGGGCCAGAGCAGGCCTCCGCGTGGGGTCGTTAGGAACCCACAGAATCTTCTTTCACCTATGAAACATACATGGCTTAGATCAAAAACCCTGAACTCGGTTGACAAAAGACCCCAGAAAAGTCTACCTGGGGGGTGGGGTGGGATGACTCTATCTGGAGTACGCAAGTGAGGCGCCCACACACACCCCCAGTGCCCAAGTGAACTCTAAACCTAATGACGGGTGTCCTTGTGAGAGACTGACAAGGAGAATACACAGGCATGTGGAGAGTTCAGGCTGCCACGCGCACCATGGAATCCTCAAAGCTGCTAAAAGCCGGCAGAGGCAGAGGGAGAGTCTGCTCTGCAGCCTTCAGGACCACAGCCCTGCAGACCCCTTGATTTAAACTTGAACTCACAGACCTATGAGCGTTATCGATTTCTGGCGTTTTAAGCCACCAAGTTGATGAATCCTTAGGACAGCCACAGAAAACCAAGACACTCGTGAGAATAAGCATCTCTGCAAGAAGGGGCGGTGACTATGGGCTTAGCCCTCCCAGGGAAAGGGGCGTGACTATGAATTTAGCCCTCCAAGGGGAAGGGGCGGTGACTATGGGTTTAGCCCTCCCAAATAGACCCATAAAGGCATCTCCGTGAAGTTCAGGCCCAACATACAGTTCAGCAACAGAGCAGGTGCCTAGCAGACGTTCTGTGTTCTCTCTTCAGCACCACAAAGGTGGGGGGGGAAAGGAAGATCTTTTGACAATATCATATTGTCATTACACGGGTCACTTTCACCCTGCAGATGTCCTGAGATTTAACAGTCCTGAGGACTGTTCTAGTAACTTTCCTATTACTGGACCCAGAGAGCTTGTAAAGTGTTCGTATAGGTTCCAGTTCCTCGCAGTTCCAGAGGGTTCAAGTGCATGATCATTGTGGTAGGGAACCAGGCAAGCAGACGTGTATTGGTGTCGCAGCTGAGAGCTTACATCTTGGTCCACAAGCATCAAGCAGAGGGAGCACCAGCTGCCATGACTTTTGGCTCCTGAACACACCTCCTTCAACAAAGCCACACCTCCTAATCCTTCCCAAATAGTTGCACCAACTGTGGGCCAAGTAGCCAGATCTATGAATCCGTGGAGCCCATTCCCATTCAAACACCACAGGGACAGTGACAAACCGTGCACCTGCCCATTTTGCTCCATGAAAACCTTCCTGATTGTTGCCAATGCTAAGTCTCTAGCCTGCATGAATCTTCCAGATGTTAGGACAGCTGTGACTGGTCACAGATGTGTTGGCTGCATCCACCTGTCAGGCTCCACCATTTCTCTGCCCATCAGGCTGGTGAGTTTAATGGAGATGTTCTAGGGACCATGACCTATTTCCAATGTCTAAGGGTGGCACTGACATCTGTTTTTGTAGGGGGAAATGTCAGTTGACATTTGCACTGTTTTATAAAAGACTTTTTACATTTCATTCATTAAATATTAAAGGGTAAGAAAAATCTTTATTTTCTTATGGGGATGATATATAATTGGGAACAGCTGAGTTCCAGAAAGATCTGAAAGTCCTTTTGTTATCCTGTGTGTCGGAGTGGGGCATACATACATATATATATATATGCCTTGGTGTAAGTGTGGAGATCAGAACTCTGTGGACTGGGTTCTCTGCTCCTGTCTTTATATGGTTTACAGGAACAAAACTCAGGTCATTAGACTTGCTTTGCCTACTGAAGCATCCTCCCCAGGCTTGAGTTTGATTTGTCTGATTGGTTGACTTTGGGATAGATATAGATAAATAGATGGTAGGTAGAAGATAAATAGATAGATAGATAGATAGATAGATAGATAGATGATAGATAGATACATAGATACATAGATAGATACATAGATAGATACACAGATCTGCAGCCCAAACCAGCCTTGAATCCATCTGCCTCCTGCTCCCAAGTGCTGGGATTACAAGCATGCACCACCATGAATTAACACTTTTAAAAAAGAAATGGTTTACTTTCACCATGTGTATGTACCTGTGTCTGAGGAACATGTATTCATGAACACAGGTGTCTGTGTAGGCCAGAAGAGGGCACTGGATCTCCTGGAGCCGGAATTATAGGTAGTTGTATATTGCCCCCATGTGGCTGTTCAGCAAGTGTGTGCTCTTAACCACTGAGCCACCTCTCCAGACCCGCAAGTTGACCCTCTTGATGGGGGTGGGGGGGTGGTAGAGAGAGCTGTTGAGAGTTCTATCCGTCTTTCCTACCCTGGCAGCTCTACCGAGTCCTGGCTCACTCAGCTAGGGGTTGTACTTGCTCTAAGAATGCCAAACGCATCTCAGTATATGGGAAGCAGAGTCAGGTGGAGTCCCTGTGAGTTTGAGGTCAGCCTGGTCCACATAGAGAAGCCAGGGCAACACAGTGAGATGCTGCTTAAAACAAAATATGGATAAATTCACTTTTTAAAAAACTGCCAAAGCCAGGTTCATTTTTGAAGATCAACGAAAGGTGTTAGGTGTATTCAGTAAAGTTTGGCTAGGACATCCACTTACCTGGCTCCTGATGCTCCTCCAAACATTATCCCTTTACTGTGCCACTAATTATCCCAAAACTTAGCCACCCGTCACAATAGACACTTTTCAGCTTCTGTGGCAGGAACTGTGAGCAGCCCAGCTGGTTGGCTTCAGCTCCCTAGAGGTTATAATCAAGGCGCTGGCCACGGAGCTGCTGACCACCTGACAGAAACGTGGCTGAGAGGGCTCTCCGTGGGGCCACTAGCAAGTGGCATTAGGTCCTTGGCCTTCCCAAAGTAGGTCATGCCACTGCTGGCCATATGTCCCCATGTTGTAATAGCTAGCTTCCCTTAGAGGGAAGAGGAGATTCTGAGGGAACCACAGTGCCTGTGTGAACCCAGACAGGGGCTTGCTGAACCCTGCCCTCAAGTTATGTCTCCACGCCCTTCACGTCACTGTCATGACAGAGGCCATTAGTGAAGCCGAGAGTATTGACTCCAGATTATCCCAGAAGGTCCCTAACTCCTCATCCAGACTTGAAAGGAACTTTCTTTTTCTTAAAGATTGTTTTATGTATGTGAGCACACTGTCACTGTCTTCAGACACACCAGAAGAGGGCATCAGATCCATTACAGATGGCTGTGAGCCACCATGTGGTTGCTGGGATTTGAACTCAGGACCTCTGGAAGAGCAGTCAGTGCTCTAACCACTGAGCCATCTCTCCAGCCCAAAAGCTTTTGTCACTGAAAGTGAGTCCTGGGGAGCCACTGAGGCTTCCCCGACCCCCCACCAAGATGTTTCAGAGAACCACACACACCATCAGGTTGTGTGGCAGTGATACCTCGGGTCCCCCAATGTCACTTCATGTCCTACAGGACTAGAGTGTCCGGTGCCCCCTCTCCCTGGGTTGTTGTGGAGTCTGCCAGTGCTGCACCTCAGGTCACTATCTCACTGGTCGTGTCCAACCCCAACTCCTCCCTCCGTTCAGTTTAGAACCTGCCGAGTCGGGCACCATTCTGAACAGATCCTGCTCCTGCTGCTTGCCTGTTTGGGGACACCATGTCCTCAGCCATTGTCCGATCTCTGCAGGTTGGATCTACCTGACAGCACCCCTGAGCTTCTGAGCTTCTTGTCACAAGGAGGCTGGACCTACAGCATGGTCTGAGAGCCACTGCTAAGGGTCTCACTAGTGCTGTTTCCTAAACAGGGCAATCCAGGTCCTGTGTTGAAATTCCTGGGAGCCAGCCAAGGAGAGGAGGAGGTCAGAAGCAGCAAAGTGGAAGGAGGGGGAAAGCCCACCTCAAACCCCCTCCACTGACCCAGCATCCTGAATTCAGGCCTCTCAGAGCACACAAGGAGGCTGGCCCTAGACAGCTCACACAAAGAAAGCACCTTAGTGCTCCTGCTTCAGTCCTTCCAGAGCCCCAGGAAGCTCTGCACCAAGACACACCCATGCTTTGCCAGCTCACTCCAAGCTAGAAGACACTTGCTCACACATGCACACACACACACACACACACACACACACGCACACACACATGCACACACATACACACATATGCACACACACATGCACACATACACACACATGCACACACACATGCACACACACATGCACACACATACACACATATGCACACACACATGCACACATACACACATGCACACATACACACATATGCACACACACATGCACACATGCACACACACATGCACACACACATGCACACATACACACCAGTGCTCACTGCAAGCCCTCCTCCTCCATCTTCCTCCCACCTACTCAGGCACAGCACAAGACCCTTTCACTGCTGAAATGCCAGATTCCATTCTCACCCCTCATGTGTAGTAACTTAAGCATCTAGTCCTCCCAACGTCCCGTGTGTCAGTTACCGTTGCTAGAAAGGCTGAGTGAGTCGCCCAGGGTCACACAGCTTCTGAGGGACAGGACTGGAGTCAGGGCCCTGTTTCCCATCAGCCTATGAGTGGACTGTGGCAGCCCCCTCTGGCCTTGCTCCATACCCCTCTCTCATTTTCGCCATCCCCTGCCTTCCATGGCCCTCTCCTCTCCCTTTCTACTTTGCCTGGCTAGTGTTCAAGACCAGGGGGTACCCACTGCCACAGGGACACAGATGTTTTCTTTACAATTGGGGGGAGGCTCTCATTCTGAACTTTATCATGACAGCCTGCTTCTTTCCAATAGTCAAAGTGGGAAGCAAACCACCTCAAAGTCTCAAGCAACACATGGAACTGAAAAGGGCTTGGCCCTGGGAAACAGAGGTGGCAAGAACTTTGTGACTAAGTCTCAGGGCAGCCGAGTGGGGAGGAGAAATCTGACCCCCCCGACTATCTGCAGGAAGCAGGTTGTTTGCTCTGTGGCCACAAAGTCTTCATCTCATTGTAATAAAAAATGCTCACACGGGCCTTGGGTGGACTGGCTGCGCCCTAAGAAAAACATTTTTTAAAGCAAAAGGAAACCATATTTTATGGGAATGTTGACCGAGGCTGAGGACACCACACTTGTTACATCCAGGGACAGTGAGTACTCCAGAAGCCACAGTGTTCAAAATAGACTCTCAGGGCGGTATGGTCAGGTCAGGATCCGGAGTGCACAGAGCTGGATAACTCAGCCTGACAAACCATGCTAAACGCCGGACTCAGGTACTAGGCTACTCGGAGACACGGCCCTGGAGAACAGGATGCGCTCACCCATCTAACTCTGTCCCTGGTTCGACACCTAGACAGCTAGGTAGGATGCAGTAAAGAAGTCCACACGTAGCTGAGTCTGGCCTCAAAGACCTGGAGAACCGTGTAGGTCCTCCGGTGAGGATCCCTCCTATGGCCTCTCACCAGAGAAAGCCAAACTGAGCAAGAGAAGGAGGAGGTGTCTTAACGGCAGGCCTTTAAATGGAGTTTCCACTGAACCAGCTCACGGAAAGGATGTCAGCCTCCTGGAGGGCTGAACGAGAAAGAACAGCCAATCCCATCCAGACTTTCCAGGCACGGTTTCTCAGTGTAGCCCTGGCTGCCCTGGAACTCACTCTATAAACCAGGCTGTCCTGGAACTCACAGAGATCCTCCTGCCTCTGCCTCCCCCGTGCTGGGATTAAAAGCGTGTGCCACCACCACCCTGCCGCTGAGGGCCTTTTTGTAGAGAAGTAGCCATGGGACCTCATTCTACCTAGGACGGCCTTGGACATGAAAACTGGGCTCAGATCACCCTCCTAGGCCAACAGAGAACAATAGTTAGCCACCTTCTATCACTGATGGTTTACCTTTGCAGTCAGTCAGAACCTGTTGTGTGTGTCCTAAAACCACAGATAGGCGCTAGATAAAGGAGTTGCTAACCAAATTTATTGCTGTTTACCCTGTTAGCTTTTACACCAGGAGACCCTAGGTCAGTGTGACCTGCTTCCTCTGGCTTTGTGTCTAGGTTGGTGGGTTGGGATTTTTGTTCTGGTTTTTGCAGCCCTGGGAATTGAACTGGGGGTCTGGTGCATGCTAGGAAAGCACCTACCACGGAGCTATAATACTTCCAGTCCACTTCTGCTTTGTTTTTAACTAAGCAGTAAAACGAGCTTGAGGCTTGCGTGCATACGTGTTAGCATTTGCACGTTTTCTGCCTCCTCTCCCAGGTGCCACTCCCTGCCTGACAACGGGCTCACATCCTGCCTGGTGCAGCCGGCTCTTCTTTTGCCTCTAGTATCTGTTGGGAATAAGCAAAAAAAACATATTCTAAGTGCTACCATTTTGTTTTCAGACTTTATTTAATCATAGGGAAAAGCTAAGTTCAAGGTCCCAGGCCCTAGGGGAGCGGGGACTTCCCAATAACTGAACGGCATCTGTCATAAGGAAATCGTTGCCTGAATCCAGTCATCTCTGGGACAACTTATAAGGAAAAAGTTGTCTGTGTCCAAACATTTCAGGGACAACTTGTAAGGGAACATTTGTCTGAGTCCAGACAGCTCAAGGACAAGTTTTCCCTTTTGCTGGCAGGGTCAAACTAAGTTCATGTTCTCAGACTCACGACTAACCTGATTGGTGGAAACTCCCTTGCACACTCCTTATGTCAAAATATGATCGGACAACACCACAGCACACCTGGTTCCCTCTCTCCACGGTTTCATCTTATGAATCTGCTGCAACGTCCCTCCGGGGTCACAGTTCAGCCCCTGGCTCAGCTCTGCAGCCCCGCTGGACCGGCAGTGGCTTGATTACAATAATTCTTTTGTCGTATGCATTGACCTGGTGCTTGAATTATGCTGGGTTTATGTTAGATCTAAGAAGAACCCACAACAGTATCTACTCCCCTCTTAGTTGTCCTCTTTTTCTCTTTCTTCTGTCTGTCATCTGTCTGATGGCCTTGAATTACTGATCTCCCTGTTTCAGTCTCCCAGGTGCTAGGAACACAAACATGAGCCAACGAAGCCCGGCTGGCTCTTTGCTTCTGTAAAGTGAGCCGTAGGCGGCCAGGGATTGCACACCTTACTTGAGAGGCGTGTAGAGGGAGGAGAGGCAGGAATAGAGGCCTGCCCAGGCTACATTAGACTTTGTTTTAAGGTGGAGGGAGCACTGAGATCTTTTGTTAAACTTGCAAATTTTGTGGAGAAAAGACCAAATCCACGGTTGTCCAATGAAAACAAACTGTATTTTAGGGTACACCCAGAACTGGCCAGCCGTTTCTCATCCTAACTCTGGATTTGGGAGAGCAGTGCCTGCCGGCCTCTTATATGTGAACTAAGGCGCTCACAGGGGCGAGAGTCAGCAGTTCACACTTAGAAACAACAGAAGGGAAGGCAGAGGGGGAAGGATACACATCTGTTACAACAGTTACAACCGCTCTAAGAAAGAGGAACTTATTCTTAATTACAAACAGAAACCTTACATTGCAAGGACTTAACACAGGACAAACAGGAACTTGTTCTTAACTGCAAAAGGAGTCCTTAACAGGCAAGGTGTATTATTCCTGATTTGGTCTCCTGGCTTCCCAGCAACCCATGCATCTGGGGCAGTCACCTGACTGAGTGTTGGGCATTAGGATGCTAACAGACATAATAGATAAGAACAAACCTTTTTGTCTTGTCCCTCTCTAGAGGTGGTATTGTCAGCCTTGCTCAAACTTGACAATCAGTCTATGGGCCCAGGGAGCTGCCGTGAAAGACCCTGGCTGGCACGGACTTTTCCGGTGACGGAAGGAAAACTAAGACCCCATCCTGTTTAGGCCACTGTTACTGTGAAGCTGCAGCAGATAAAAGCAGACTCATGTCTCCCTTAGAGACCACCTGGGAAATGTCACCCTTCCTCCCAGCAGCCACCTGTGCACTGGGCTGTTCTGAAATCAATCTTGACCTTCAAAGAGCAACGTTCCCCTGCCAGGGACCTCACAGTCGGATGGGGAAACCGAGGCCCAGAGAGTGGCTGACCTAAGAGCTGAGGGACAAGCTGGAGATTGGATTTCAGAAGGTGAGTCCTCTGCCTGACAGTGGGGAAACCTTGGGGGAGTGGGGGGACAAAGGGCAGAAGGGGTCCTGGGCAGTAGGAGCAACAGCCTCATTACCACTGGGCAAGTTCGTCCCCAGATTCTAGCACACTGGGATCCTTGTGCTGCTTTGAATCAGGATGGCCCCAATAGGTTCATATATTTGGATATCTGGTGCCCAGTTGATGGAACTGTTTAGGGACGATTAGGAGGTGTGACCTTTGGTGGAGGAGGTAGGTCGCTGGTTGTGGGCTTTGAGGATCCAAAAGTTCCTACCAGGCCCAGTTAGCTCTGTCTTCTACCCAAAGACCATGATGTAAGCTCTCAGCTACTGCTCCAGAACCGTGCTTGCCAGCTCCCTGCCACACGGTCATGGACTGACCCTCTGAAACTGTGAGCAAGCCCCCGGTCAAATGCTTTCTTCTATAAGCCACTGTGGCTATGGTGTCTCTTTACAACCATAGAGCAGTAACTAAGACAGGCCTGTGTCTTAGAGTTTCTATTGCTGTGATGAAGCACCATGACCAAGTTGGGAAGACAAGGGTTTGTTTGGCTTCCATTTCTCCATATTGCTATTTCTCCATACTGTAGGAAGTCAGGACAGGAACTTGAATGGGGCAGGATCCTGATGCAGGACCTGATGCATGGAGGCGTGCTGTTTCCTGGCTTGCTCCCATGGCTTGCTCAGCTTTTTTTATAGAACCCAGGACCACTTGCCCAGGGGTGGCTCCACCCACAATGGGCGGGGCCAGGGATGGCTCCACCCACAATGGGCTGGGTCAGGGATGGCTCCACCCACAATGGGCGGGGTCCTCCCCATCAACCACTAATTGAGAAAATGTCTCACACCTGGACCTCATGGAGACCTTTCCTCAACTGAGACTCCTTCTCTGATGATGCTAGCCTGTATCACGTTGACACACAAAGCCAGCCAGAACACCTTATGTTGTCATTGTGGGTTCAGGTGAATACCTAAAGTTCTGTGCCATTGCCCCAGCATCCTGTGGAGCTGGCACACCCAGTGTAGAGCTGGACCTGCTGTGTGCCCAGTCGGGTGGCACAGCTCACAAAACACACACTGGTGTCTGTGGTTCTGAAGAGCATGTCCCCACCACAGCTCCCAAAAACACGGCAGCAATCTACAGAGGGCAAGGGAGGGAGCAAGAAAAGAAAAACTTAATTCTACTCAGAAAGTGGGAAGAGTCAAGCGAGGCTCTATAAGGAGCCGTGACATGGAAGGGCAGCTGGTCATGGCAGCACATGAGAGGAAGAGGCAGGTAGACCTCTGAGTTCAATGACAGCCATGTCGGTGAGACCCTGTGCTGTCATAGCTCAGTGGGTAAAAGATGACGACCAGGAGAGATGGCTCAGTGGTTAGGAACACTGACTGCTTTTCCAGAGGTCCTGAGTTCAATTCCCAGCAACCACATGGTGGCTCACAACCATCTGTAATGGGATCTGATGCCCTCTTCTGGAGTGTCTGAAGATAGCTACAGTGTACTCACATACATGAAATAAATAAATCTTAAAAAAAAAAAAAAAAGATGGCAACCACCAAGCCTGAAAACCTGAGATCTAGACCAGAACTCACATAATAGAACCTACTACCTCTCAGTGTCCTCTGACCTCCACATGTGAGCGCACACATGTGCACACACACACATACACACACATGGGGGGGTCACGCACACAAATAAAATGTAATTTAAAAAGCATTAAAAAAAATGAAAGGTAAATCTATAAACGTGGAGAAACAGCTTTCCTCTTCAATGGGCAGAGCCCTCCCCTCTCCAGCTCCTCCCTTTCACATAGTGTTTTAATAGCAGCTATATGCCCCCTTCCTCTAACACTCGTGTTACCAGGAGCACAGCAGGATCCAAAGCTAACTGAGGATGTGGGCTCCCTTAATGGCCTCAGGCATGCTAATGACTGGCAAGGACGCAAGTCAGTGTGACTGGGGACGGGAGTAGGAAAGGGGTGTGTCTTTGAACTGTTTCCTGGGCAACACATCAGCAGAGACTGTTCCAGAAAGCCACCCGTGGTGCCCACTAGAGGGCAGCACTAGCCCACAGACGCCTCTCCACCAATCGGTCCACTTTCCTCTTTGAATGGTATGTAACATCTCTCATTGCAGGGATGCACGCATACATATACACACACACACATTCACACACACTCTCTCTCACACACACTTGCAGCCTATGTGTTTTACTGAGGTCTTCACCTATTCTAGGCTATACAGGCAAGACCGTCGCTACTTTTGCCCGCTTCAACTATGCTGTAGGTCAGCTGACTCAGGATAGGTCTAGGATCTCTTCTGGGTCCAGGAGAGTTTTGCTGCCGGCATCTCAGAAGCCATTTCCAGGGTCTCCTAGGAGAAGCCTCCAGAAGCCCCTCCCACTCTCCAGACACCAGGAAACAGTGGCCCCAGGAGGCACTGTGCCATTTAGACCACATGGGGGCGCCAGTCTTGGGTGTGTGATGTACTGGGGAGGGGGAGGGAAAATTGGCGGGGGAGGGGAAGGGGGATTGGGGACGGCTGGAGAAACCAGATAATCCTAGGCAGAGTCAAACCAACCCCGGGACCCTTTACTACACTGATTAGCCTGCTAAACTGGTGTAACCTGTCAACTGTTCAACCCAAAGCAAAAGATGCTTTCCTTTGCAAATGAATGGAAGGGTCCAGCTGGCTGTGATGGTGCCACCCTGGGCTGGAGGCCCTGGGGGCTTTGAACAAACCATGAGGAGCAAGCCAGTAAGCAGCATCCTCTGTGGCTCTGCACCAGTTCCTGCCCTCCAGGTTCCTGTCCTGTTTGAGTTCTGTTCTGACTTTCCTCAGTGATACTGTGTTGTGGGATTGTAAGCTTGAAATAAACCCTTTTTTTTTTTTTTTTTTTTTTTGCTTCTAACCCTAGTCCAGTTTTCGATGTGTCCCTGAAAAAATCGTTATGTCTTTGAACTGTTTCCTGGGCAACGCCTCGGGAGAGATGGTCCCAGCAAGCCACTGTGGTACCCACTGGATCTAAGATGCAGGTGGAAGAACACAGCACTGGGCCTGCCAGAGAAGCAAACTACCCACCAGAGGTCCCTGGGGTCCTGTGTCGGTGGTGGGGAAACAGCTCTGGTGTCCAGTATGGAGGCTTTGGGTGCTGTGGGGTTTTTGAGGCTCAGAACGAGGCCAGAAAGACTGAAGAGCTGGTGGCTCGGTGCTTAGTGGGACTGGAGAGATGGTTCAGTGGTTAGAGCACCGAGTGGACAGAGTTCACCAGCTGTCTTTGTTAGGGTTTTACTGCTGTGAACAGGCACCATGACCGATGCAACTCTTATAAGGACATTTCATTGGGGCTGGCTCACAGGTTCAGAGGTTCAGTCCAGTATCATCAAGGCAGGAGCAGGGCAGCATCCAGGCAGGCATGGTGCAGGAGGAGTTCCACATCTTTATCTGAAGGCTGCTGGTGGAAGACTGACTTCCAGGCAGCTAGGATGAGGGTCGTAAAGTGACGCACCTCCAACAAGGCCACACCTCCAAATAGCACCACTCCCTGGGCCAAGCATATTCAAATCATGACGCCACCATATTCATAAAATAAAAAGGCTGAAGAACTAACATTGCTATTCTATTTTTATATATTTAATTTGGATTGCCACAGGTGGCTAGTGGCTACTGTATAGACTAGCCGGAGCTCCCCTCTTCCCCCTCTTCCCCCCCCAGATCCAGCCCATGGGGCCCACTCCCTTCTTAGTCTGTCTGCAGCATCCAGCAGTACCTGGGTGTCCAAGAACCTGAGAACCAGACAGCCATGTCTCGGGCCTGGGGACCCCCAAGCAAGCTCTGGCTGTCCATCCTCCGAACCTCAGACTGCGCTTCCCCACAGTGTCCCTTTGCTTCCCTACAGCCTACACCTGCCCTGCGAAGGCATGGCCAAACTTCCCGCATCCTGCCTCCCCCATCGGCCACGCCCTGAGGCAGAGCGGAGAAGGGGGACCCCACACACACTATAACCCTACACCAGAGGACCACCTGGGCTTAGGTTCTTATATCTTTGGTTGTGAGCCTAGCCTTTAACAGCTGAGCCATCTCTCCAGCCTCCTGGCTTAGGTTCTTATGTACCTTAATACAAGCCAACATCGTTTTGCAAGAGACAACCTCAGTTGATAAAGTGGTCCCTCCAGATTGGCCTGAGGGAAAGCTATGGTACATTTTCTTGACTGATGATGAATCTGGAGGGGTCCAGCTCGCTGTGGGCAGGGCCACCCCTGGGATGGTGGCCCTGGGGGCTATGAGCAAACAGGATGAGCAAGCCATGAGGAGAAAGCCAGTAAACAGTTCTTCTGCGACCTCTGCATCAGCTCCTGCCCTCCAGCTTCCTGTCCTGACGTCTCCCAGTGATGGACAGCAAGTGGATTTTGTCTATGGTTTTGTTTTTGTTTTGTTGTTTGTTAACACAGCAATAGAAACCCTAGTGAAGACAGGTAGAACTTCCAGCCTCAAATAATCCGCCCAAGAAAATCCCTCACTAGGAGTGCCTGCCAGTGGCTTGAGTTTTAGTTGATTGCAGATTGCAATCAAGGTAACAGCTAAGACTAGCTGTCCTCACGGGAAGCACCTTCACTCTCAGGGGGTGGAGGCAGGAGGATCAGGAGCTCTATGTTATCCATAGCTATCTCTCCAGTTTGAAGTTAGCCTGGGCTACATGAGACCCATGTTCAGCCAGCAGGATGGGCCCAAACAACACAGTTGACACAACCCAGAAGCTGACGCTCAGAGCATGTAAGACCTACAAACACAGATGAAACAATTCCATCTGTCCCCAAGCCTGTGCCTTGGGGACACATGAGCAGAGCAGGAAAGTTGAGGCCTCCAGCCTCCCTCCTTTGGCCCCAGCCTCTGTGCCCCGAGGAAGAGCCAGGGCACTAACACTCTGTAGGGAGCCATTTGTGCCGCACCCAAACGTGGTGCCGGCTTCTCGCCGAGAACTCAGCAAACAGAGCTGTTGCCCAGCCAAGAGACTTAATGCGCATGCGCCACATACGTCACAGCCCGCTCTCGGGGCATACTATTGAGTTACTGGAGGGCGCACCAATCAGGTAGCGACACGAGTCTCCTGGGCATATATAAGCAATGCATTTCTCTCCCACGTGGAGAAGTCCCCTGCTCAAAGGAGAAGTCCCCTGCTCAGGGAGATCCCCTGCTCAGAGTATTGTACAATAAAGGTTGTTCGCAGAAGAATCCTGTGGTCGCACGCCTGTTTCTGCCAGCGGGAAGTGGGGCGCGTGACAACACTCCGCTCATTTTAGCCAGTAACCTTACTTGGGCTGCCACGGGTCCAGGAAAGAACTATCCTCCGTGACAGCTGTGCTGGGGGAACAGCAGCCAACTTCTGCAGAGCTTCCAGAAGGGAACCGAACTGGAACCACAGAGCACAGGGAACTTGGCCGAAGACAGTTGCAGGGAGGAAAAAAATTCCAGGACATTTGCATCCTACATAAAACTGATGCACACATTTGGCCGTCTCTCCACGCAGAAGCTGTCTCATCTAAGTTACAGCTCGGTAATGTGTTCTTAAACCGCTCTTTAGCGGGGAAAGGACTTAAATTTAGTAGCTTGACATTACAGTCGTGGAAATACAGTGAGTCTGGTGCTGTTGTTCCGGCAGAAGACGGGAAGATCCTCTCTGAACAGAGATCTGATTTTTTCTTACAAAGCGTTTCTCTTCTTCCGGAAAGAAGGTTCTAGTACAATGGTCCCTGAAGCATGCTCACCAGATGAGGCTACAAAAGATGCCCCTGGGAAAACATCCATGGGGTCCAGTGTGGTGATGCTCCTCTGCAGTGGAGAGTGTAGGTAGTTAGGAGTTCAAGGCTGGCCTCAGCTCAAAGCCAGCCTTGGAAATATGACACCCTGACACCAAAGGCTGGAGAGGCTTAGAGGTCAGCCTAGGCTACACCTTGTCAACAAACAAACAAACAAAACATAACGTAAATAGCACTCACATGGAGGTTCACAAATGTCTCTAACTCCAGTTCCAGGAGGTCCAATACCTTCTTCTGCCCTGTGAGGTGCAGCTGTGTACCACGCATGCCCGTGGTGCTCAGACATACATCTCATTATTTATTTATTTACTTACTTTTGAGACAGGGCTTCTCCGTGTAACAGCCCTGGCTGTCCCCGGAACTCACTTTGTAGACAAGGCTGGTCTCAGACTCACAGAGATCCACCTGTCCCTGCCTCCTCCGCACTGACCTTAAAGGTGTGCGTCATGTCCAGATAATTTTTTTTTTACATTTAAAAATAAAATAAAGATATTAGTTGAACTGTGTGAAAAGCAAGTAAGTTCTTTCTCTTTCCTTCTTTCTTTTTCTTTCTTTCAAGATAGAAAAAAAAAAAAAAAGAGAGAGAGAGAGCCAGGTGTGGTATCGCTGCACTCTGGGGAGGAGGCGGATCTCTATGAATCTGAAGCCAGCCAGATCTGTCTAGTGAGTTCAGGCCAACCAGTTGGATCCTCAGGAGCTGGAGTTACAGACCGCTGTGAGTTGCCCTGCATGGGTCCTGGGACCCAAACCTGCTCTTAAGTGCTGAGTCACCTTCTCCAGCCCCTGGTTTGGTTTTGTGACAAACTCTCATGTGGTCAGGCTGGCCTCAGACTCACTCTGAAGCCATGGAGCCGGAATTTATTGTTCATCGGGTCCTGGGACTGCAAGCATATGGCAGACACAATGCCACTTGTGTTTTAAGGGCAGGATCTGGCTTCCACTCCTAGGCTCAGGGGATCCTCCTGCCTTAGCCTCCCAACCTTGCTTTTACCCTTACCTTTACGCCGGCATAGCAGCCAGGCAAGGCGGGTCACATCTGTAATCTCAGCACTCAGGAGATTGGGTGGCGTGAATATTAGTCCCAGGGAGCCTAGGCTACATAAGACATACTTTGTCATACACAAAGCATTAACTTAAAAATTAACTGACCTGGAGCTGGAGAGCACTGACTGCTCTTCCAGAGGTCCTGAGTTCAATTCCCAGCAACCACCACACAGTGGCTCACAACCATCTGTAATGAGATCAGATGCCCTCTTCTGGTGTGTCTGAAGACAGCGACAGTGTGCTTATATATAATAAATACATAAATCTTTTTAAAAAATTAACTGATAAGAGGAGGAGGAGGGTACTGTCACGATTAAGAGCCCTGTTTCACGGGGAAGGTGGGAAGTGAGGAGACAACTTGCCCCTGTTCATTTGAAGTCTGGCCCCTACGTAGGAAAACACCACAATGACGCTGTCTCAGTCAGGGTTCTATTCCTGCACAAACATCAGGACCAAGAAGCAAGCTGGGGAGGAAAGGGTTTATTCAGCTTACACTTCCACACTGTTCATCACCAAAGGAAGTCAGGACTGGAACTCAAGCAGGTCAGGAAGCAGGAGCTGATGCAGAGGCCATGGAGGGATGTTACTTACTGGCTTGCTTCCCCTGGCTTGCTCAGCCTGCTTTCTTATAGAACCCAGGTCTACCAGTCCAGGGATGGCCCCACCCACAATGGGCTAGGCCCCTCTCCCCTTGATCACTAGTTGAGAAAATGCCTCACAGCTGGATCTCATGGAGGCATTTCCCCAACTGAGGCTCCTTTCTCTGTGATAACTCCAGCTTGTGTCAAGTTGACACAAAACCAGCCAGTACAGACACCAATTACTTTGCGTGCTAACTTGTTTTTAAATTGTATTTTATGTGTATTGATGTGAGGGTCTCAGATCTTCTGGAACTGGAGCTACAGACAGTTTGTGAGCTGCTGCGTGGGTTTGGGGAGCTGAACTCAGGACCTCTGAGAGAGCAGCCAGTACTCATAACCACTGAGCCATCTCTCCAGCCACTACATGCTAATTTTTAAAATGAACCTATTGCTTTAACACATTGTGGGGGGCAGGGCCTGACTCTGATTAGCCCAATAGTCCCCCCCAAAAAAAATCAGACAATGAAACCTTTTGTTCCCTTGTCACTGTCACTTGAGCCCTTTGGGCAGGGGGAGGGGGGCAGAGTTTGGAGCCCATTTGAAGAAATACTGCCTTAGCCCCTGGGGGAGGAATTTGGGCAGTAATCCTCTGTTTCCTGCCAAATGGTTTTGAAATATTCATCAATTCTCTCAAATAACAAAATGATGAAATATTGCATCTGCTTTTAGTTCATTTCCCCACAATCCCTGTAACATTTTGTACGCCATATAGGCATTTTAAAAAGATACGTTCAAACAAACAGAGATGATACTGGGGAGCAAAGCATCAAACTGTTCTGCGGCCACCTGCATGTCCTGAGCCACTGGCTTCACACCCAGGTTCCTCTAACCTCTGGGACGTCCTCCCAAGTACCCAGCCGTCACACAGGGAAAAGAATGCTGGTTGTTGGTTTGGATTTTTTCTTTATTTATTTTTTTAAATTCCTTTGGGAGTGGCGTCTGGAGACCTCGCCGTGCTGGAAACATTCTGAACTTGACTTTTTTACAAAATGTCCTTTTTGCTGCTAAATGCGAAAGGCAGAGAATGAAGTAGGAAAGTGAACCAATGTCCTCCTAAACCCCGCTGTGACGTCTCTAAGTCTTCTGGTGCCTCTGTTAGGTTCCAGCATGCTCTGGGAGGTGACGTTTGTTTGTTGGCTTGAGAAAGTTAAGGAAGTACGACACATTTATAGTCCCCCTTCTCACCACCCTGTGATCAACGCAGATGTTCAAGAGAAGGTACCATTCCTTCAGAAACACACTTCCTAACCGCTGTCTCTATGCAGTGAACAGAACAGCTCAGCTCGCCTTGGGGCTGGAGCACAGGCTCAGGGGCTAAGAACACAGGAAGCATCTTTGCTACTTCAGGGGACCCAGGTTCACTTCCCAGCACCCACATGGTGGCTCACCACCCCAGTTCTAGGGAATCCAACCCTTTCTTCAGACCTCCATAAGCACTAGGCACACACGTTACACATATATACACGCAGGCAAAACACCCATGCACATAATAGTTTAATAACCTTTTAAGACATTTTAAATTAAAACATTTTGAAACAGCAACACCACCACCCCCCTTCCTAATGGGGCTGGCATTTGAGCAGATGGCTCAGACAGAGAAATTTCCAGTTAATATGATCTCTCATCATCATAGACCCAGCCCAAGAAGGGAGCACACATCTGGAGACTAGTTGTGTAAAGAATAGGTTTGAAGTCATGAAGATGTGAGGGTCCACATGAACTCCATCTGAGTGGTTCTCTGGGCAGCAGGGTCTGGAAACAAGAGCCCTAAAGGGGGGGACACAAAGCCAGGATCAGAAAGGCCCTGTGGAAATTCCCCAGGCCCAGGATGAGGACTAAGGACAGCCACCGAAAGCAAAAGGCAGCATCTTTGTGAGCCACCGGGACTGAGGAGAACTATGTAGAGGGACAACAGAAACGGCAGAGATGCTCACGTGGCAAGAAAAAACACACTGGCTTACTAAGGTGATCCCTGAGGCTCTGGAAGCCTTGCCTGAGCCATTCCTGAAATACACTCTAGGCATTGGTGGTGTTCGGTGTATACGGAACAAGGATCCGCCAGCAGCAGGGACAAGGTCAGTGTTCAAGGTGGAGCTGGCCATGGTGACACACACCTGTAATCTCAGCTCTCGGGAGATGAAAACTTCTTCTTCTTCTTCTTCTTCTTCTCCTTCTTCTTCTTCTTCTTCTTCTTCTTCTTCTTCTTCTTCTTCTTCTTCTTCTTCTTCTTCTTCTTCTTCTTTTCTTCTTCTCCTTCTCCTTCTTTTTCTTCTTCTTCTTCTTCTTCTCCTTCTTCTTCTCTTCTTCTTCTTCTTCTTCTTCTTCTTCTTCTTCTTCTTCTTCTTCTTCTCCTTCTCCTTCTCCTCCTTCTCCTCCTCCTCCTCCTCCTTCTTCTTCTTCTTCTCCTTCTCCTTCTTCTTCTTCTCCTTCTTCTTCTTCTTTCTTCTTCCTTCTTCTTCTACTTCTCTTCCCCCTCCTCCTCCTCCTCCTCCTCCTCCTTCTTTCTTCTTCTTCTTCTTCTTCTTCTTCTTCTTCTTCTTCTTCTTCTTCTTCTTCTTTCTTCTTCCTTCTTCTTCTACTTCTCTTCCCCCTCCTCCTCCTCCCTCTCTTCCTCCTTCTCCTCTTCCTCTTTCTTCTTCAAGATTTATTTATTTATAAGTGCTCTATCTGCATTCCTGAAGAGGGCATCATACTGAATTATAAATGGTTATGGGCCACCATGTGATCACTGGGAATTGAACTTAAGATCTTATATATATGAAGAGGAAGTACCACTCTTGGAAGTGCCCTGCCATACAAAAGGAACAGACACTCCAGCGCAGAACTCAAAAGGCTAGCTACCCCATCCATCCTCTCTCATGGGACACAGACGGAGGTCAATGGCACCCTCAGTTCAGCCTTACTCTCTGTTTCGACCACAGTTCCAACTAAATCCCCATGATTCCCTGATTTGACTTCACCTAGACATGGCCAGTTGAGGTTGGCTTTGTGGCTAGACCCAGGACCTGCCTCTCTTGGGCAAAGATGCCCTCAAAGAAGCAGATGACTAAAAACCCAGGGCTGGGACCCTGGACCTGAATCACTCACCCAGGCTGAGGTGCGTGAGCTCAGTAGGAACCCGGACCCTGAGCTGCAATGGAATCAGGACAGGGGCCAGGAAAACATCGGGTAACATGGGCCCCACCCTGAAAGCCCAGGGGTGGTTGAAGAAGGGTGAGTGAGCCATCTGTAGCTTCTCCTCCCTGGGTTCTCTGCAGAACTCACTCCCTCATCCAGCACACGTTGACTGAGGATCTATGATGTAGGAAGACATGACCATGAACACTAGGCACCAGACACCATGAGCACAACAGTCACAGGCCCTGTTCTTCCAGGGTTGGCATAACTGAAGAAAACACACTAGATGTGTAACTAAGCGTAATATCGATGTGTAACTAAATACAATATTGATGTGTAACTAAACATAATATCGATATGTAACTAATCATAATATTGATGTGTAACTAAACATAATATGGATGTGTAACTAAATACAATATTGATGTGTAACTGAACATAATATCGATGTGTAACTAAATACAATATTGATGTGTAACTGAACATAATATCGATATGTAACTAATCATAATATTGATGTGTAACTGAACATAAAATCGATATGTACCTAATCATAATATTAATGTGTAACTAAACATAATATGGATGTGTAACTAAATACAATATTGATGTGTAACTGAACATAATATCGATGTGTAACTAATCATAATATTAATGTGTAACTAAACATAATATGGATGTGTAACTAAACATACAAAGGGAGACTCAAGGACTCCCCCACCCCCACCCCTGCCAAAGAATGCCTGACAGAGCTCTAAGTTGACTGGGAGGTTATCGGACAGGAAGAGGCAGCCCAGACCGGAAGGGTAAATGAGACATGAGCCAATTGCACAAGAGCAGTTGGGGTGGGAACAGCATTTTCAAAAGCTGATAGGACATAGAGGGTTAGAAGGAGAGGAATGAAAACTCAGGAGGAGCGAGTACCCAGGAGGGGCCACAACTTAGGAACTGCAGGAAGGTCTGAAGATTTTAACCTCTGGGCAAGAGTAGCTTTAACAGGTCCAGGGGCAGGCTACACAGGAAGTGGACTGACAAGGTGCCTCTTTTAATGACACCGTGATGGGAGCTGGAGAGGTTGATCAGTGGTTAAGAGTACTTGCTGCCTTACAGAAGACCTGGGTTCAGTCCTTGACAGACACATCTGGCAGCTCACAGCCATGTAGTTCCAAGGGTTCTCCTGGCCCCTCTTCTGGCTTCCACTGGCACTGCATGCCCACGGTACACATAAATGCATGCAAAGCATTCATGTGTGTAAGACACAGATATATCTTTGGAAAAAGTAAAATAAAAGACGCCGTGGCGTCAGTAGAGAGTGTGAACTTGCGGGCCGGGTAAGAAGCAAGGCCAGTGATAGGAGACAGAATAAAACTCCCTATAGGGTAGAAAGTACCTCAGAGGAGACGCCCGGCTGGGGGAAGAGGGGGAGGCTGAGGACAGAAACTGAGGCTCATGGACAACCAAAGCATGCGAGGGCAGTGTTTGGGATGGAGTGTACTCGGAAGCACCTTCCTGCCTGCCCAAGCTCATGTCCTCTCCTGCCCCTCTTGTTCATCTCTGCCACACTGGCCTCTTTCCTACTCCTCAGACATGACAGATTCATTCCTAGTGTGGACCTTTTCACCCCGTCTCTCTGACGGGAACATCACGTCCTGGCTCTTCCCTGGCTGGGTCTCCTGAAGGGTCAGGTCTCAGCTAAAATGTCACCTCCCACAGAGGCTTTCTCTGACCACCTTCACTGATGCCACCCCTACCCTGCTACAGTCACTGTCTATAAATACCTTGTGCCTCTTTTTATAGGTGCATGTGATGTCGTCCCCTTACCAAAACTTGGGATTCTTAAGGCAGGGAGCTCTGCTCTCTAGTACTGGGACTCCCCAGGCAGCCATGCCAAAGGGTTCAGCAAGGCAGAGTTTCAGGGTTCAGATGAAGCTAGGCTGACACCATCACAGTGTGAGCCAATCCAGCACCAGGAAAGGAAGCACAGAAAGAATTGGCTAGGAGGAGGACAGGACCCTGAGGCACTGGGCAGGAAGATCCTAGAGGCAGGAATAGATGCTGGCCAGTTACAAAGAGGGAAAGGCAGGTGGTAAGCAGAAGGCATCAGAAGTCCAGGCGATGCGTGAGACTACAGGTGGTCAACCACAACCATGGGCATCCTCCTAACCCCTCAGTGTTGCTGTGGTGGTTTAAATGACAATGGCTCCCATAGGCTCTTATGTTTAAGTCCTTGGGCCACAGTTGGTGGAACTGTTTGGGAAGAATTAGGAGGTGTGGCCTTGTTGGAAGAGGTGTCATTTGGGGGTGTTCCTTGAGGTTTCAAAAGCCTCTGCCATTCTAGTTGGCCTTCTCTCTCTCTCTCTCTCTTTCTCTCCCTCTCTCTCTCTCTCTCTCTCTCTCCGTCCCTCCCTCCCTCCCTCCCTCCCTCCCTCCTTCCTTCCCTCCCTCCCTCCCTCCCTCCTTCCCTCTCTCTCTCTCTCTCTCTAGTAAGCTCTAAGCTACTGCCCTCGTAGTACTGTGCCTGCTTGTCTGCCACCATGCCCCCCCCCATGCTGGTCATGGACTCACCTTCTAACACTGTAAGAATCCCCTAGTTATATGCTTTCTTTTCTAAGTTGCCTTGTTTAGAGTGTCTCTTCACAGTAGTAAGAAACTAAGACAGTCCCCAAGTGTCTACTGACATCACCCTGTCTTTTTCGGTTAGGTGATTGGTCAGCTGGTTGGTTTTTGATTTTTCGAGACAGGAATTCTCTGTGTAGCCCTGGCTGTCCTGGATTTGCTTTGTAGACCAGGCTGGCCTTGACCTCACAGAAATCCACCTGCCTCTGCCTCCTGAGTGCAGGTATTAAAGGCATTCATGCCATCATGCCAACTTCACCCTGTTTTCTAAAGAGGGGAAGAACTTGGGTAACATGGAAAAAAGCAGATGTGGGTTGGGCCCCAGTGTTATCCTAAAGCCCACGGTCTCCAGTCTCCTCAGAAATGTTAGTGGAGGGTAAGTGGATACGAGGAGTCGGGGTAAGAGCAGAGAAAGTGGCCAGAAGAGCAGCCAACATAAAGACTGAGAGGTGACCTCTGGAGGAGAGGGTGAGGCCAGGCTGGGGAAGTCCTAGAACCAGTTGGAAGCCTGGAGAGTGTGGGTGGCAAGTGGGGTCCGACCTGAGAGGCTTGGCTGCAGGAGAGTAACTGGAGCAGGCAGTGGGGGTGTAGGAGGGCTATTTTAAGACAGAAGAAACCTGAGTGTTGGGACACTGGAGCCAATGAGGAGCCATGGAAGACCTGGGATGAAGGAGGATGTCAGGAGGCTCAAGGTCTGAGACAGGGAGGCTTGAAGGGCAATGTGAGGAGGGAGAAACTTCTGGAAGAGTGGAGCAGAGGTGAGGGTTCAGGTACCTAAACCAGTCTTAGCAACGCTGGTCAACATAGGTGTGCTATTGTTTGAGGTCACTCAGCATCAGCTCCAAGTCAAAGGCTGGACTACCACAGTCATCTGGAGATGAAGTTTGTCTGGACTACATCTGTGGAGGAACCATGTGGGGATAAGGACAAGAATGACTGAGGCCATGGATCACTAAAATCTAAACCGGAAGGGACTAAGGGACAGGACAGAGGTAGAGGTCATGGGTCAGAAGACCTTCATGAAAGTGGCTGTGTGACGGGCCAGTGAAATGACTGACTGGGCAAACACACTTGCCACCACGTCTGACGACCTGTGTTCAATCCCTGGGACCTCAAGGTAAGGAGAGAACCAATTCCTTTAAGTGGTCTTCTGAATACCATATGTGTGCCACGGGGTACGTACACACACACACACACACACACACAAGCACATTAAATAAATAATAAAATGCTTACATAAGCACTTGAACAGACAGGGGGACTATGGTCTCTCAAGAGGAGGATGGATTCTGAGTGGGGACATGTCTGTCAGACAGAAGAGGGACAGACAGAGCTCGATCTACAGCTCAGCAATCCCACAGGCCTGTCAACCGCAGCTGCATTGGGCCCCTTAGCATGGGAGTAATGTTTCAGGGTTGGTTTAGCCTAGGGGAGATTCGCACAACACAGAGATGCCCTGCAGGGTCAGTAGACAACTCAGTAGATAAAGTGCTCACTGTAGGCATGAAGACCAGAGTTCAAAACTCCAGAGTCCACATGCAAAGGTATCTACCACCAAGATGGCGACCTGAGTCCCACACCCAAGACTGACGTGGTGGGAAGAATGAACGAACTCCTCGGGGTTGTTCTCTGATATCCACACATAAGCTATGGTACGTACACACATGCACACATGTCACACACATGCACACAACACAAATATACATGCACACACAGTAAATAAAAACTAAGATGTGATTTTTAAAAAGTTGTTGAGCATGATGGCACACACCTCTAATCATAACAGTAGAGAGGCAGAGGCAGATGGATCTCTATGAGTTCAAGGTCGACCTGGTCACCATAGCAAGCTCTAGACCAGCAAGGGATATCTAGAAAGATCCTATTTAAAATGATGATGATGATGATGATGAAGCTAGCAGTATAACAAAGTTCTGGGGGAGGGGCTCAGAGAAAGCAATTCCCCAGGGCTTAATGGTAACCAGTCTAGACAAAATTGAAAGAGATCCCAGTTTAGGAAGGTTGCCACAAAAAATAAATAAATAAATAAATAAGTTAGAGAATAATAGAGGAAGATGGCCAGAGTTGACTTGTGGCCTACACCCCTGCACACACATATGTGCACTCATGTGTCCTACACCCCTTCACACATATATGTGGACTCACACATGAGAAGAAAGTCTTACACAAAGTAACCTGACAAGACTTGGTTAAAGTGCCTTTAACTCCAGCCCTGGGGAGGCAGGCAGTGTTCAAGCCAGCCTGGTCTATAGCGCAGATTCCCAGCCAGCCAAGCTACAAAGTGAGATCTTCTCTTTAAAAAAACTAAACCACCAGTTAGTGTACAGCTGGAGGCTGTGAGGTAACATCTCGGATAGGTGTGAGCCTTTTGCATGGCTGCCCTCCGAAGCTGCACGCTCTTTCCCAACACCCAGACACAGACAATCTGGGGACACAGATTCTCCTCCAAGCCCCCAGCTTCCAAGATCCACTCTTCACCAACACAGAGCAGCCATTTCTTTCCCCATCTCTCTCGTCCCCTTCTTCTGCCTTTGTTCAGGAGACGGTGCACCAGGCCTGATCCAGGCACCTTCATGTGTGGTTCTAGCAGCACCACAGCCCAGAATTCTCTAAGCTCCAACCCAGAATTAACTGTCCCTGAGGTGTCCAGGGCTGTCGGGGACACCTCTGCCTGTGCCTCATCTGCAGCAGCCAAGAGCTTCTGCTTACCCAGGATTAAACTGGCCCAGGCGCGATGAGGAGACTGCTCCTGCTTTGGATCTGCAGTGTCTCTCAGCATCAAGTCAAACGGATCCTGTGACCAAGGTCTGGAACATTCTATACTCTCCATATAACAGTGATTCAGTTCATTCACAACGGAGCCAGGGCTTGGCCTGCATCCCTTAGAGATGATTTCCCTCAGTCCTGATAGATTTAAAGCCAGAGCAGAGGCCACACGTGAAGGCAGCACACAGCGGGCATTCATACCTTATCAGTGTGGTCCTAATAAAAATAGCACAAGCCACGTCCGATGTTCCTTGTCCTGAAGGTGGGGGTGGGTTGTGCTACAGAAGACAAGCATCTTCTCAGGCTGCATGTACTGCTGGAGCTCAAACCCAGGCAGCAGAAGCCCACCGGTGCTCTGACTGCTAGGCCACACTGCCCAAAACTAACCCTGAGGCTGACAGAAGCAAACTGAGGGACAAGAAAAGCTAGAAGGAAAAAGGCAAGCCTATTCTCCTAGCTTAGGCCCTAAGACAGCTAAGCCTGAGTCCAGCCTCCTCCTCAGCCTTGTCTCTCAAGTGGGGTAAGAAATTATCTCTGGGGCTGGAGCGATGATGGCTCAGGGGTTAAGAGCACTGGCTGCTCTTCCAGAGGTCCTGAGTTCAATTCCCAGCAACCACATGGTGGCTCACAACCATCTGTAATGGGATCTGATGCCCTCTTCTGGTGTGTCTGAACACAGCTACAGTGTACTTGTATGTAATAAATAAATAAATCTTTAATGTAAAAAGAAATTCTCTTCTCTGTAAACCAAGCAGTTTGTTTTCTATGGATTCAGCCTGAAACATCCTTACTACGTAAGCCTATCATCGGAGTGAGAGGCGCGAGGCCATAAGCGGCATCCACCTCTCCTGTCTCCCCCGACGCCTCACATGCAGCTGCGGACCGAAGCCCGAGACCCCAGCTTCAGCTCTGGCCACCTGGCTGGTTTATGACATCACATCCTCCTGGCTGGTTTATGACATCACATCCTCCTGGCTGGTTTATGACATCACATCCTCCTGGCTGGTTTATGACATCACATCCTCCTGGCTGGTTTATGACATCACATCCTCCTGGCTGGTTTATGACATCACATCCTTGCTGCCTCCTCATTCCCAACTGCTCCACCCTCAAATGTGCTCCAGCCTGCTAAGGTTTAGCTCCCAAACGGAAGCCTCCAGACACCTGCCTGCCCCTGGGCGTCACTCCCCTCTAGGGCCCTTCTGTGGGACTGCGCCCCTCCCTCCCTCCACTAGGTGACCCATGCTGGCCAAGCTCAGTTGCTAATCGGTGAGGTGGTTTCACCAGGTCCCTACTGGGGACTCCTGCTTTTGGCTTTCTCCACCTGGGCGTGGCTTGTGGTCTATTATAGCCTCGCCATTGGACCCCACTCTCTGTGAGACTGAAAGCTCCCTGGGGGCAGAACTTTCTCCTGTTCTCCTCACGTCCAGTTTCCAGAGCACATCAAATGTCAGCACGGAGCACTCATGAAAGGAACAAAGAAATCAAGTGTGCCCCTAGGAACCCAATGGATCCCCCCTTCCTCTCCTCCCCTTCCCTCCTTCAGTTACCTTCCTCTCTGGCTTAGTCACTTCTCTGTTTCTATAATAAGTCACCATGACCAAGGCAGCTACAAAAAGAAAATGTTTATGGGGCTTACAGTTTCAGTTGTGAGTTCATGCCCTTCAGGATGGGGAGCCCGGCAGCAGGCAGGCAGGCACGGTGCTGCAGAGGTAGCTGGGAGTTTACATCCTGTGACACATCCATGAGGCAGAGAGTGCGAGCTCCTCCTCCAACAAGGCCACACCTCCTAATCCTTCTCAAAGAGTTCCATCAACAGGAATCAAGCAGATGAGCCTCTTCTCATTCACTCCCTTGTCCTCTTTCTCTCCTCTTTTCTCTGGAAATGGTCAGTGTGGTGATCAGGATGAGATGTCCCCCATAGTCCTGGATATTTGAATATTTGTCCCTAGTTGGTGGCACTGTTTGGGAAACTTAGGAAGTGTGACCCTGTTGGAGGAAATATGTAGATGCAGGCTGTGAAAGTTCAAAAGTCTCATACCATTTCCAGGGTGTTCTCTGCTTCTTGTTTGTGGTTCAAGATGTGAACTCTCAATGCTTAGCTTCCAGCCACACCTGCCATTTCGGCTGTCAATCCCTGACATTGTGGACCCTAACCCTCTGAAACCATAAGCCCCAAAACAAATGTTTTCTTTCATAAACTAATTGCCTTAGTCGTGATGTTTTATCACAATATAACAAGAATTAATACAGCCAGGCTCGGAAAAACAGTGTCCTGGGTAACTGTAGTGTACGAAATCTTATATACGGGCAAACACATTGCCCACTGGTTCCACGCTCACACTGACAGTGTCACTTCTGTTTCAAAGATGAGGGGACTGTGACTCAGGAAGGTTTACAAGACCCACTCTCAGAGAAGTAACTAGATACACACACACACATACACACACACTCAAACACATATACACACTCACACACATATACACTTACACACTTATACATACACATATACGCTCACACATACATATACAAGCAAACTCACACATATATACTCACACACACATACGCACTCACATGTATACACTCACACACATACACACAGATACACACTCACACATATACATATACACTCACACACATACTCACACACACATACACACTCTCACACACACATACACTCACACATACGTACTCACACACATACACACACATACTCACACATATACACATTCACACACATATACACTTACAGATATACACTCACACATATACATATACACTCACACACACACACTCACATACACTCACACACATACACACTCACACACATACTCACACACACACATACACACTCTCACACACACACTCACACACATATACACTCACATATACACACTCACACACATACACACTCTCACACACACACTCACACACATATACACTCACATATACACACTCACACACATACACACTCACACACATACACACTCTCACACACACACACATATACACTCACATATACACACTCACACACATACACACTCACACACACAGCTCTGAATGCATAAAGCCAAGCTCTCGATCACGCTAACTAGTGTGGGAGTCACTCCTAGTGGACATGGCATCTACTTTCAGTTCTAAACCAGCTGTGGTGGGCCCTGTGTGTAACCCCTGAGAGGTTGCAGCAGGAGGATTACCATGAACTCAGGTCCATCTTAGAGCACACATCTAGTCTCAGGTCTGCTTGGACTATTGTAAACCCTTTCTTTTTGTCAAAAAAAAAAGTTATTATTTATTTCATGTATGAGTACACTGTAGCTGTCCTCAGACACACCAGAAGAGGGCGTCAGATCCCATTACAGATGGACGTGAGCCACCATGTGGTTGCTGGGAATTGAACTCAGGACCTCTGGAAGAGCAGTCAGTGCTCTAACCACTGAGCCATCTCTCCAGCTCCTTGTAAACCCTTTCTTTAAAAAAAAAAAAATCTACTAGAAGCAGGCCAGATTGGGGGAGATGAGGAAACAAAGCACGAATCCCAAGGGTCAAGGGCTGGAAACAGACCACACACTCAGAACTGCATTACCGGCCCATTTAATAGCAGAGCCACGGGAAGCGATAGCTGACACTCTGCAGACAGGACGTCCCAACCCAGGTTCTCAGCAGCTGGGTCGTCGGATGCTGCCCTCCGGCATCAGGCAGAACAGGAGCCACACATGTCCACAAAGGCCGTGCAGAGGGCACCCTAGTGTCCACGCAGGTGCGGTGCAAAGCCAGGGCCCGTGACCATCGCCAAGCAGACTCACTTGTTCTGAGCACGGGGCCCTGCACCCACCCCAGGAGCATCCGGAGCAGCTGAGAGGTGGCTGAGCCAGGGTCCTGGGATGAGGAGTCACGAGTGCCATGTCTTCAGTCTAGCGGCAGCACAAAACGGGGTGCAGGTGGGCAGCAGGGGAGGGGAGAGGTCCAGCACCTGTAAGACAGGGTGCCCCCATCTTGACTGGAGGGAGCAGTCGGCTGAGGAGACCTGCACATGACGGCCTCAGGCGGATGAGTTAGGCGGGGTGTCAGTCCGTCCACCGCCTTTGCCAGGCAGGCTCGGGATAATGGAGTAGAGTGGGATCCAAGATGTCTTCTCTGCCTCTCAGGTGTCCCCGGCCCACACCCACCAAGGAGAGTAGAGCATCCCCTCTCCCATTTTCTGAATCCCTTCATCTCTACCCAACACTTGGGCCCCAGAACACCACACACCCATTCCAAACACTGAGCCCAAGGGACATCAAAGGCAGGAAGTTTGATGAAGAAATTGTTGCCTACACCCCCACCCCAGCTCTGTCTTAGTCCTGTATGAACAGACAAGATAATACTGGAGACGCAGCGTTTCCCGCCACCACACGTCCCTAATGCCGCAGAGACTTGGGCCTGGATCTTCCCCATCTCTGTCTAATGCAGCAATCCTCTGAGCCACTGCCCAGTTCCTCAGGTCCAAGTCGGGAAAGCCCAGCTGTGGCCTGGCATCTGGAGACTGTTCTAGAAGCAAAACGGTATCTATCAAGGCCACTGAGGAAGCAGGGACAAGACGAGGCAGTGACAGCGAGCCTTGGGGGTGCAGTCCCTGACTCAGCCTGCATGCTACATCTGTGCCTGTGGTGGTCTCCTGATGGGGTCGGGGGCCATGTTTTCTAAGCAGAAGGGAGAAAGGTCTCAGGAGACGGAGCTTGGAACCGAAGGCCCAACAGCTCAGCTCCAGCTCTGCTGCTCTCCGGAGCTTCACCTTTTCTCCAAGTTTCTCTGGGTACACCTGATTGTCAATGAAGGGGTTCAGAGGAATCTAGACACCCTCCATCCCACTGAGGAGAGAGAAGGAAGGCACATGGTGGATGACAGCAGAAGGTATCAGGCAGAGGGTTGGGAGGAGCCCGTTACAACTGAAGCTTCCAGTGCCCAAGCCCAGGAAAGTGAATGGGGACAGTTCCCTGGGCCCTGCCTACCATACCCATGCCACCACACACACACACACACACTCACACTCACTGCACTCCCCTGGCGGTGCACTCCCAGGCTGTGGAAAAGGCCTCTCAGATGTGCAATCCATCAGACTCGAGGCTTAAACGGCACAGCTGCCCAGAACTGGTGCCAGCCCCTCAGCTGCTAAGCAAGGCTCACACACACACACACACACACACACACACACACACACACACGTCAGCTTCACAGCAGATTGCCTGCACCTGACCGCACCCTCGGCCTCACCACTGCCTTCTCAGCGGTAACTTGGAAGTAGTAGGGCTGGAGAGATGGCTCAGTGGTTAGAGCACTGACTGCTCTTCCTGAGATTCTGAGTTCAAATCCCAGCAACCACATGGTGGCTCACAACCATCTGTAGTGAGATCTGATGCCCTCTTCTGGTGTGTTTGAAGATAGCGACAGTGTACTTATATAAATGTAAAAAGAAAAAACTCGGGGCTGGAGAGATGGCTCAGAGGTTAAGGACGCTGTTTTTCCAGAGGTCCTGAGTTCAATTCCAGCAACCACATGGTGGCTCACGGCCATCTGTAATGAGATCTGATGCCCTCTTCTGGTGTGTCTGAAGACAGCTACAGTGTATTATATATAATAAATAAATCTTTTTTCAAAAGAAAAAAGTAGGAGCCTTGAGAGTCACCAGGAACCAGAGCAGCCCCTACACACTGAGGGGTGAAAGCACCCCCATTTCACGGTTCAGTCGAAGGTAGCCTCAGACTGGAGTTACTTTGTCCTTTGAGCCACGCAGCCCCTTCTCTCCAGATGGTTCCCATCTTCAGGAGACCCGTGCGCAGCCCCCACAGCTGGGACGACTCAGCCTCACTTCCACTTCCTCCGCATATGCTCCTGCAAGAAACCTTGCCGTCCCACCCCCAACTCAGCACACAAAGCTCCTGGCTAAGCTACATGTGAGCGGGACGGGAGGGCGTGTCAGGGGAGGGGGCACATCTATCCCCACAGTTCACCCAAACAACCAGGGGGTACCTCAAGTGGTGGGCCCCAGCCTGCCCACTCCCTCCATGAGCAAAGTTTCAGGAAGGAGTCAGCTGCAAGCTGAGAGCTAAGGTTGGATTGTATTGGCCTCCAGGACAGACGGTCCTACTGAGTCCAGCAGACGGGAAGTTGAGCTGGGCAGATGCAGAAATGGGGAAACAGGTACCCAAAGAGCTCCCATTCACAAAAGCTCCAGCCTCCCTCCTTTACGCACAAAGGCTGTGCCCCAGAGGCACAGGGAACATCGGCTTCTACCCTGGCCTTGAGCAGCTGTCTGGCTGTACCCAGTGATGTCCCCTCAGTGACCAACATTGTGCCCACCCCACGCAGCCCCAACCCCTCTCCCTGTGCCTCGAGGCTCTCACCTGTGCAGGAAACAAGAGCTTGTGGGTTGGACCTTCTGCTGTGCCCCATAGAAGGGGTGGGATCTCTGACACCTAGGAGTCTTCATCCCCTCCACAGGAACCAGGCTCGGCCTCAGGGGATGAATGCCTTTCTCGAGCCAGCAGGGCTATCAGGCCTTGAGCTCGGAGGAGGAGTCCACCACCCAAGAACAGGATCCCACAGAGCACTAGAAGCGACAGGACGCCCAGCACTACCGCCTGCACCGTGCGCGGCCCCTCCGGGGGCTGGAGTGGCAGCCCAGACTGGTTGCAGCAGCTCAGCCAGGCAGCCTTGGCTGCAGCTCCCACCTGTGAGCTGTTCATGCTCCCACTGGCTGCCCACCCGCTGCCCAGATGTGCACACTACCGAGAGCTGAGGCTGTGTCAGATGTCTCTAAGGGGCGGGCCTCCCAGGGCCCTACCGCCCACTCTACCAAAATGCATGCAGAGCAAGCACTCGGCCCCTCCTAGACAGGCTGCTCCTGAGTGGCCTCTAGGTCCTTCTCTGACAGGCTGGATTCTGAGGCCCAGACTATCTGTTCTCCAACCCCACTCCCCAGATTACCAGGTGAGCCCAAAAGGCCTGTTTCCAAGGCTTTCATCCCTAGAAAAAGCCAAGATTCTGCATCCTTGGGGTTTTCAGATTAAGACTCTCAAAGCACAGGATAAACAGCTTTCTGTTTCTGGACTACAAACTCAACACTTCCCGCCCACAGAGACACACTTAACTGCAGAAACCCTTCCCTCAATGCGGACAAGCAGAGCACAGGACTCCTCCAGACACCAGGGCAGAGGCAATGTACCCAGATGGCAAGTCTTTCTCTCCTGCCCTCTAAGCCGAGGAGTCCTGTTTACCAAGAAAACAGCACAGATCTAGTGAGCAAGGAGAGGTGTATGAGAGCGTTTGGAGGGAGAAAAGAGAAGGGGGAAATAATGTAACTTATAAACTAGAAGCATTTTTAAAAGGGAGCAGAGATCTGGCCAACTGTCCTACCTCAGGGGACTCAGTACACCAGAAAGATGAGGACATTACTGTCTTGGTGTACGAGACAGCCACTGCCAGCTAAGCATCCACCACACAGCCAGGCGTGGAGTCTAACACAATGTGGAGGCAGAGAGGCCTGCCCAGGTCTCCCGGAAGATCCTTTAGCAAACTTTAAGTTCCCCTTTCAAAAGTAAAGCCACCGTGAAGAGACTTGGGATGCGGGTCAATACATGTGTCCTTAGGAGAATGCCACCAAGTGTTTGGGTTTCAGGGCAGGACACAGGCCAAGAGAGCTGAGACAAACTCACATCTCAACTTTATTCAGCACCCTCACAGTACATCTGTACAGTGTAGATGGCGAACCCCACCAAAGTAGGTGGAAAAGCTGCATCCAGGACTGGACCACTGCAAAGGTGACAGGGTTCCCAGAGGCTGGCAACCACAAAACAAGGACACCAAGAGCTTTTCTTCAAGCCTCACCAAGGATCTAGAGCAAGCTCCAGAGTCCCAAGATCCCAGCAACACTCATCCAGAACCTTTAGGAGCTGCGAGGCCCCAGCAAGCCTACAGGGCAAGGGTGTCTTTGATGAGCCTGCGCATCGTGGTGGTGACTGAGGTGCCCAGGGCCTCCGTGATCTGGAAGGAGATTTTGTAGAGGTAGGGCTGCACGTCCCGCAGGCCCGTGTCAAACACGTTGTCCACCTCTGACTGCGTGGGCATCTTGGGCAGGTACTCATGCCGGCTCATCACCTCCACAATGTTGATGATCTTCTCACACAGCTTCTCACCCACCTTCTCTCTGCAAATCTGCCGCTCCTGCTCTGTGGCCAGGGCTACCACGTGCACCTTGACAGTCCACACCTCCCAAGGGATGCACTCATCTGAAAAGGGCCATCGAGACTTTTTCTTCTGATAGAATTCCAAGGACATCTGGCCTAGCCCATCACCACCTGAGTTCCGCAGTGCATCCTGAGGAAGACAGAGATGATCAGGCCGTGTCCTTAGAGGGTTCTCACTCTGTGAGGCCCGATTCCCACACCAGGGGAACTCAAACATTTTCACTTGTACCTACCCTGCCCACTAAGCATGGCAGACAAGAGACCTAGAGGAGGACTTGTGGTGGTGACATCAAACACTGCCAGCCTCAATGGTTCAAGCAAACTAACCCTCCTCGCCTAGCTCCATCTCTGGCAACAAGTGTGTTGCATGAAATCAAATGAGCTGAGGGGCCAATGCATATGCACACACGTGCACTCTCACGGTAAGTATTCTGTTACAGCCAGAGGCCATGCTAGGTTTGAATGAGAACACCCCCCACAGGCTCACACACTCAATGCTCAGCCCCTAGCTGGTGGAACTGAAATTTGGATTAAGGTTATGTGAGGCTACACGGACATCTGATGTATTTTTAAAGAAAGGAATCTGGAATGCCAACAAACGTGAGAAGGAACACGGTGCCTGTTCCTTGGCTTCTAGAAAACAGGGCAGAGGATGCTCCCATGCCCTGGAGGTTGTTGGTGACCCAGGACTAGGCTTCTCCCCTGAACTATAAACACAGAGCATACCAAAGAGCTGCAATGACAATTGAGCCTTTCAATGGTGTCTGCTCTTGTTCTCCACTGCCATGGGCCTCTGAGTCAGGTTTTTCTGCACCAATTAGTTATCTCTCATAAAGACTGTTTGGGATAGATAGGGGATGTGACCCTGTTGGAGGGGTGTAGCCTGGGTTGGGGGAATGTGGCCCTGTTGGAGGGGTGTAGCCTGAGTTGGGGGATGTGACCCTGTTGGAGGGGTGTAGCCTGGGTTGGGGGAATGTGGCCCTGTTGGAGGGGTGTAGCCTGAGTTGGGATGTGACCCTGTTGGAGGGGTGTAGCCTGGGTTGGGGGTATGTGACCCTGTTGGAGGGGTGTAGCCTGGGTTGGGGGAACGTGGCCCTGTTGGAGGGGTGTAGCCTGGGTTGGGGGTATGTGGCCCTGTTGGAGGGGTGTAGCCTGGGTTGGGGGTGTGTGGCCCTGTTGGAGGGGTATAGCCTGGGTTGGGGGTGTGTGGCCCTGTTGGAGGGGTGTAGCCTGGGTTGGGGATGTGTGGCCCTGTTGGAGGGGTGTAGCCTGGGTTGGGGGGATGTGACCCTGTTGGAGGGGTGTAGCCTGGGTTGGGGGTGTGTGGCCCTGTTGGAAGTGTGACACTGGTGGTGGGCTTTGAAGTTTCAAAGACTTGTACCATCCCAGTGAGCTCTCTCTGCCTCAACCTGTAAGTTCTCAACTACTGCCTCAGTACACGCCTGCTGCCTGCTGCCTCACTCCCCACCCTGATGGTGACAAACTGACACTCTCAAATTATAAGCCCATACACATTTTTCTAGTAGTTGTCTTGGCCACAGTGTCTTATCACAGCAAGAGGAGAGACAGAAGCTGGTACCAGGACCAGGTACCTGCTGTGACGGGTCTCATCACACTGTTTTGGGGGAATGTGGAAGACAAGGAGTTTAGACTAAGAAAGTAACTGAATGTTGTAGGTGGGGCTCAATGGGTCGAGTCGTTTGGAAAAAGTGGTGCTAGACAATTGGACTATGGAAGCTCCTCCTCAAGGGGCTTCAGAGGGCAACAGTAGTGTCAACTGGGCTAGAGGCCATTCCTGTGATTTTTATGCAGAGACCCTTGTCCCAAGAGTCTGACTGAGGCTAGATTTAAAAGTAACAACTAATTTTGTTGACAGAGGAGATTCAAGACAGCCTAACACTGACTCCATCATGTGACTATCAGTAACCGCCCTTACACATGTCTACAGCAAAAAGTAAGTGAGGCAAACACAGCAGGAGGTTTGATGCTGGCGCCTAGGCTTGTACTGGGGCGGGGGGGGGGGGGTTTCTAAAGGCAAACTGCCATCTACAGCCTTTGACATCAGACAGGAGTTTGTCCTGCTAGGTTTTCTGTCCTGCTTTGGTCCAGTGTTTCCTGTGGGAATGGTAATGTAGTCTGTACCACTCTATGTTGGAATTATGTGATAGGTTTTTTGATTTTCTAGGGGGTTACAAATAGTCTCAGAAGACTTTGGACTATAAAAGTGGTGTTGAATGCAGGTATGAGAACAACTTTAATCTCATCACTTGGGAGGCAGAGGTGGATCTCTGAGTTCAAAGCCAGACTGGTCTATAGGGTGAGATCCAAGCAGCCAGGGCTACACAAGAAACTATCTTGAGAATCAAAAACAAAAATTTTGCTGAGACCGTGAAAGACGTGGAGACTTTTTTACATCAGACTCAGTGCATTTTGCATTATTATAGCCAATGGCCTATGGGCAGGGAGTGGAACGTGGTGGTTTGAATCAGGCTTATAAACTGACTGCTTGGTCCCAGTAGACAGAACTGTTTGGGAAGGTGTGGCCCCTCTGGAACAGGCTTTGAGATGGCAAAAGCCCACTCTGTCTCCTGTTCATGAACTGATGTCACTTCTCGGCTACAACCTATCACACGCTATCTCCTGTGCAGACTCTAAATTCAACATATGCAGACACATCCATGACATGAAAGGAGCACTAGGGAGGAAGGAGATCAAGAGAGGGATGGGTAAGAGCACAGTACAATGACATACATGTATATAACACGTCATAATGAAACCATTATTCTCTACAGTATTTAAAAAAAAAAAATTAAAAATCCACAATATCACCAGATGGAGGTGACCAACATGAGCTGCCTACTGTGTCCCTTACCCCTTTCTTTCTGTCTATAAAAGTGTACACAGGCATGGGTCACAGTGACCAAAGGGACCTCACATTCAGACAGAAGTCACTCTGCCAAGCACATTTCCCTCTTAGAGTTTCAGCCCAGACTATTTGAGGAAGAAACAGAAGTGAGTTGTCAGACAGCTGTGGAGCCAGGGAGGTCAGGACTACGGAGCAGGGACCTCACTGCTTAAGCTAAGGGGCAGTGGCGTCCAGCTTGCCCTTCCTCCTGAGGAACTGTATCTGTGCCCTCGCAGACACACAAGCTCTCAGCATAACTGTCCTTTTGAGCCTTGAAGACACTGACTCTGTTTTTTGGAAAGGCAAGCCAGTCCAGCACACAGGCAGGGTGAGCTACATATTCCAGGCCCACCTGCCATTGGCCAGGCCACACACCTACCTTGAATTCCCCAACAGCCTTGCGCAAGGCGCGGTCCAGCTCCTCAGAGGAGACACGCACGTAGGTGAAGTCAATGAAGTCACAGTCTACATCCTGGATGCCCACGGTGCCGATAGAGTACGTGCCCTCCTTCTTGTAGTGGAACTTGCCTGTGCTGCGGTGCAGGAGCACCGTGTGCAGCAACGCCAGCATGGCCTCCTCCACCTGCCGTCCCTCCACTGACACCTCTAGCACTTCTGAGCGGCAGTTCATCCTGCAGCCAGAGCTGGAGCAAAGGCAACAGAGGACACGTCACCCCACCTAGGGGCCAACCTGTAAGGAACAAGCCAGATCATCTAGATCCTGTCCGCTTCCTGCTCAGCTGGGCTCAGGCCCTGCCTCTACCAACCCTCCTGTGTTTTGGCGGTGCATTTTATGAGAAACCCACAAACCCTTGGGATCCGGAAGGTCTCCGGTCCAAGTGAGACTTGCATTTGTTTGTGGCGTTCAGTCAAGATCCACTACGCCAGAACAGGCAGCCGGAAGCTGCAGATGCAGGAGGGGAAAAGGTCCCACAAAGGCAAGAGCCTGAGGTGGGAGCACAGTAAGAACAGCCCAAGTCAATTTCCTCAGACCAATGGCCTGGTTAAAGCAAGTGGACTCTGTCCCAAGGGCAACAAAGTTACAGAACCCCTGTGCCAACATCAGACCTCTGCATCAGAAAGCCAGCTCCTTTAATACACATACTGCAGAGCCATCCAGACTCCATGGAAAAATACATTTAATGTAGCTAGCAATGGGGCAGTGAGCTGCGCAGTGTGGGAGCACTCACACCCAACAGGGGGCAGTGAGCTGTGCAGTGTGGGAGCACTCACACCCAACAGGGGGCAGTGAGCTGTGCAGTGTGGGAGCACTCACACCCAACAGGGGGCAGTGAGCTGCGCAGTGTGGGAGCACTCACACCCAACAGGGGGCAGTGAGCTGCGTAGTGTGGGAGCACTCACACCCAACAGGGGGCAGTGAGCTGTGCAGTGTGGGAGCACTCAAACCCAACAGGGGGCAGTGAGCTGTGCAGTGTGGGAGCACTCACACCCAACAGGGGGCAGTGAGCTGTGCAGTGTGGGAGCACTCAAACCCAACAGGGGGCAGTGAGCTGTGCAGTGTGGGAGCACTCACACCCAACAGGGGGCAGTGAGCTGCGCAGTGTGGGAGCACTCACACCCAACAGGGGGCAGTGAGCTGCGCAGTGTGGGAGCACTCACACCCAACAGGGGGCAGTGAGCTGTGCAGTGTGGGAGCACTCACACCCAACAGGGGGCAGTGAGCTGCGCAGTGTGGGAGCACTCACACCCAACAGGGGGCAGTGAGCTGCGCAGTGTGGGAGCACTCACACCCAACAGGGGGCAGTGAGCTGCGCAGTGTGGGAGCACTCACATAAAACAGCCCTGGGTCAATACCTAACAACAGTGCTCCAGCTTCTTATTCATTTGCAAAAGAGAAAGTCTGAGCCAGATATGTTACACACACCTTCAATCCCAGCACCCAGGGAGCAGAGGTGGAGGCAGGTGGATCTCAGTGAGTTCAAGACCAGCCTAGTGAGTTCCAGGACAAAATAGAGACACCTGTATTTAAAAGCATGACCCCCTCAACAAAGAAAGAGACAGACAGACTGACAAGATCTGTTTCCCAGACTGACCTGTAACTCCTGGACTCCAGCAATCTTCCCACCCCCACCTCCTAGACAGGTGGGACTACAGGGTTAGCCTGGCTCTGCTGGGATTAAGGCTGTGTGCTACCACTGTCAGGTACTTTACAGCAGGAACAGAACTAAGACTCTCTTGGACCTTAAGAAAACCATTCAGCCTTTGTAAACCTGTTTTCTACCTATAAATTGGGACTGCAGCAAAGATTTGGGATATTCTATGTAAAACAGTCTACTAGTTGATAACAATGACTCAAATGTCAGGCATTCAGGATTAGAGTGCCTACCTCTGCCCTACAGAGCAAGGTAGGGAGGGTGTAGTTCAGTGGTAGAGCTTTCCTCTGGCATGAGTGAGAGGTCCAATCTCCAGGACCCATAAAAAAGGGAGCTAGTAATAACAAAGCAATGGCACCTTCCAATAACTGCCTCCAAGACTGAACCAGGTACATGTGCACACCCCTTCCGACTGCCTGTCAGGCAGCAAACACTAAGCATTAGGTGCCACATTTGTCATTACACTGTTACTACTTGGGAACTACACCCACAGGGAGTACAAGCAGTCACATTTCTTAGATATGTGTTCTACTTGCCCGTCTCTTGGTGACTTCTCACCACCTCAACACACACTATCTCATCTTTAGACAGTTCAACCATTTCTTCTACCAAAGGAATCCTCGCCTTGTGTTTCAATCCACTGGCTTTAGTTTTGCTGTCTGCCTGATTAGTGTGTTGGGGGGGGGGGGGCGGTTATGTTTGACACAGCCCTTCAACTAATCCAAGTCGTCCTCCAAGTCCCTGACTGAGGCAGCAATTTTGTGCCTCAATTTCCCAAAAGCTGGGCTTTGTCTCCTGACCGTATAGTAGCACTCCACTCCGGGCTCATGATAGCACCATCAGCCTGGCTCTGCCATCAGCCTGGCTCGCCCTGACCACTATTAGGTCAGGCACGCCTGTTCCAACCGGATGTTTTCTGCCTCTCTCACTAGACACTGTTCCTACAGCAGAGACTATATCCTATTTGCCGCTATAAACTGGCTCCTGTTAACCCCTCAGTGCATCCTGGCCCGGAATATCAGGTTCTTTCAAGAGTTCGTTTCTCGTGGATCAAGGACGCGATGGCTTCCTTACTCGTTATTACTTATTCTCTTGTTTAATTCCATTCTGCATTTTCCTACCTCTGGTCCAGCCTTTTCTACTATTACTCTAACTTGCAACTTCCCTCGGTTTCAACATTATTCCAGGACCCACCCCTTCCTTCCAGCCCCAGCCAGTTTACACAGAGGCTACATTTGCATTTCCCTCTGGTCCCCTAAACTGAAGCCCGGCTGATCCGCGACACGCCCATGCCTCACCTCGCCGGAGCCACTCGGCCTCGGGTTCTCTTCTTCCCTAGAGCGAACACGGAGTATTCAGGGACAGACCAAAAGCAAAAACAGGCTACGTGGATCCGTACTGAGAATTCGGGCCGGACGTCAGGGTCGCTGCCGGCGACCTCGCGCCGCCTCGGGGCAACAGCGCAGAGGAGGAGGACCCGATCTAGACCCTACAGACACCCGTCCAGGCCAGCGCTCCGCCTGAGCGGCCGGCGACCGGAAGTTTTGTGCGGCCGGAGGGCGGAACCGGAAAGAACCATCAGATCCATGGCGGGTGCTGGTTAGACTCGCCTAGGCCCAGCCGGACGCCGCTGCAGCCACGGCATCGGAAAGCTCACACGAGCTACATACGTAGCTCCTGTGATGCCTCGTAACTTTCGTATTAGGTTTTTTTTTCTTGTTTGTCCTTCGGGCCCTAGGCCCGTTAAGAGGAATCCCCCTCACTTGGACGAGTCCATTCACTCCCACCACCGAGAGCGTTGTTTGGGCTGGGACAACTCACTTCCGCCATCGAGATGAGTGGGGCAGAGGGGCTGGGTGGAGTCTGCGCTGCCCCTGGTGGCCCGGCGGAGTCATCGTCGGCGAGCCCTCCCCTGCAACTCGTCGTGGCCCCCAGCTCGGTGCTGACAGCCTTAAGACAACGGGGTTCCCAAGATCAAGGCGTCTGAGCGGTGCCCCGAGATGAGCGCACTGCGGCGAATCTGTGCTGGCCCTAAGTGCACAAAGTCGGGCTCACTGAGCTCAAACACAGGAAAATTTTGAAAAGGGAACTTTATCTCACCAAGCTGATGTTGTATCAGGACCGAACAGGTGGCAGTTTTGTCTTTACCGATTAGAGAGGTTGCTCCTCTGACATTACTTATCCTTTCCGAATCCCCTTATAAGCGCGGAGCTTTTTTGAGGGATCACAAGAGATACCATTGTGATCTATACGGCGTTTTATAAAATATAAATTAAGTGTTCCTGCTGTATAAATTCTCGGAGTGGTTTTAGTTGTCTATGTTGTTGATAATAAGCTCAGAGCCCATGGGTTTGGTCAGTTGCTCTTAGCTCCTAAAGAGCGCGCACGTCCCTAACTTCCAACAGGGGGCACTCCTGAGTTGTTTAACGTGAGCATTAATATGCTCGGTTTCCAAACACATTTTATCTCCCAAAGCAGTCTTGTAAGTAGCAATCCTACAAGGTGGATGAGAATCTGACAATAAGAGAAGTTAAGTTACGTACTTAGATAGATCACTAAGTAAGTAACAGAACCTTGAAATCAAACAGGTGTATTTTACCAGTCCAGTAGCTCACCTGCCTGGCTTCTGCACAAACGGCCACACATACTACCATTCTTTAACACATCTCACCCACAAGAAGGAGTGTATCAGATGTACAGCGCTTACTGTGTAGAAGGAAACCTACTTGGTTCGCGGTATGTTGGCCCACTTCCCACGATGTCAATCTCAAGCCACAGGGCACTGCTGAATTCTCAGAGTCTAAAATGGATAGAGGGTTGATCTACTGATTGATCAAAAGGAGTACAGTGGGCTCTTGAGGGTTAAACCCAAGGGGGTGGGGTGTCAAACCTAGAGCGTTGTGCATGCCAGGTGGAGTCTCTCCCACTAAGCCACAACTCTAGCTCACACTGAGTCCCAAGCCCTTTGCTGACACTAACCTGAGGACACCGATCCGCCTTGGTAGCGTCATACCAGCACTTCAAAGGGATAAAATGCTACTCAGCGGCCCCAGTTACAGATAAAAAAACTGAGGCTCAGTGGTGTGCAGTACTTTTACTGTGATGCTTAACTGTTTGTGACAACCCCCAGCTTGCCTGGATCACCCCCAGACACTTGTCAGATAATGGTGAGAGCAACACTGAAAACGGCAGACCCAGTGAAGTAAATGGTCCTCCCAGGATGCTGGCCACGGTCCACTCACATATGTGTCTGCTAGAATACAAAGCCTCAGTCCCGTTAGGGGCATTCTTTACCGCTTTAGGGCAGGGGCATCTGTCCTTTCTCTAGTCCCTGGATTGAAGAAGTCAGACTCAACCTAAACCTTCAGCTCTCCTGGCTGTGGCGTTGCCGACAGCAGTCCTTGGGCTGCCTCTGTAATGATGTAAACGATCCCATGTAATAAACATGTCATCCTGTGTGTGTCTGTGTCTCTGCACTGACACTTGCCAGGACCATGCAGCTGCTCTTGCCTCGCTCTCCCGTTGTTCTTACTCACTTCCTTGTTACTTCATTGCTGGTTACTTCATTAGTGTGCTGGTGATTTTGAGAGAGCCTCTTTCCAGGGCTGGCTTGTGATTCTTTTCTTTATTTTTTATTTTTTATTTAAGTACACTGTAGTTGGCTTCAGACACACCAGAAGAGGGCATCAGATCCCATTACAGATGGCTGTGAGCCACCATGTGGTTGCTGGGATTTGAACTCAGGACCTCTGGAAGAGCAGTCAGCACTCTTAACCTCTGAGTTCTTGATCCCCCCCGCCCCCGAGTCTCCACCTCTGAGAGTTGGGAGGATAGGCCTATACCCTGTCTTCTTTCCAGCTCTTTCCTCCCTACTCCACAATCCATCCTCCCTGTGCAGCCTCTGCTACCTGCCATTGAGGCTGAGTCTTTGGCCTCTCTGGCTTCCCATGATGGCCAAGCCTCGCCCCCTCAGACCTTCCTGACTCCTTCCAGGGCACCTCAAACCTCGGGTCCCATCCTTCTCTGATTATTCCAGCCTTAGCCTAAATAAGTAAATAAATGGCTATGTGCGGCATGAGTTCTTCCATCCTATGCCCTGACCCCTAATGATTAAGACACAGTTGTTTAGTCAGGACTTGTAGCTACAATTTCCGCTCAAAGCCACTCTGAGATGCAGAGTGAGTTCAAGGCCAGCCTGAGCAACTGAAGACACATGTGTCAAAATTAATACTATAAAAAGGGCTAGAGAGATGGCTCAGGGGTTAAGAGCACTGGCTGCTCTTTCAGAGGACCTTGGTTCAGTTCTCAGCACCCACATTGCTGCTCACTACTCCAGGTCCAGGGGACCCAATGACCTCTTCTGGCCTCCAAGGGCACTAGGTACCAGGCACACAGATGTAGCATATACATACTTACAGGCAAAAACAGAATTATATGCAGAAAACAAAAAGAAAGAAATATTTTAAAGTACAATACAAAGAGTTCTGGGAATACAGCTTCATGTCCAGCACCAGCCCCATGAAACACCACATGGAACAGATTAACCATTCCAGCTCTCTGGGAGTGCTGAGGCTTGCTTACAACACAGATGAGCCGGGAGACAAGCCTGGCCAAGAGGCCGCAAGAAATGGTCTGAAGGCTGAGGATGTGCCTCGTGGTTTAAAGTGCTTAGAAAGCCTTTTAAAGTCTTGCACAGGACCCAGGTTTGATTCTCAGCTCCCACTTGGCAGATCAGAACTGTCCGCTGGTGCCCTCTCCTAATAACCGGGTAGTGTAAGACACGCACGCAAGCAAAGTACTCATGCATACAAAATAAAATAAGTCAGTCTTTTAAAATGGGAAGAAGAATAAGTGGTTTGGAAAAAAAAATGCATCAGGATCGAGGAGGGCAGTGACTGTTGTCATCCTCGGAAGACACTACTGGTCTGGAAAGAAAAGGGACACGCTCAGAATCAAGAGGAAACCAGGCCTGACAGTACAGTCCTATAATCCAGCCTTGGGAGCCTGAGGATCAAAAATCCAGGGCCAGCCTGGGCTAAGGAGTAAGTATGAGGCCAGCCTGGATCACGTGGCAAGAACGACTCAGTCTCAAAGCAACAGCAAAGAAGAAACCCACCAGCATTAAGACAAGTAGGGAGTCGCGTTCTCAGAAAGATGGGGAGGGACAAGACATGAGAAGAAAAGCCAGCCCACTGCAGAGGACACGGGATGGCAACTTGAACAGCTGGGGGGCGGGGGGCAGGGGGCGGGGAGAATGCTAGGAAGCTATGGAGCTACAGGGTTTTCTGGAGAAGAGGACAAAGAGGCTGGCAGAGATGGCTTGTTGAGGGTTGAGTGGAGCTCTGAGGCAAGACAGGCAGAGACAGAAGAACAGACTTCTCAGACTAGAGTGCTAACAGCCATGCATGCTGCAAAGGTCTGGGGAGAGACCTTGAAGACCAACCCAAGTCCTTGGAAGCAGGCAGCTGGCATTGCCTGATGACTGTGACCTCGGATGGCCCCACTTCATCCTGGGGTGTACCCAGGGGGAGTGTTGAGCCCTGAAGCTGGCCCCCGAAGGCCATTCCAGCTGCTGCAGAGCTGACCCTGGTGGCGTCACAGGGCGTGACTCAAGCCCCAGCAACAACTCTGAGCGGGACTGACGTCAGGCTGGGGGCTCCTGACGGTGGCCAGCCTTGCAGGATAGCCAGAACCCTGTCTGCTGACCCTCTAGCTAGGCCAGGGGGTGCAAAGGAGAGCAGCTGTCCCCTTCTGACATCTGTCCCCTGGGATCCAAGGCAAGGATTCCTCCACCTCCCACCCTTTCTGAGATGTCACTTCCCACCTCCGCCCTCTGAGTGGAGGAGAAAGCAGAGCTCGTAGCAGAGATCGGAGCAGACTTGCCAGCTTTGTCAGGCTGTGTTCTGTCTGTGTCTGTCTGTCTGCTGCCCGACCGCAGGACTTCAGGGGGTCTGCTCTTCTTGGCTCGCTGTATGTCCATGCACCGTAAAGCCCTATATGCCTGGCCAAGCGAGGTGTGATTGGGGCTTTACTTCTGTGCGTCTGTCCCTTGGGTGCAAGATCAACCTTTCTCCCTGAAAATGTTGTGAGTTTGTCTCTTTGAGAGCATGCGTCTATCTGTCTATCTATCACTCCTGGAGAAGGAGTCTAGTGACCATCTTTGAGAAAAACCCTAGGATTTGGGTCAGGGTCTATATCTCTCCCTGGGGACTGTTTCTCTGGACCAGGTTTCATGCTAAACAGGGACAATCTATCTTCATGGTATTCCAGCTCCCCGAGACACTAGGAAAGGATCCAGGTTTCCTGCTTGCTGACCCCCCCCCCAAGGCTGGTCTCCTGGGGGGGCAGGTTAGATGAGCAGGGCAAGTCAGTACCAGGTCTGCCGGGCTTGCAGCTGGGCACCACTCCCTGCTAACACAGCATGTACCAAAGAGGACAGCCCCCCCAACACCCTCCCCTAACTGGCTCAGCTGCCACCCCCAACCCCCACAGCCACAGAGAGCCTGATTTATGGTCATGAGTGGAGGAAAACATTGCCAGCGTCTGGGTCAGACCTTGAAGAGACCTCAGGTGGCCCCCCCAGCCAGCCAGGTTCAGGGCCCAGCAAGACAAGAAGGGAGGCAGAGCGTGAGGAAGATAAGCAGACAAGAGTCTAGGGGAGGCAGGCCCGAAGCAGAGGCCAAGGCCAGGGGTTCTAGGGTGCCCTGGAATACAGGGCCAGGCTGGAATCCAGCTAGGAAACCTGGAATGGGTCTCCTGCACTCAAAAGGGACAACAAAGCTCCCCCTACCCCCGAAACCAGGCTCTGAAGTTTCAAATTCTGCTAGCCATTCAAGGCCTTCACCAGACAGCCCCCTACCCCAAACTTGGGGCCAGGGAAAGGCATAGGCAGAATCCTGAAAACCTGCACTTAGCACAGGGCTAGAGACAGCCTGGGGGGTGGAGGGCGGGTGGAGGAGACACAGGTTCCTCTGAAGGCAAGACTGACTGCTAGCTGAGCTACGGGGCATTAGGAGGGAGCCTGGACACAAGTGGAAACCAAGAAGGTAGAGGCTAGCCTGTTGTTATACTCCGAGAAGGCCCATTGTTCCTGAACTCTCTAAAGTCAGCCAGCGGTGTGTTGGAGGGGGGACCGGGCTCACTCACGCTGAAGCTACAGTCCTCTAGCTCAGCTCTCAGGTGAGACCATCCAGAACCACCCTTGTCCAGAATATGACCTTGATCTGCTTCATCAGATGGCTCACTGCCCAGGACCACAAGATGGCCACCCACCTCACAAACACTCACATACTTCCATCTGCAAGACTGGGGCCAGCACCGTGGAACAGAGATTGTAGGGTAAGAGCTCAACTCAGCTCAACTCAGCAGCGGTAGCACAGACAAGTTCCTCATCTCCTTAAGGCTGACCTCCACCACCTCCCTCCCTAACGGAGACTTGATGACCAGGACCAGATGTGAGGCATCCTCGTCCACCCAGATCTAAAGAGAAAATGAGATGTGACCACCTCAAAACCCACCCTTCCCAGGGCACAGTCACCTCAGAGCTGGGGAGGGGGACAGGGCCTCCGGGCACTGAGCCCAGCGTGGGTGGGGGGAGCAATAGGGAGGCAGGTTTCCTGGATCTCCCATGGGGACAAACAGTAGGCTTTGAGGCCTTGGAAAATCCCGCCCGGGATTCCAGGCCCCGCCAGCGTCACTGCCTTTTGACTATTGTCCCCATCGGAAACGGGCCCAGCCCCCGACCAACAGGGACAGAGCCGCCATTGTGAGGCCCCAATAGGCTCAATGCCCCCTTGTTCGCCCTCTCAGCCCCTAAGCAAGACTTGGAGGCCAGTTCTTCCAGTTGCTGGTGGAAAGAAAGGGCTTGGCCTGCGGGCTCCAGCCTTCGGGTGGGGCAGGGCAGGAGTTGCAGATCATCCCCCACCCAGTGCCCCGAGAGCTAGAGTCCAGGAAAGAAACTGCTGTCAGGGGGAGAGTCTTTTACTTGCAAAGCATGGGCTGGACAACCCAATGGTCCAGAGACTGCACACACCCAGCACAGTCACTTAATTAATAAAGCCTGGGGAAGTCACTTCCTTCAGCTGAAGAGGATTACCCTCTGTTGAAAAAAGGCAGTGGCTAAGGTGAATCTAGGTGCAGGCCTACAATCCCAGCCCTCGGGGAGATTGGGACACTGTTGTGAGTTCAAGGGCAGCCTTGCCACACTGCAAAAATGCCTCGAGACAAACGGAAAAGCAGGTCACGGTGCCTGCCGACGGTAAGAAGGACCCAGCTGGTGAAGGACTAACTATACAGCAGCTGTCAGCATGCTGGTTTAGAGTCTGCTAAGAACTGAGATTTCCCCTTGTCCCACACACACGTGGCAATTGGAATATGAATTCTTTTTCCTGTCCTGAGGTACGAGGGGAATGAGAGGGAACTAGTCTGGCCCATGACTAATACCATTCTGTTCCCGGCCTGCATCATCAAAGAGATGGGGAAACTGAGTCTGAGTCTGGGTGAGGCACTGGCTTCTCTGTCAGCAAAGGGAAGTGGACCCCGGTGTTAGGGCTTCTGGGAAAGCTCACTTGGAACTAGTTGCTGCCCCAGGATGCATGCTTGGAAGCCTCTCATGCTAGGCAGGGTCTGCCTAAGCCCCATAGACTTTTCTTAGGCCTCTGAAATGTACTTCCAGATCTCAAATAAGGATGCACAACTGGGGCTCCTTATGGAATCTCCTGCTGAGTTAGAGCCTGGAAGGAGGCTCACATCTTCCTGCTCCATTGTGTGCACTCTGATCCAGCTCCCCCCATCAAGAGACCATGGAGATGCTGCCTTGGGTCCTGGGGTAAGAAATGGCTGAGGGTCCTGCCTTCAGGGCTCCTGTGAGATTCTGGAAATGAATAAGCACAGTGCAGGTGGCAGCCAGCCACAGGCCTCAGGATGCTTTCATTTTAGATCCATGTTCTTCTGGTCATCTTCACCTTCAGGGCTGGGTGTCAAACCTGGAACTCACACACTTAAGGCAAATATTCCTTCACCGAGGTACGGTGCCAGAACCTGCCTCAAGCCCCCAAATGAGGGACAGATAAATAAAGGGGTTAGAGCGCTTGATAGGACCCTTGGGTACTTGGTAATGACTTCAGAACCATCTTCCTGCCAGGAATCCAAGGACTGCAAGCTGCACAGATCCCAGGGGTTGGCAGAGGGCAAGGGAACACTAAGAACGTGTGTCTAACAAAGCTTACATTAACATCGGCTACGGTAGCGTCCAGGCTCACGGCACATGCAAACTCTCCTCTGACCCTAAAAGGCTAGGTCTGTCCTTCTCTGTTCTTACAAATGTGCAAGCCAAGAAGTAAGAGGCCTGGTGGGGTCTGGTGTAGTGGTAGAGCGTTTGCTGCTGGGCATATGTGAGGCCCCAGCATCACCCCCACCCATTCCACCACCCCCAAATAAAATGGGACTGGTGAGGGGGCTCAGGAGATGATGCTGGGCTGGATAGTTTAACTTTTATCTCTGGGCATCTCAAGGTGGAACAGACCTGACTCCTACAACTTGTCTTTTCTACACACATGCTATGGCATGTATGCACACACATATACACATGTATGCACACACATGTACTGGAGCACACCAATCTTTTTTTCAACACAGGTTTTCTCTGTGTAGCCCCAGCCATCCTAGAACTTGGTTTGTAGAGCAGGCTAAACCACAAACTCAGAGGTATGCCTACCTCTGCTTCCTGAATGCTAGGATTAAAGATGTATGCTACCCTGCCCAGCTACAACTGTGGGCATTTTTTTTTCTTAACCAATAAATATTTTTTTAAAAAATACTTTAAAAAATTAGTTCAAATCATAAAATTGTTCCTTATTTACCCCAGGGTCAGAACACTAAGAGATAGACCTGAGACATGAGGCTAGGTTTATCTTGCTGCTGAGTTCCTGGGTTAGCCTCCATCCACTGCGGGCCCAGCAGCCAGTTGTAACCAGGGGCTTCCCATGTTGGGAACTAGTTCCAGATGCAGGTGTAGGGGTGGACATCTATAATCCCAACACTCAGGAAATGGAGACAGTCAAATTAACAGCTTGAAAGAAGCTACAAAGCAAGTCTAACACCATCTGTGCACCATAGCAAGCTGTGTGTTTGCTGAGAAAGTCGACAGCTAAGATCTGCCCGAGGCTATTGCTGTCGCTGATAAAATCATCACAGGATGTCCAGTGATGCCAGAGAAAGACTCAATTTCGGCTACATGTCTATTTTTTATTCAATATATTAAATATATTAATCAGAAAAAGTCACATCCTATAAACCCAGGAAAAATACACAAATATAAATCAGGATCTGCCAATCACCTTCTTGAGTGACAGCTATGTACGCTTGGAAGGAGGGCGGAAGAGATCTCAAGCTGGAGGCTTGAGAGGCTTGCCCAGCTAGTGGGGGACCCCCCACCTTCCTCCCAACCCCCACCTCAGCCTCTTCCTTTCAGTATTTACAGCAGCTTCAGCTTATTTACAGCAGAGTGGTATGTGTTAAAAATGGTTTATCTTACAAAAACACACGAAGGCCAGGACTGAGCTGGGGGGGGGGATAAGACAAATTGTGGGGTCACCCCCATGGATACACACCCTCCCCCAGGTCTTGAGCTCTCTGTCCATCTTCTGGAGTGAGGAGTTACATCAGTCTTAGCTCAAAAACAGGCTGGGGGGTGAGGTGGTCTGGAGGTCCGTGGGCTACGGGCTCGAAGGCACATGGGTGATAGAAGACCATGCACACGTGTGTGCACACGTGTTCAGGGTGGGATCAGAAAGACAAGGTGTCCATAAAGATCTTGTCAACAATGGGTGGAGGGGGCACAAGGTCCTCCAGCTTGAGGCAAAAGATGCGCTGCAGGCCTTGGGTGCACAGGGTCCGAAGCTCAGGCAGTTTGCCCAGCAGACGTGACAGGCAGCTGGCCGGCTGGGGGTCTCCCGCCACGGTAGCCATATGTTCCTTCAGACAGCTAGCGATGCGGTTCTGCAGCTCCTCCACCCGCCGGGGGTCCTGGAGCCCGTGGCGATCTGCAGCAGGGAGTGTGGAGTTAGCCGCTCAGCTGACCCCCTCTCCCCAACAAGCTGCCCTGACCCTCTAGCGTGTCCCCATAGGAACCCATTTTCCAGTCTGGTCAATATTCAAAGCCAGTTCTCAGTATTCCAAGGGAGAGACAGGCTCAGACTGCTTGAATGGCTGACCGGGGTTCAGACAAACAACATAAAATCCTAATCCAGGTTTTCTGGGGTACAGGTTCCACACTGTTCTAAAATCCTGGAGTCTTGGAGGAGTGACTCAGAGTTACCACCAGGGAGAGCTGGGTATAGACCTTACTACCCACCCCTTCAAGCTCCAGTCAGCTCTTCTGACCTTGTTCTATTCAGGAGGCTCCCCTAAGAAATTTAAGTAGAAATGAGAGCAGAAGCAGAAGGGACCCAGAAACCCCTACATTTAACACCAGAGCCCACACACGGTGACGTGCACAGTAAGACACATGGCAGGAGCAATACTGGCGGAAGGAGCTGCCTTACAGAGACAGTGAGGAGAGAGCCTCTCAGAGCTGAAGCTGGTCCTGCTTCTAGACCACGGTGCTGGCTATCCTAGTGCAGAGATGTGAAAAACGCATGTGGGCACACTCCTGTGTCTTGTGAAGTTGGCAGGAAGGTTTTATTTTTAATCTATTTATTTATTTATAAAGATTTATTTATTTTATGTATATGAGTGCACTGTAGCTGTCTTCAGACACACCAGAGGAGGGCATCAGATCCCATGACAGACGGTTGTGAGTCACCTTGTGGTTGCTGGGAATTGAACTCAGGACCTCTAGAAGAGCGGTCAGTGCTCCTAACTGCTGAGCCATCTCTCCAGACTGACAGGAAGGATTTAAAACAAAATGAAACCCTAAAATACATATCTGGCACCTACAGTCACACCCTGAGGAGTCTGGAGTCATTCGAAGGCTGACAGGGGCAAATGGAGCTAGGTCCCTTTGCAGGTCATAACATCCCAATGTTGCAGGCTCTCAAGGGGCCCCAAAGTGTTAGATGCTACCGACCCAATGGTCCTGCAACCCTTGGGCCCAGTGGGTACCTGCCACTCACCAGTGATGAGGACCAGAGCAGACAGGCAGGCAAAGGCGGGAACGTCAACATCCAAGCTGTGCAGGGACCGTGAGAAGGCTAGGATGTTGTCGATCCAGTCACCAAAGCCACGCGCACACTGTAGCCGGTGTAGCACCAGGCCTGAGCAGAAGATGAGCTTCCCCTCGCCGGGCTTAGATCTGGCAGGAGACGGAGCACAGTCAGCACTCATGATGCGGGCGCGATGGGCAGCCGGGCCAAGAGGATGGTGGGCAGCTTACCGGTAGGCCAGGCGGAGGATGAAGAGCTCTAGGAAGGCAGATTCTAGCAACAGGTCTTGGTCTCCCGGGGACAGCTCGATGAAGCCAGGGATCTTTTCTGCCCACTTTCGGATAATGTCCAGGGAACCAGAGAGCAAATCATAAAATTGTTGCACGTCACCAGCATCTTCCTTCCCAAAGCGGGGCAGCACTAGTTCCTGGAACTGAAAGGAACACAGGTAAGTTCCACGGCAGGACCTGCACCAGCTGCAGCACACAACCGTGGCGTGCACTGGGACACCAGATCCAAGAATGCCAAAGAGCTAGACGGGGCCCAGGTACTTGTCAGTTACCACAGGAAAATTCAGGACTATGGCAACTGTTTACAATCAGCTCCCGACCCCATGCCCACCACAGTGCATATGTCCAACTAGCCTGCGAAGAGGGGATCCGTGTTCCCTGGTGTTGCCCTGGAGGGAGAACCTTTCCTAACAGGCACTGTGTATGTTCTCGGGGCAGGGTGGATGGGCAGGCAAGACCTCACCTTGGAATAGTCCAGCTTGGCAGTGCTAGGCCCGGAGTCCAAGTGTGCTCGGATGAGGGAAGTGAGGAGGTTGGTAGGAGAGGCATCTGGGGGCTGCTTGGGTTTTGAAGGTAGCCGGCCCCGCCGCCCTTTTAGGCTGTCTGTCCGGACAACTGCAGAGAAACAGGCAGTACTGAGAAAGGAGGTGAAGCGACCCGAAGAAGGGGGTCTTCAGTACACACCATACACCCCATTTCTGAGAAGTCAAAGATTGTTGGGAACCCCATAAGGCTCGCCCCACTCCACCCTCCCAGGTGGCAGCTACAAGGAGCTGAAGTCTAGAGGTGAGAGAGGGGATCGAGTACAGACCCCAGTGAGCCCGGCTGCCCCACCCCAGCAGGTCGCCTACGCCGAGGGCGCCATCTTGCCACCCACCTTCCTTCACCATGCCTACAGCCAGGCACTTCTGAAATCGACAAAACTGGCAACGGTTCCGCCGCCTCTTGTCCACGGGGCAGTCCTTGTTTGCCAGGCAGATGTACTTGGCACTTTTCTGTACTGTGCGCTGGGGGGGGGGGGGGGAGACACGGAACAGGCTGTCTGAGCATGGGGCTGGGAGGGGGGAGAGCCCAGGGGAGGGGACCGCACAGATCCTGTGGCCGACGCAGACAAAAGCACTCTCTGTTCATTGCTATTTTCCTAACATTTGGGCGTAGGGGAGGGAGAAACAGAGGGCCAGGATAGGGAGAGAAGTCTGGGAGACACTGGAGCCCGTTTCTACCTCAAAGGGGTGATCCAAGAACCCAAGACCAGGGGCTAGGACCTCCCCCAGGCTGCCCAGACACCTGTTCTAGCAGGTGTCTGCGTGTGTCCACCTGCCCTTTCCTGGGCACAGAGGACAGAGCTAAGGGGGGTGGAGGTAGGAGGGGAAGCCAAGCAGGCACCCAGCACTGGGACAAACATACAGCCTGTTCCCAAGTCCACCCCCAGCAAGAACCAAACCCTCTGCCTGTGTCCTTTCATCCAATGCCAGGATCGCAAGTGCCTGTGGCCCCCTCGCCCCCAGGACGGGGGCGGGGGAGAACCAGAGGCTGCCCACTAGATTTTCTGTTACTGGAAAGAAGGCCTTCTGCCCCCTTCCCCAGCTTTCTGAAGCCCCAGAGTTGTGTGCCCTTCGGAATAAAGAGTCCCAGCCCCTAAGATGACACACCCGTCCCCTTCCTGCAGGACGGAACCACCTGGGAAGAAACTTCAAGGGAGGTCACTACAGATCCCAATGGATGATCCACTCCACCCCCACCCCCAACAGTAGGCACCCAGACCCAAAAAATACCTTGAAGAAGCCCTTGCAACCCTCACAGGTGCGGACCCCATAATGCTGGCACGAAGCGTTGTCTCCACAGACAGCACAGCGGCCCTCACTGCTGCCCGAAGCCCCACTCCTGGCTTTGGTGGAGGTCACGGGTGCATCCAGAATGCCGGAAGTGTCACGGTTCGGAGAGGTGGGGGCCAAGCCTGGGAAAGCCGCTGGCATGGAATAGCTCTCTCCCTCCCCATGGTGGTGGGTGGCTGGTGATGGGAACAACTTCAGGGAACTGTGGGCCAGGCTGGGGCTGGGACCAGTGGGAGGGCTGAAGGAGAAGAAGGTTGGAGGTGGTGGAGGCCCAGAAGCCTTAGGCAACTCTGTCCATGCCCGAAGGCCTTCGTAAGTCTGGCTGGGGGAGAAGTGGCCAAATGAGCCGTCCCAGGGAGAGAGCTGGGATGGCTGGAAGTTGGGCGTGGATGGTGACGGGGCTGAGCAGGGACTGCCGTAATAATCAGAGCCGCTGGAGGACAGGGTCTCATCTAATGGGCCACTCAGCGTGCCGGGATAACAGCCGTACACCTGAAAGTCCTCGAACTTGAAAGAAGCCGAAGCGGGAGACGTGGCCGAGGACGAGGAAGAAGACGTGGAGGAGGCTGAGGAACAAGCTGAGGAGCACGGCTGGGTTGTCCCCGGCAGCTGGTAGAGGAAGGTGTCAAACTCTCCGGTGTACCCGTCCATGAAGGTGCTGAAGCTGGGTAGTGCAGCGGGTGTGGTAGGCGCCGTCTCGGGGCTGGTCAGGTCCATGGTAACCTTGCCGAACTCAAGGGCCAGGGGGTCACCTGTCAGGTGGTCACGCGGTCCTGGGCTTGTGGCTGGGGTTCCATATTGAGCTTGGATACAGGGCATCTCTGGAGAGGGAGGAGACCCAAAGGGAGGAGAAGGAGGGGTCAGTAAGGGAAGCAAGAATCTTGGTAGACCCAGGGCAGCCAAGTGGCATGCCTACACAAAGAGGGGGGTGTTAGGACCACAGAACCCAAGAATCCTAATCCCACAGCCTAAGCACCATCTCAACGAGCCACAAAGCTCATAGGCAGAGACCCCGTCCAAGAAGGCTCAGTCAGAAGACCAACCACACCCCAGTGGGCCCGGGAACTAGGAGAGGAGGCATCTATCCAGCAATGTCCCCACAGAAACAGGGGGAAGCTGTGTTCCTCCAACCCCCAGCCTCCCTGTTCACGGGAGGGGGCTGGGAGAGGCAACCCACAGAGCTTCAGTCCACTCCCTCTGGAATAAATCTGCTGATTTTTCAACCGTCGCTTCCTGGGAATATAGTCCCAGGCACACCCCAGGTTCTGTACACCCCTTCCTCACCTCCCCACACGGTGTCTGTGGAGACAGACAACCAGGAAGTGGAGAAGAACCTGCAGGTCAAGGTACAACTGTCTACCATACCACGGTAGCCTTAGGAGAAATCAGCCCTACCTCACCCCTGCATGCTGATCTCACAGGCACCCCAATCCTACCATCTGTGGCTGTGCACCCACTCTGTACTTCCTGGGGTGTTTCTAGGAGTGTAAGTGTGTGGGGGGACTAGGCTTCCTCACATTTCCAACTCCTAAATGGGTTGGGTAACATTGTTACGGACTTTTAAATGCCATATATGGGGGCTGGAGAAACTGCTCAGTGGTTAAGAGTATGTACTGCTCTCTTCCACAGGATCTAAATTCAGTTCCCAGCACCTACATCAGGTGTTTCACAACCATCTGTAACTCCTGCTCCAGGACATTTGATGTCTCTAGCCTTGTAGGATACCCATACTCATGTTCCCACACAGAGAGACACATATAAATGCAATTAAAAACAATTAAAAATTAAAAAACAAAACCTTAAATACCATATGTTGAAGGGAGGCAAGGAACTGAGTGGGAAGACCCAGAGAGAAGTCTGGATGGGAGAAAGGACAGCTCTCAAAAGGAATTCCTCAGCTAACCAAGTCATTTACCTTTATTTTTATTATTATTTTTCATGTAAATCATGGTTTTGCCTGCATGTACGTCTGTATGAGGGCATCAGAACCCTCTGAAACAGGAGTTACAGACAGTTGTGAGCTGCCACGTGGGTGCTTTTAGCTGCTGAGCCATCTCTCCAGCCCCGAACCTGGTCATTTTATAAGAGAACTCTCAGAATCCAGCAGTAGACACAAGCTAATTCGGCAGAGTAGTGGATCCTACTGGTAGATGCTCAGAGAGGAGCTGTGCCTGCCTATATCCCTCTGCTAAAGCAGATGCATGCTTCCTGTAGCAGCCAGGGTCTCAGCAAAGGTAACACACACTCCCAAACCTGAAGCACCTGAATGGCCAGATAGCTGAAGGAGGCCCTTAAGTTCACATCTGGTCAGAAACCCTGCAGAGGAGGCTCCAGGACCCAGTGTCCCTTCCCACCTTCAAGTCTGGGGTCTGTACAGTTCTAACCTTTCTAGTTGAGAAGGCAAGCCATACAGGAACTGGAGCAAAAGGTGGGGTGAGAAAGACTGTTGCCACCTGCTAGCCCTTGAAGCCCTCTGGTCCCAGTGTTTCTCCCATCCCACCCCCACCCCTGGGTGCTTAGACAAGACAGTCCCACTGATGGCCAGGCATACACCTTCCCAGGAAACAGTGCTTCCCTGCCCCAGGTCCAGCCCTGCCTGCTGTGTGGCAAATCCCTGGGCATACAGCACCTTTGAGAAATAAATATGGCCACTTCTGCCTCTGTTTGCAAGAAGAAGCCTGGGCAGGGATGGGTTGGGGGTGGAGGAAGGAGGGTGGCAGCCAGTCAGGACTGGGCATTTGTTCCAGCTCCATTCAAATCCTGTTTCTCCACTTGGACATCCTACATCCGGATCAACCCCCACCAATCTACCCTGCTTCAGGCAGATAGTCCGCAACACAAGATACAGACCTGAATCTAACCTTGGGGGGGGGGGGGGCAAGGAGGAGGAAGAGGCGGGGTTGAAGGAGGGAGTGGGAGAATCCGGCTTGGGGCAGGTCCTGGCAACCCTGTGGCTTGCACCTGTTAGGTGAACAAGCCCACAGGCTGCACCCTACCCAACGGATTTCAACAGAGATCATCGGGGTCTGCAAGCCGGTCTGAGATGACCGAAGGCTTCTCTCTAGTCATGACGCACCAAGACTGTCATGAGCAACTTCCACCCAGTCTCCACGTGCCGCTTTCCGTGGCTGCACCCAGGCTACAACTAAAACAATCCTTCCAATGCTTCTACATACTCTGACAACTTAATCTAACAGCAGTTAACCTGCCAATCTAGCCAGCCATTTCCTTCCTTCAGCAATCTCCAGGTCTTCCCGCACCGCCCAGTCAGAAATCGGTAAGGGAATCAGAAAACCTAAGTACAGCCTATGAACTGTTAAGTAAACACCAACACCGGGGAAAGGGCTGAGAGCCGGGGAAGGAGACCCGCGGAAATCCAATCTTACTTGTACTTGAATGGATCCCAGCAACGCTGAAGCTCTGTGTTCCTTCACCCCATCCCATGCTCGGGCAACCCCCTACCCCCCAATCAACACCCAAACTCAGAGTACAGAGTGTCTCACACTGGACATCCTAGGGGGGTAAAAACTCCAGGAAGACAAACCTCCACTACCTACGGGAACCAAGCACCTTGCAGACTCTTCGCTCATTTTCTAAACCTCAAGCCCGCGCTCACCCCACTCTAGAGCTATCCTTTAATACCAAAATGCACCCTACACACCCCTCCTCGTAAACCGACCCGAAAACACCCTATCCGCCCGCGCGTTCACCCCATCTCTTTCATGCACCCTCCCTAGAAACAGACGCACGCTCCCTGCGGGGTACCTACCCGGCCGGCTCCCGCTCCCAGTGGCCGGGACCAGCGACCCAGTCGCAGTCTGGTCCCGCGTGCGCTCCGCAGTCCTTCTCGCACACTCCCCCAACTTTCGCAGTCTCTTGCACTGGGGCTCCCCAGGCGAGCCCGACCCACCTCTTATGCGCTCCGTGACGCATGGTGAGGGGCGGGGGCGCCACTGACGCACGCGGCCGGGCGAGCTTTGGCCATACAAGGGCGCGGGGGGCGGCGCGGTTCCGGCGGGAGGCGGCCAGGAGGAGGCGCGGGGACGGGGAGCCCGAGGGGGCGGGGCGAAGGGGGGGCCTGGAATGTCTGCGCGCGTGACGCACGCGGGGTTCCATTGACGCAGGGAGCGCGGATTGTTTGATCTATAAATAGTTTAACTCTCGCCCGCCGCGCCGGCTAAATATAGCAGCTTCCAGACCCACTAGGCTCCCCAAGCTGGACCCGGGATCGGGTCCCGGGGTCTGAAATAACCGACCAGGAGGAGAGGGTGTTGTAAAGCCGCGCCCGCAGGGCTTCCCCAGAACAGGATCCCCTCCCCTCCAGCTGCTCCTGGGGCCAACAGCACCCACTCCTTCCTGCCCACCCCTTCCCCAGGCCCTGCTCCGTCTTTGTCCCTTTCCCAGTCTGTCCTGGACACCTATGGTGTCACTATGTGCTACTCTGGGCAGCTAGGGCGGTTCAGGGCTGAGGCAAGCAATTCTGGGACACACCCAGAAGAGAGGTGGGCTGGGCTTGTGCCTCAGCCTTGGCAATGTGCACTTGATTTGCCTAGCAGGGTCTCTAGCCCCAGGAATGACAGAAGCCCAGCTTTGCTCCTGGCGACAGGGGGTGGGGGGGAGAAAATCTGGCTTTTAAAGTCCCTTCCGTAGGGGCACGGCTTTGCCAGGCTGGGTCAACGGGCTCTGCTCCACACTGATGCTGGTTTCTCAGCGGTGGCCTCCCTAACCCCTCGCAAGGATGGATGCATCCTAGTTGAGAAATTGCCGAATTTCAGAACCGGGTGGAGCCTGAGAAATCTTTCCAAACTCATGCCAACTCTTCCCCATTTTATAAATAGACTCAGAGACATAATGCACTTGTTCAAGGTCACCGAGCACACTGGGGTCTAGAACCCAGGGCTGTGCCCTCCATTCCTGTCAATTCCCTAGTCCCAATCCCCGGTGGGGAGCACCCGCCTCCCCACTACCTGCTCCAGCAGTGAAGGGAGCAGCTGTAAGCAGTTACTGCAGGAAGGGCCCAGGCAGAGCTGTGCTCAAAGTACAGACCAGGCTGCAGTCACCTGGAGTGGTCACCCTGCAGGTCACATCTCCATCCCAGTCTAATCTTAAGGAACCCTCATTTGCTAGCAAGGTAAGAGTGAGGAAGGAGTGTGGAGAAATAGTTCAGTGGTTAGCTTTCTCCACCAGGGATTCTCTTTGCAGTATCTCTGCACCTGTCACCCCCCCTTTTTTCCAGCCAGCCACAACCAACACCACCCCACCAGTGCAGCAGACTAACTGAGGCTAGCTACCCAATGGCCTCCCATTCTAGCCATAACCGTTTTTTTTTTGTTTTTTTTTTTTTAATGGGCTGAGGGTGTAACTCAGGGGTGGAGCTCTTGCCTAGGGTCTATAACCCAGAGTCCCACCTGTCACCAGAAAAGACCTCCCTAACCAGCCAGCCACTTCTTTCTAATCACAGGTTACCAGAACCCCAAGGCTAACATGTAGTCTTGCTATGATCGAGTCCACAGTTCTGGACTTTCCAAAGCCACTTTCCAAAGGACATAAAGCCACCTAGGAGAAGTGTGCACAGGATGAAGCCAACCAGAGCCACCCTGGGCCTTTCCCCTACATCATCCATAGTTTCCTTGGACATTTGCCCAGAAGTTTAGTTGAGCTTTTGTTTAAATATGGAAGCCACTGCTATTGTTTAAACCCTCTTCCCACTCGAAAACAGGACCTAGAGGTTCCATGAGGAGGGACACCTTTGCGGCCCTGAGGGAGATGCTAACAGGGTAAGTAGCAGAGGACCCCGGAGCACACTGTAACCCAGGCCAACCTCCTTGAGCCACTACACATCGCAGAGGCTGCCTCAAAGCAAGAGGGGGACAAGGAACAATGGCTGGTACCAGGGAGTGTGATGCTGGAGGGTCTAAAGTCACTACATTTAACCATCAATATAAAAGAAGAGACACTGTGGGAACATAGCTAGGGCCACTTAAACAGGCACAAGTGTGGAGCAGGGAGCCTAGTTCAGACAGAAGAAAGGCAAAAGGGATTTGGGGGGAGTCCCACGCTTCATTCCTGCAGGTCAGAGCCTGCCTAAGAACACTAGCCCAGAGTTCCCCACGGTGGAAGCAGGTACAAAATCGATTTGAGCTTTGGGAGACCTAGAGCAAACCCGGTCCCTGACTGGGCAGAAGCCTCTCAGTGGACCACCAAGTCCTACTTTTAAAACTCAAACCAGGTTCAACTGCTCACTGGAGTAGGAGTAAGGAGAGTGAATAATGCTGGGACCTGCGACCCAAACTGGAGCTGGAACACTCGAAACCCACCACAGGTAGGGAGGGAGAAGAGCTAACATACTGCAGAACAAAGCAGTGCTATCCAGCAGAAGCAGGTCAGACCACAGTGCGTCCCAGGTGTTTCTGGGGGAGTCTTGGTGGCTGCAAACATGACAGTTCCTGACCTGGATGATATGTTGGCTCTAGAGAGGTTGGTCATCAGACTACTTTCCAAGTTTTTGATCTAGGACAACCGTTCTCAACCTTTAGGTCATGACCCCACCCCCGGGGGGGCTCAAACAACGCTTTCGCATGGGGTCACTTAAGACCATCCGAAAACATGGATGTTTACGTCACGATTCATAACTGGCAAAATTACAGATATGAAGGAGCAACGAGATAATTGCATGGTTCCCACAACAGCAGGAACTGCATTAAAGGGTTGCAGCATTAGGAAGGTTGGGAGCAGCTGATTTAAGTGGGTGCAGATGCAGCCCAAATTGACCGAGTGTATGTCTCTGAAATCAGAGTAGCTGTTTCTCAGTATATATCTATCAACAGTTACTCCGAGCAGGGCGTTGGGAGGAGCTGCTACAGGACTTCAGAGAATCATTGGCAACACACCTCTGTAGCCCTAGCACTGAGGCAGGAGGATCACTGAAATTTCAGGGGCAACCTGAAACACACGCTCAGACTCAGTCTCAGAAAACAGGGTTAGGGAAGAGGCCGGGAGGATAGGGATTACAGACGCCCGGGCACGTGAGGAACATGAGGGTAGCACCCTGCCTCCCCTTCTGCATAGTCTTTCCTGGTATGGCCTTGACTCTTCGACAGTAAGTAGCCTGGGCTAGCATGCCCACCATCATTCCTCTGCAGAGTTGGGTAAACAGGAATAGGGGAACTGGATTCACACAGCCCTTTCCCACGATGCCCCTTGGGCTGGGCCCCATCCTGTAAAGCAGAGGGCAGAAATCTCCCTCCTTTCACTAAGACCGTCCCCACCCACAAGCCCCATGCCCTTCCCATGGTGTGGGTCAAGGGAGTAAGCCTGGTTTCCTCCACTGAGAAGTAGCCCTGGGAGCTTCCCCTGCTCAGCCCCAGAGCCTGCAGCCAGCCCTGACCAGGCCACTTCCTCTTCCTGCCCTGACAGTGGGCACGGGGATTTGTGTTGTGGGCAGGGAAGTGCTACCTGCTGCCTGGGGGCGGGGCCTTCCCATGGCAGCTCTGGAAACCCAGGTGAAGGGTCAAGACCAGGTCTCCGGCCTTAATTTTTTGGTACTCCCCTGTCCCCCCAAAAATAAACAGGTTTCCAGTTTGAGTTCCCAGGTTAGCCCATGAGCCCCGTGTTCCTCCTTCCGCAGAACAGGCAGGCTGTGAAAGAGCTACCACAGGTATCTTACTCTAGGTCAGTAAATCTCTACATAGTGAAACCTGGCCAGGTCCCGTGGCCCTCTGGGGAGACCCAAAGTTCCACAGTGGGGAGTTCAGTTCACTAAGGGGAGAGAAAGGCTAAACTCCCGAACAGAGTGCTTAGATCTGGATGCCAGGAACCGGCAGGAGAAACCTGAGAGTGGCAAGGGACAGGCAGGGACAGACCAGGGACCAGGGTTACACTCTCCCTGTCTGGGACCTGAACAGTAACCCCTTCTCCTCAGAGGTCCTGAGTGAGAGAAAACAGGAGCAGTTAAGCTGTATGCACCCAGAAGCTCTCTCTGTGGAAAGTACTCTGTTAATACGGGATGGCGGTGTTATTACTGAAGGAAAAGCCACAGAAGCTACCTTTGGTCCAGTGATTTGTGCACCCCATCAATCTCCCAGGCAGAAGAAACTAATACACAGTATATAGGAATAGGATCAGACTTCCAGAGGAACTGTCAGGTAGAACAGGAAAGCACAGAAGAGCTCAAAGTTCTCTGGGAAAGACTACCTCATTTCTCCCTCCTCACAAGCTCTTGGGATGCATCTCTCCCGGCCAGTTTTCCATCTCTGAGGGTCTTCCACTACCTTACAGAATGCCCACACCCACCAAATTTCCTTAGCCCTGCCCAAGGTTTCCCCACCCAACCTCCTCAGCACAAAGTCAAATTCCAAAATAAAACCTCCCCGATAAGGAGCCTCAGCCGGAAGACTGCCACACTTTCCTATTGTTAAAGTATTTTTAGTGTCGGGCTCTGGATTCAGTTAGAGACTCGGTTCAGAAAGGAGAAACTTTTTTTTTTTTTAAGAACAGAGGAGAGTACAGGAGACTCCCACGAAAGAGGCTGCCTCTGGCCCAGGTCCCGGGAGTATGTTTGAGGCAAGCTGGCTTCACTACAGCCCTGCTTCTCAGCACCCAAAGCACCTGGGACAGACAGGAAGGAGAGCAGGCTAGAGGGAAGATTAGCAAGAAGTCTACTGGCCGGCCGTAGGCTCCTACAGGACCGGCAGCCTGGGGCCCTACTCAGAGAGCAACCTTGAGATAAGCCAGTAGACAGATTCCCAGTTTGCTCCTGCTTAAGCAAACTGGAGGCTCTACCAGGCAGTAAAGACAACCTGAGCAGTCTCTGAGGAGAGGGCAAATCTGTTCCCATGTCCCCAGTCAGACTTAAAGGGTTCCCAAGTCTGACTTCCACCACCCAGTGTACCAGGCTACATCCTCTGTTTCCAGGACCCCCTACCACCCTCTTCCCCTCCCTCCCCCTCCCTCCCCCTCCCCTCAAAGTCAAAGGGTCTAGCCTGCCACTCACAGTGGAGAACATCTGGCAGGATGGGCAAAGTGGGGAAAATCCAAACAGATCAGGTTTTCTGTCCCCAAACTTACCAGCGTGTATCCTCACAGACCCAGAGGGCAAAAGAAAAATCCAGGGTTAGTGGGGGGGAGGGTCTTTCCACAGCCTCAAGGAACCCAGTGGGGAGCTGTGACAGCTGGCCAGCCTGTCCTTCCCAGCTGAGGCCATACACTGGCTGAGCAGACTCTGGATAGGAACTGTCTCCAAGCCAGTGTGTCCTCTTCTGTTTATATAGCAGAAACCAGAGCTGGCCTCTGGGGACCGGGAGAGCCGCCGCAAGGCTTTCTTGGCTAGGGCCTGACTTTGGCCCAGGTCAGCAAGAGCCCAAAATAGTCAGCTGACGGGAGCCCCAGAGTAAGCATGACCCTGGGCCCGTGCCCAGGCCTGGCAAACAGGTGCCCACGTCACAAGACTTGCAGCTCTAACACTCACGGGGCCCTGGCTGGCAGCCCCTTAGGGTGGCATTGGCAAATGTATTTGACATGGGAATTCCATCCAGTCACATCACCCAGACAACAGAGCAAACATGAATGCTGCCCCCAATGGGAAGGCTGGGTCTTCAGGAAGCCAGGAGTGGGCTGGGGATAGAAACATGGGCCAAGAGGAAGGAGACACCTGGCCGCTGTTGTCACCCCGACTCAAGTGCTCCCTAAGTCCAGATCTCTGCTGACCAGGGCCACCTGCCCCTTCCACTTACAGTAATTCTCCCTGTCCCCAACCCAAGTTGGTGTTAGGGACCCCGCTGCCAGCAAGAAGCTGGCTCCCAGGTGTACACTCAGCCCAGCTCCCAGGAGCGGGGTTTCCTCCAGGCTGACTGCACACTGTCTTTTCTAGCCTAGCTACCTCCATGAGACTCTGCACCCCAATCACCGGCTCCACGGGGCTGAAGACAGCAATAGAGACCATGAGCAGTCTTACAGTCATCTAGTACAGTGATTCTCAACCTGTGGGTGGACACCCATTTGGGGGCCCAAAAAACCCTTTCCTAGGAGTGGCCTAGGAGCATCGGAAAACATGGATGTTTAAGTTACAATTTGTAACAGTAACAAAATCACAGTTAAGAAGTAGCAACAAAAGTAATTGCATGGTTGGGGGTCATGGCAAGAGTAATCGTATTAAAGGGCAGCAGCATCAGGAAGATTCAGAGGCGCTCATCTAGAGTTTCCCAAACCTGAGGAATTGTTGCTTGAAATGGCCTTATGTCCCAAAGAAAGAGGAAAAGAGTATTGGAGTCTGCATCCAGGGTGCTAGATTGAATCCCAGCTCTCTGGGCATGCTGACCAAACCTTAGGGGCCTTTAGCCCCAACCCAGCCTCTCAGGGACCCTGTAAGAAAGCCCTCTCCCTCCCCTACAGATCACCCATCTGGGCTCCCTAGGATTCTCCATTTCAGCACACCCTGCCTGCCTCCTGGCTGGACCATGAGCCGCCTCTTTCCCTGTAATGCTGTAAGTGTGAGAAGCAAACCAAGGACACCTTGGGTTTGGCCTCAGGTTAGGGACTTTCCTTCACAAGAATACTATATGAATGCCGCCATGGTGACAGGGGTGGCCCCCATGCTTGGCTGGTATAGTCCAGGACTTGCACCTCCCCGGTTGCAGTACCTACACCCTGGAAACAGGCCAACCCTCAAACCCACATGCCCCTGCTACGCTCCCAGTCCTCCGATACCCACCCCACCCTTCAGCTTCCTGGAACCATGCACAGGCTGCCCTGCCCCCGAGAGCAGCTGTCACCTCACCCAGCCACGAGACTGGGACCCCAGAGTTCCAGCATAAGCTGTGAAGAACATAGGCTTCCCCGTCCCCACCCCCGCATCATCACCCCACGTCTGAAGAAATCAGATGTTCCCATGCTTAGCAACCTAGGGCAGGGCTTCCCCCTCCAGCCCCCAGACCACATCCTCTCCAGGCAGCCCTGCACCCACCTCTGCCTCCATCCTACCCCACCTGCTCGAGGGCCCCAGAGGATAGCAGCAATACTCACCACTCCGGGTGGCCCAACAGGACTGCCAACACTCACATCATCTCCTCAGCCTTCAGGGCTCAGCAATGCAGCCAAGTCACCAGGGAGGAGCAGGGGCTGGCCTCTGTCCATGGTGGCCTATGGAGGAGTTAGCATTAGTGAGGAGCTACAGCCATCCTGCAGACAATATGGCTGGGAGACAAGGAGTCAGGACAGGGGCAGGATCCAGATCACAACAGGGACAAGACAATCTTAGTAATGAGTTCTGAGGGATGAGCTGTAGGCAACATCTGGGCATCTCAGAGCCAGGAAGGCATCCTATCTCTGCCACCTTGCCTGTTTCCTTCTTGCTGAGGCCCTTGGATGTGTAGCAGAGAGAAAGTGGTCCCTGTTAGAACAGACAGAACACCTGTCCCTCCTTACAGGGCTCCAGTTTAGACCTAGAGCCCAGAGTTCCCCAGAGGGCAAGACTCTATGTGAGCCTCTCTGGCCTCAGGGAGGCTTCTAACCCATGCAAGGAGACTCTTCTGAACTCCTAAGATAGAAACCCAGACCCTGAACAGGAAGTGAGGTGTACGTATCAGACGACCTAGGTTCCAACTGTGGCTCCAACCCCCACAGTCCCTCAACAAATGAGATGGTCTCTCCCTACTTCTTTGTCAGAGAAGAAATCACGATGTGTCATTGATATCTCTAAAAGCAGCTGCTGCAGGCTGTTATTAGGATTTAATACAGAATAGGAGGCACAGGCAGGGAGAGCTCTGCAAGTTCAAGGCCAGCCAAGGCTACCTAGGAGACCTGTCTCAGAAAACAGAGCCAAGCACACATATAGTTACTTATCATCATTGGGAGGTCTTAATGAACACATGCAAAAGGTGGGCCTCTTAACACAGCCAGTAATCCAAGTGTGCTGGGAGACCAAGGCAGGAGGATTACAACCTCAGGGCCTGTCTGGACTACAGAAGGAGTTCAAGGCCACTCTGGGCAAGTCCGTGAGAATCCTTCAAAAAATAGAAGGGATAGAAACAATGGCAGAGTACTTGCTTACCAGGAGCAAGGTCCTAGGTTCAATCCCCAGCAGAAGAAACAGGGAGAGGTGCAAGGACCAGAGAAGGAAGGAGGTAAAGCGAGAGAAATATGAAGGAACAACAAGAAAAAGGAATAAGGAGGAGGAGGAGAGGAGGAGGAGAAGGTGGAGGAGGAAGGAAGAAAAAGCTAAGTTCAGACTCTGGCTCCTTCCTGGACACGTCTGGGCACCTGGCCTCCGATTCAAGTAGAAACCAGTGATGTACCCAACCATAACCTTTAGCTCTCTTCTAGCACTGGCCATGGCCCTTGACCACACCTCCCCCTCCCTTCTCCCTCTCATCATTATCCCTTCCCTCTAGAGCCCAGAGAGAGCAGAGAGTAGGGCAGTGCATTCAAGCTATTGGACCACATAGCAGGCCAGAAGGGTGGGAAAGGGGAAGTAGGTATTTCCACAACAGTAGGTGGAAGGACCGAGAGAGGGGAAGGCCCAGGGGTGGGTCACATGCTCCTGACCTCTGCCCCAAGGGCACCAACTAAGGGATGCTCCCGTGGCTCAGATACCCAGATCTTGCCTTGCTGGTGGTAGCACCTGCCAAGCATGCACAAAGCCCTGGCTTGACTCTCTAGCGTCCCTCACACAGGAGGATGACAGCCGGAAGTGCAGGCATGTGTGAAGCTCAGCACAGGGAGACGGCGGAGGTACCTCTAGCCAGGAAGAGAAGGCAAGCAGGAGTCAAACCTGCTACCAAGAGGGAGTGCCACCGTCCTCCTGTGCACCCGAAACAGGACAAACACTGCCTGCTATCACAAGGTGGGCTGACCCCCTGCCCCAACCAGGTCCGTATCTCCTGTCGACAGAAGGGACAGAGCCTGGCACCTTGTCCCCAGAAAATGACTGAGCGACAGCTCTGAAGAACAGGTGTGTGTGTTATCCCATCGCCTGTCCCTAGACCAAAACTCCCTCCTAACAATCACATGGTCAGCATTCCTGAACTACTGTGAGCAAGGCAGTGTGCCCAGGACAGGGAAAGACCCGGGAGCGCTTGAGATCTCGAGCAAGCCCAGGGCCCAGCTGCAGAAGGGACTGCACCAGTTGCTGTGTAGAGGGCAAACCCAAGACTTCTGAGGCTCAAAAGAGGGAAGGTGGTCTGTAAAGGGGATGTGTGTGCATTGGTACCAGCTCCTACTGCTCTTCCCACCCATCCCTCCCTCTAGTCACAGGGGTCTTCCTTCAACCACCCACAGCCTTAGCATTGGCTGTTCCCTCCACTGGGAATTTACTGTTCCTCATCTGCCTGTCTGTCTGCTTCCTCCTGGTGTATCGGGTTTCCAATTCATCTAACCTTCTCAAAGACCTCTTCCTGCCACCCCACCCCCACACTAACCCGTTTTCACTCCACCCAGGACTGACTTCCCACTTGTGTATCATCTATCTCCCTACTAGGAAAAAAAAATGTCTGCCCAGCACCACAACCTTCAGTTTGAAACAGATAGGCAGGTGCTAGGGCCTATGAAGGGGAGAGGCCCGGGTTGACCAAGCCTACATTTGAGCTGGTTAGGAAGACCAGATAAATGAGGGGAATATCCCAGCTAAGGAACTGTCCCATCCATCTGGGGACAGGTCCAACAGATACACAAATCTTCCTTTTGGTTGAATTGTAATTTTGAATCAGATTAACCAGATCTCTAGGACCCCAGCTCCTGCAAGGACCCGCAGAAACCTGATAAGCCCTTCCTAGGAAGCACTGAAGTGTTTTCTTAACTAAAATCTCCACTTGCCACAAGGCATGGACGGCAGTGTTTCTAAAACCCTGATGGGTCTGGACACAGCTCCACACTGGATGACAGGCACGAAATAAAAGCACTGACTAAGAACTTTACAGACATCATCTCACCTCACGGTGCCACAAGAAAGGGATAGCTTTTATTCACTATTCACTGAGAAAGACCCGGCCTAAGAATGGCTTTAAAAACTAGCAGAGCTATGTGATTAGAACCCAGACTCCCCTTCTGCGAATCTACTTAGCCCTAGTGGGAAGCCCGCCTCCATTGCGTCCAGAAGTGTGAGCCCCTAAGGAACAGCTCTGTGTCTGGGTAGATGAGCTTCTGAATCAGGCTTGGGGCCTGCACGCCTGAGGTGAAAGTCTTACCTCCAGCCAAGGTCTCACCATTTCTTACCAGAGCCATTCATCTCACGGGTGTAAACCCCACAAACACCATCATTAAAAATCATGGCCTTACAGTAAACTACACTGTCTTTCTTAGCCCCTGCTCACGACAAAGCTTGGCTCCCTTGTCAAGCCTTTGCCCAAGTCAGTGATCTGAACGTCCCCTTGGAGGTGACAGCCCAGTGCAGGTAGAATCCCAGGACCATCTTGTACCTTTGGACACCTGTTGGGATCCTGCCTACCAGAGTTTGCCCATTATGATAGTCCCAAACCCAGGTCACTTGCTGTGAAACTACCTTTGGTCCTTCGGATCACTTATCAATAAACAGACACGGAAGGGGGGTTGTGTGTCCAAGTGAGGGGTCTGAGGCATGCATCCATGCAGACCACCCTCTGGCGCCACCGCAGTCCCCAAGCCCGAATGGATGCCTTGCCGGCGCCTCCCGCGCTGGGTGGCCTGGGCTGCTGACTCCCGCACACCGGGACGTGGAGGCACGTCTCGGACCTAGCCGAGTCCAACCAGCGCCGCCCACCCACCCCGCCGTCCCCGGGGCGGGCAGGAGGGCACCGCGCTGACCCGCAGATCCGCGAACGCAAGTCCCCGCCGCCCGGGCCCCTCACCTGGCCCCGCGGGCTGCGCTCGTGTCTCCGCCCGCGCCTTCCGGGCTCGCGCCCCGCTCGGGCCCGCAGGGTCGCCCATGCCGGGTCGCCGCCGCCTCCCGCTCCCGCTGCGCCGGGCGCCCCCACCCGCGGTTCCGGCCGCGCCCGCGCCCCCCGCCCCCGACTCCTCCCCCGGCGGGAGGCCGGGCGGGGACCGTGACGCGCGCCCATTGACGTCTCCGGAATCCCGGCGGCAGCAGCCGACGCAGCCTCATCAATGGGCTAAAAATAGCGGCGCCCGGAATAGCCTCCAGCGCCCCGCCCCGCGTCCCCCGTCTCCCAAAGCTCTCCCGCCGCACACCCCGTTACATAACGCGCCCCTCCTGTGGCCAGGGTAGGGTTGCTGTTTCCAGGTGAGCCCTCTCCAACCTCCAGGACATCACCTCCCCCACACACACATGCAGTTCATGAATAAATCTACCCAGGGACTTCCCCTGAACACTAGGTGGAAAAAGTGAGGCCCAGAAGGGTTCACCTGCTACCCAAAGTCACACAGCAATTAGGCTGGGGAAGTCAGGAACCCAGCCTACCTTTGAGCCCGTGGGTATCTATCTCACGGTGGCATGAGTCTCTCATCCCGTGAGACTGTGTGTAACACCCCAAGGACAAGGAACAAGGTAGCAGGGTATAGGACTTTCAGGAGAGAAGACACCTAACAAAGAGGACTTCTGGGATGGTGTAATGTCGCATGAAAAACTTGAGGCGGGAGTACTCACTGATTTGTCTGCTCACATAGGCCTCTGTGACCTAAGGCAAGTCGAATGATTTCCCTGGTGCTCTGCGTAGTCTCTAGCCTTTGATAGTGACCAGACCAGAGAAAATGTTCAATAAGTAGTCTTGCACACAGTAGGTGCTCAGACTTAATGTGTCCTGTTCTTCTGTGGACCTTGTGATCTACAGTGCCTCCTATGACTACCGTTGCTAAGCAGTCCCTGCAAGATCTTTGGGACGAGGAGGTCAATGTGGTCCTAGGCTTTGGAAAATGAGAGGACCGCCCTGTCCTGAGCAAACCCTTCTTCCCCCAACAGCTGCCCATTCTAACAGGACACACCGGAAGCCTGATGTGTGACAACACTCTTCCTGAAGAGACACAAAACACCTATTTACCTCAGATACAGAACCCAAGACAGGCCAAAGTACAGAAACCACCAAAGTCCAACTTGGTGAGCCAATGAATTTTATTGGGGTTACTTACAGGAGTATGGGTGAGGGGTTAATTACAGGAGCAGAAATGACTCAAGGACAGCAGTATCACCAAAGCCCACTCAGCATGGATGACAGCTCACAAAGCTGGGAACCTGGAATACACTGCACAACCCACAGGCAGCTCAACTGGTTAGAGAACATCCTTCCAGTGTCTTGTTGGTCTAAACCTCTTCTGGTCATCCAGGCAGCTGGTCTGGACTCCTCAGAGACTTTGCAGTTCACCTTGTGTGAGTCTTCCCTTCCTGGGGAGCTCAGATTCACTTCCTCTGAGAGGGGCTCAGTTTTGTTTACTCTGGTGGAGAGGATCCTAGTGAATCTGGTTGGTTTCAGGTACTTCCTGAAGTTAGCTTGGGTTGTTCCTGTTCCTTAAAGAGCTTCCCTGCAGGGCAAAATGTTTCAGTCTGGGAGGAAGCAGTTACACAACACTCTGCCCCTCCCTTAGGCTCCTACATTCTTTCTGGCCCCTCTTCTGAGATGATCCCAGAGCCTTGGAAGGACTATAGGTGTCCACCTATGGCTAAGAAAGAGGTCACTGTGCCATAGTAACAGCCCCTTGTTCTCAGTTGCTTCATCAGTGACTGAGTTAAGGCTGATAACAAATGCCCTAGGAGAAAAACACACACTGGCAGTTTGACAGAGCCACCGCAGCACTTAGTAAAACAGTATTAGCTGCTTCTCCAGTAGGACTTTTGACCTCCCCAGACACAAAAGTGAACTCTGTCTTGTAGAGGGGGCCTTAATCAAAGGCTTCCTTAGTTTCTGTAATCCTTGGCCATGCTCTCTGAGCCAATCTATGTCCATACCCTGGAGTTCTTCCATGGAGCCTCCCTACATTGCTTCACACGTGATAAACTCAGTAGGCCTGGACTTAATTTGCTCATACTCAGGGCCAAGGAGGAGCAAGGCCATGCTCCACCAGATGTACCTGCTGGCTCCCTGGACAGAGCTGCTCTGGGTTGGTACTGTGGCGACAGCTGTAGATGCTGACTCTCCATCCACCATACCTGGTTGTTGGGGCTTTCCTGACTATGCAAACCATCTCTGCCCCTATATAACCTTTGGATGGAGGCAAATGTACCCTCCTTAACCTAAGGAGATAATGACCGTGGTGGTTTGTACACGCTCAGCCCAGTGGCAAGAAGGTGTGGCTCTATTAGAGTAGGTGCGTCACCATGGGTGTGGGCTTAAGACCCTCATCCTAGCTGCCTGGAAGCCCGTCTTCTCCTAGCAGCCTTCAGATGAAGATGTAGAACTCTCAGATCCTCCTGCACCATGCCTGCCTGGATGCTGCCATGCTCCTGCCCTGATGATAATGGACTGAACCTCTGAACCTGTAAGCCAACCCCAATTACATGCTGTCCTTATAAGAGTTGCCTTGGTCATGGTCTGTTCACAGCAGTAAAACTCTAAGACAATTACCCACCTGGGGCCTGGGGTGGCTCCATCATCTGCACCTGTGTTCTGTTGAGTCTCTTCTGCTGCTCCTCAGGCTTAGCCGCTCCTTAGACACAATTTGGCTCCCTATCAGCTTTCTTCGTAGGAACTCCAGCCCCACACACCTTGCCACACCTGTCTTCCGGCATGCGGGCTTAATTTCCCCCTCATTTTCTACTGAAGGTTGGGCCCAAGAGGCGTCTTTCAGTGCTTTTGTTCTCTCATCCTCTCACCAGATAAAAGCTAACACAGGGGGCTACCCCATCTCCTCTTGCTGCAACTCTACACAAACAAGCTCCGGCTTGGCTGCCACCTTGGCCTCAGATGCATTTCTAACGACACTCAGCCTCCGCCCTTGCTTGCCAAGTCTTGACTCTTGCACACTCAGAGATGGCAAATTTTCCTCTAAACCTTTAGCTTTCTAGGGACAGGTCCATACTCACATGGACTCCACTCATTAAGCAGGCAGGCCATATGACAGATATTGACTACCTTGCTGGGATTTCTCCTACAAACACTCCCAATAGCTCACCCTCAGGTGCACATCTCACTACCCACAACAAGAAACACACAACTGCTGTCACTGCACGAAGGTCCCCTAACTCACAGACGAAGGACTCCCCCGTGGACAACTCTTACCAGAATTTCCTCTGAGGATGTTCCTTCCTCAGACTCTTCAGCCTCAGTTGCCTGCCTTGCATCCCATAGCCAGAAATACGCATTCACTCTTCCCTAAAGTGTGTTTGGTTGTGCCCTGTTCAGGTGCTAATTACACTGTGTATCAAAACTTTTCCTGGGGGACCTAACACATGTATCTATTCATCCCAGAGAACCCATGAAAGACCACTGTTACCACCAAAATTCAACTTGTGAACCAATGAGGGGTTTTGTTGTTGTTGGTTTGCTTTGATTTATTTTTTGGCAGGGGCAAGTTGGGCTTTTTAAACAGATTCTGAGTAGCCTTGGCTGTCCTGGAACTCCCTCTGTATACCAGGCTGGCCTTGAACTCACAGATATCCACCTGCCTCTGTCCCCTCTGAGTGTGTCACCACCACACAGCTGAACCAATGAGTTTTATTGAGATTTCTTACAGGAATCAAGGGATTACTTGCAGACGCAGAAACAACTCAAAGACAGCTGCATCACCAAAGCCCGCCCCAGAATGGATGGCAGCTCACAAAGCTGGGAACCTGGAGAATACTGCACAGCCTGTGAGCGACTCAACATGATGGAAAATGTTTTCCAGGTACCCACAGCTGGTTTCTGCTTCTTTCAGGTAGTGGGCTGGACTCACGGCTTTTGCAGGGCAAGGTGAGCAGGTTTTCTGTCTCTATCCCTACTCTGCTAGACTGAGAGATGGCTAAGGAGGACCCAGTTAGTTGGCAGTGAGGATCCTTTCGCACTGGTCCTGTCCTGTGCCTGTTCTGCTAGCAGCTAGCCAGGACTCACATGGTCAAGAATCCCTTCAGCATTCAGAGGTTTCCTCAGGAGGCCCCACACTCCAGAGCACTAGCTACTGTTGCTGTCTTCAGACACACCAGAAGGGGGCATCCCATTACAGATGTTTGTGAGCTATCATGTGGTTGCTCAGAATTGAACTCAGGACCCCTAGAAGAACAGCAAGTGCTCTCAACCACTGAGCCATCTCTCCAGAGCACTCGCTTTCTTCTCCCACTCCCGGAAGTCCTTCTCTGGAGCTGCCTGATACTGGCAACAACAAAATCCCTTTCTCTACTGCTTCACAGCCAACCGAGGGAACCTCTCGGTTTGTCTTAAAACCCCAGAGTCAGTCCTGTCCTTTCCCATGTTCGAACAGCACATCCACTGGCAGGAACTGAGGTGCAACAGCGGCCAGGCGTGAGGGAGCCTCAGGCTGGCCTCTCCTGCCCTAGCAGCTCTTGTCCAACGGGCTTTGGAAAGAACGCACTGCCCTGCTCCCTCTTATTTTCTTTCCACGAAGTCTTTTTGAAAATACATTCTAAAATATTTGCCTGTGTAGGAGAAATACATTTATTTTAGACAGGAATGGGGGGGGGGATGCTGTGAGGAGTTTTTCCATGAAGGCTTCCAGCCCACAGAGGTCTCTCTATAAATACTCTCAGCCCAACCTGCATCAGTTATCTGCCCAATAATAAAGCAGATAGCAACACGTGAAATGCCAACACTCTGGGGTGTAGAGGGGTCTGAGGCCCAAGTGGCATGTGATGGGCTCTGGTCACTGGATGATCTGAACAGATGTGGAAGAACCCTGGACACAGACACCACCCAGAGATTCTTGGCTCTCCTTGCCATTCCCCAGCTGTGGGACTCCAAGGGAGTGACTGTCCTACTCTGAGTTCCCGTTTCCTTCTTGTAGACACACACGTGGTTACATAACTGTCTCACGGCAGCATCATGAAGACAGTGTCTCTGACAGCAGACACTAGGGTGTGGGGGGTGGAGACCTGAGGGAGAGCCAGGGCTGGGATTCTTGTCTTGGAGCTGTCCTTGCCTGGTTGGTGTTTATCTGGTGCTTTGGGGGAGGGGGGCTGCACAGATAGGGCAGGGTGACCTCTTAGTGTCACCATGGATTTATAAATAGCCCCATTGTGGTTCCCTTAACTGGCTTTCTCAGCTAGTCAGTGGCCAAGCAGCCCCACAGCCTGGCTTTCTAACTCCCAGAAGGTACTCACCATGGTGCCCCCTCCTCCTGGCTGCCATCTCCCGCTCATGCTCCTGCAGACGGGAGAGCGGAAGGCGCAGGTAGACCACTCAGTCCTGTGTAAGGCTGGACTTGTAGGAGCAGGTAGGGATGAGCAGTTCTCGTTAGTACTAACCACACTCTGGAGATGGGGAGACAACCCCCCCCTCCCCAGCAAACAGCTAGTTTTACACAGTCAAGGCAGAAAATCAAGAGGCCTCCAGTTGAGGTTAGGCTGTCCCAAATTTCAAGGGTATGTGACGGGCAGAATGGAAGTCCCAAGGGTGGAAAAACAAGCCACGGTGAGCCACATGCACAAGGCCATCTAGCATACTTGGTGACCTGGATTCAGCTGCCCATAGTTGAGGAGCCAGCATGTTACCTCACATCCTCCCTGCCCCGGTGAGAGGATGTGGAGGGGTTAACTAACCAACCCACGGTACCCAGAGGGACTCCCCTGCCTAGGTCTCACCCAGGATAAGAATGTGCCTGGGACTGTAAAGGGGATTCCCTTGAGCGGTCCCCTGCCTCTCCACAGGTTTAAGCATACACTCAAGGGCAAAAAAAAAAAAAAAAAAAAAAGGGAGGGGGGTCACCTAAGACGATCCCAGGTTTCTAGAAGGTTTGGAGGTGGAGAGAAAGATCATCTTCACTTCCTGGTGCTTAACCAAGTGTTTCCACATCTGTTGTCCCTGTGTCGTTGTTACCACTGAGGACCATATGGGTCAACATGAGAAAGTGGCCCAGGTCACCAGGCCGGAAATGGGGGAAGTTAAAGATTTCCCACAAATCAAAACCAGGGCTCTTGATTAAAAACACATCAAAACCCTTTGGCGTTACAAAATCACCCCTCCCCCGCACCCTTCTCACACCCGTCAACAACAGCAAAGCCTGCAGAGATGCGTGGCTGGCAGACTGCGAAATCTGTAATTGCACTCCCAGAGGAGCAGGAGCCCGGTCATCCTCCGGTGTCAGATTCCAAATTACTGTCACCTCGCCCAAGACCGGATTTGGCCCGAGCTCCCTTTCCTAGGTCCCGCTACCGGAACACCTAGCCGGAAGGAACGCGGCGGACCACAGAGCAACGCCGAGCCCCGGGCGAGCCATGTTCCCGCAGCCCGCGCCAGGCCTTGCACGCTGGGTGCGGTCGGGGAAGCCGCTACGTCACTGCGCAGTCCGCAGGGAGCCCGCCGAGCGAGCCAGGATTCCATTACATCACCCAGGCTGCTCTGTAAACTTCGCTGCAGCCATTGGCTGCCGCGCGGCCCTCGCAGCCAATGGCGTGAGAGCATGCAAATCGTCGTTGAGCCAACGCTTCCTTTGGCGCTGGTGTATGCAAATAGACGTCATTGCCCGGGTGGGGGTGGCCTGGCCCAGGCAGGAGGTGGGTGGGGGTGACACTGTGGAAACTTGTAGCGCGGCTGGCTTGGAGACTTGGCATCTAAATCTGTTCCAGCCAGTCCCGAGGGGCACGGAGTGCGATTAAAGGTGAATGTCCTCAATTCTTAGGCCCTTTTCCGTTAGACCCACACTAGCAATGGTGCAAAAATGAAGTTAGCTGCTGGGCGTGGTAGCCCAGGCCTGTAATCTCAATTTTTGGGAGTTGGCCAGCCTGAGCTACAAGAAACCCTGCCCCGGCAAAAAGCAAAACAGAAGGGCTGGAGAAATGGTTCAGCTTTCCAGAGTTCCAGCGGCTCTAAGAGAACCCGGATTTGGGTCATCACAACGGTCCTTAGCTCCAGTCCAGGAGATCCGACTCCCTCCTCTAACCTCAGCGGGCACCAAGCACGCACACGGTGCACATACATACGCACAGGCAAAAATTCACACACATAAAATAAGTAAGGCTTGGATTTTTTTTTTGTTTGTTTCTTTGGGTTTTGCTTGTTTTTTAAGCAATAACAAAAGAATAAGACCACTTGGAGGCAGGAGGGGAGAAAGAAATGAAAGATGAGTTACAGAGCTGAACCATGCCTCCCAGAATGCTCAGGTCACCCCTCCCCCCACACCGTGAGAAAATGCCAAGGAGAATGAAACAGACACCTCTCTACCAGGAGGTGGTCAGAGCTCAGGGAACCTGACGCTGTATTGACCCCAGGCTTCTTCAGAAGTATAGATGTCATTCTCAGGGGTGGGTTTCCAATGGAAAACAAAACTACACCTGCACTGAACTCATCCAGAGGTTTTGTTCTTGTCCCTACCGCCTAAATAGTTCAGCACTATAATAACACACGTAGCGTTCACCACACTAGACATTATCAGTAATGCAGAGTCTTACAGTATAGAGAGGCATGGTACCTTGTGCATGTAATCCCAGCACTCAGGAGGCTAAGGTAAGAGAATCTTGAATTTGAGGCCAGCCTGAGCTATACAGTAAAAATATCTTAAAACTTAAATAAGGGCTGGAGAGGTGGCTCAGTGGTTAAGAGCACTGTCTGCTCTTCCAGAGGTTCTGAGTTCAAATCCCAGCAACCACATGATGGCTCACAACCATCTGTGATGGGATCTGGTGCCCTCTTCTGGTGTGTCTGGAGATATCGACAGTGTACTCATATAAATCTCTTTTTTTTTAACTTAAATAAATAATTATAGAGATTAATATGTATAAGTTAAAAGTGAATGTCATACCATCTGCATAACAAACTTGAACTCTTCGGATTCTAGCATTCTGGGGAGTCCTGGGATACCTGAATTAGTTAAGAAGGATCACTGAGTATAGAGGTGCAGAGAAGTATCTCAGGAAACTGGGGAGCAGAGAATGCCCATAATCTGCCATATGCAAACAGGAGGCCCAGGGAAGCCAGGCTTGCATCTCAGTGTGAGTCTGGAGGACCAGGACTCCATGCTGAATGAATGCTCAGTTCAAGATGAGAGTGAACTCCCGTTCCCCACGTTTTGCTCTGTCTGGGCTCTTTGTGGATCAATGGGACATTTAACTGGAGGTTGTGATTTAGAGGGATACAACGTGTCCCTTTACGGAAACAGTTTTGCTTTTGTTTTTGAAACAGAATATCACTATGTAGCCCTGGCTGTCCTAGAATTCATTCTGTAGACCAGGCTAGCCTGGAATTCACAGAGAGCTGTCTCCCTCTGCCTCCTGAGTGCTAGGATTAAAGTAATGCACTACCATGTCCAGCATGAAGCAGTTTTTAAACAGAGGGGAAAAATTCCAAACAAAAGAAACGGTACATGGGAAAGCCGGAAGACTATGGCTGCCTAAAGCCGCAGAATAAGAGAAAGGCTAGAGAGGGGTGTGGTGGAGACCCTGCTTCGTCATGGGGCTCTGTGCTAACAGCTTTTCTTTTTGGGGGGAGGGGCATATTAATTTTTTTCTTACAACTTTATTTAAAAAGAAGAGAGATACATGTACAGATTTTTTAAAAGCATTTTGGCATAAAACTATATGAATATATATTTGTCAGTATTTGATTTTTTAAAGGTTTGATAGTATGCATTGAAATCTTACTAGTTATCATAAGCATAAAGTACATGTAAAACAAAACGTAACATGGAAACAGTGAGAGTTTTCTTGGTGTGTATAGATTAAACATAATGATTTTTAAATACCAAAAATTGCCACAGGGCTATCTTCTTAGCTCTTATTAATGATTTAAGGTCTAGGTGTACCCCACTCTGAATGGGTGCTATATACTTGTTGTTGTTGTTTTTCTACGAAGGACTGAGGCTTCTACTTTTGGCCTTTCTTTTTTTGAGCTAACAGCTTTTCTTGCTTTGTTTCTCCTTTCACTGGCCCTGTAAGGTGAGGACTGCTTTGGTATTTAGAAAACTGTGGTCCCAAGAAGCTGTCACATGCCGAGAAGAAACAAGGCAGGGTTCACATGCTGCCCCTGTGGCCTCACAGGCAAACTGTGGCCACAGGGTTCACATGCTGCCCCTGTGGCCTCACAGGCAAACTGTGGCCGCAGGGTTCACATGCTGCCCCTGTGGCCTCACAGGCAAACTGTGGCTGCTGTTGTCTCCCAGAGAGGAAGCTGAAGTGGTTTCTTCTGACTTCTATGTCTTACTACAGAGCTGGGGCCAAAAATAAATAATTGTAATTTTTGCTTAGTAGATTTCAACATGTTATAAAAGCAAGACCTTGGGCTGGAGAAATGGCTCAGTGGTTAAGAGCACTGACTGCTCTTCCAGAGGTCCTGAGTTCAATTCCCAGCAACCACATGATAGCTTACAATGGGATCTGATGTCCTCTTCTGGTGTGTCTGAAGACAGTGACAGTGTACTCACATATATAAAATAATAAAAATCTTAAGAAAAAAAAGGAAGACCTATGGCTGGCCTCAGTCATAAGAGTAGACTACTCTTCCAGAGGACCCAGGTTCAATTCCTAGTGCCTACATATCAGCTCACAACTGTGTGCACATTCAAACTTACAATTCAAATTCGACAGCCTCTCCTAGCCTCTGCATAAGTTGCATGCGCACACATTCAGGTTGTCTTGGGTTTTCTTTTAAGATTTATTTATTTATTTCATGCATGTGGATACACTGTTGCTGTCCTCAGACACACTAGAAGAGGGCATCAGACTCCATTACAGATGGTTGTGAACCACCATGTGGTTGCTGGGAATTGAACTCAGGACCTCTGGAAGAGCAGACAGTGCTCTTAACCTCTGAGCCACCTCTCCAGCCCTGTCTTGGGTTTTCTATGGCTGTGATAAGACACTGTGATCAAAAACAACGTAAGGAGGAACCCAGAGGGAGAAAAGCTGATACAGAGAAAGTTCCACTTACTGGCTCCTCATGGCTCACGTGGCTTGCTTTTTTATAACACCCAGGACCATGAATGGTCATAAAACACTGGCCTCCCACATCAATCACTAATTAAGGAGATGGGCCACATCTTGCCTATAGATCAATCTGGTGGGGGAATTTTTCAGTTGAGGTTCCTTCTTCCAAAATAACTCTAGCCTGTGTCAGGTTGACATAAAAACTACCCACCACCTCAGGCAAAACACACATATATACCACATATGTAAATATGGAATATATATCCACACACATATTTATCACACAATATATTTTATATATTATTTTAATTATATTTTGTATATTATACATAATAAGCACCAAATATATATATACTTTTTTTTTGAGGAAACAGGAAATAGAAGGGCAAAGAGACTCTAGCTCAGGCTAGAACCTAAAGCATGCTGGGGTAGAAATGATTCATGCCGCTGGCCAGCAGGGTCCGCTCTGGAGGCTATGGGAGGACTGACCTGCTGGCACCTGTGATTAACTGGATCTTGTGTGCTATCCCCGGTTGCCAAGAAACGATGTTCCTACTGCTCTCAGCCACGGAGCCAGCTCCGGTTACTGCTGACAGGCCCCACGGAGGAGTGCCTGGAGAGTCAGGCAGGCAGAGAGTGCCAGAGGAGACCAAGTCCTTCCCTGGGCAGGCAGTATGGTGGTTCCTCTTAGGGAACCTGAGTTACGGTGTCCCCCGGGGCCTTGAGCTATCCGAAAAATCCAGGACCCATAAACTCCCAAGGAAGGTGTAGAATTCTGGGCAGGACCTGAGCCTGGATAGGCTCTGGGAGTGAGATGGTGCAGGAAGTGGGAGAGGGTCCTGTGCTCTTCCGACTGAGCTACACTCTCAGCCTTATTTTGTCTAGGCAAGCATTCTCCCGTTAAGCAACAGCCACAGTCTTTTTATTTTTCACTCTGAAACAGAGTCCATACAACTGCTGGAGACCAGTTAGAATTCACTCTGTAGCCCAGGTAAGTCTTGAATTTCCAATCCCCTGCCTCAGCTCCATGAGTAACTGGGATTTCAAGCATGCATCACCAGGTTTGACAGATATCAGGAGATACAGAAATGGGTGGTCATACTCCTCATAATCACGATACATTTGTTTATTTATTTATTTATTTTGGGGCTGTGAATGAAATCCAGCTCACCTTAAACCAGGTGGTCTTCAGAAGTGTGTATAGGGGTCTCTCAGGAATAAAAGCTTGTGCCTGATCCCTAGAGAATATGTTTGGCTCTCCCCTCGCCAGTGGGCATTAGAGTACGTGGGTACTTCCTTATGCCTGAGAATGGGGGTGGGGTGTGTCCCAACACCAGTGACTCAGTGGGTACAGTGGATAGAATGGAACAGCTGTAAGATTCTGAAGCCTGAGGCCTCTGTCCCTTCTACATCTTCCCAGATCCCTTTACCCGGTGTCTTTGGCTCCCCTTTCTCTTCACCTGAAAGCCCTCGGCAGAGGACCCAGAAGAGCCCAGAGCCCAGATGTGCTGATGGGCCTCTCCAAGGACAATAAAGGGCTTTCTGTAGAGGAAGGCCTGCTGTCAGCCTCCCAGGATGCTGCTCAGAGTAGCTGTGAGCAGCCTTGGGTGTGCAGGCTGTAAGCAAGATGACCCACCAGGCATTCCTACTATCAATGCCCAAACACTCAGCCAAGTTAGGACTTTTTTCTGAAGACCAAGCAGGTCCACTTCCTGGGGAACCTGAGCTATGGCAGGCCCTCAGGACACTTCAGGAGCAGCTGGCTGTCAGCTGATGGTCCTAAGGACCATTCATCATGCCCCCAAGTCCATTCTGCTGACCCATGGTTATTTCCAAGTGTGGACAGAGCTCGGATTATATAACAAGTTAGAAGGTAGAGGGTGAACCGAGCAGTGCTTGTGGCGGGGTTGGGGCTGTTCTCACCTTCTCTAGTCAGAGTAGCACCTCAGAGTGTAGCAGGAGCAGAGGCTCTAAAGGGAATCAGTCACTGAGGAGAACTGCACAGCCTGTCTGTCAGCCTGCTCTGTACTGCTGGATCCTCCCTTCCCACACATTAAACCCCCTCCCCCAAGCTCTGTCTTGCTAAAGATAGGGCATGAGAGGTGGGTAGTCTGGACTCAAACACACCTTCCAGGTATGTTTCCAATGGGCTTGACTATAAGGAAATGCAAGCATATCTCCTTTTGAGGTGTGGTTGTGACTTCAGAGATCATTCCAGGGGGCAAATCGCTGTGGTTCAAACACCAGCCCCATCCACCTGGGTTGTCTACAAACCAACTACTTCATGCCTTACCTTCCAGAGTAGAAGTCTATCAGGGGAACCACCTTCTTCCCCTGAGTCATGAGGATCTGAGCAGTTTGTTTGCACGAGGATCTTAAACAGCTCCTGGCTCGAAGTTAGCCCTGTGTAAGTGTTGGCTATAATTAGACAATATTTTCGGATCACTTTCCTCAGCCTTGGCTCCTAATAAGCTCTTGGTGAAAGGCACTTGTTATTTTTAACTTCCTTCTCCCTTGCTACCTTAATCCCTTCCATAAACCCACCTTCGTTTAGCCTCCCAACACTGAGAGTGTGTGTATGTTACGTTTCTCTAATGTTTACACGTACAAAGCACTTCTGTTCCGACCTCACGGCAAACCTGGGAGCTAGCAGTGCACCCAAACGCTTGCTGTCATTATGCAGAGCCAGGGACAGGGTGTGATCTGTCTAGAGCATCAGCTGCTAAGGGGTGTGTCCAAGACACCAAGCAGGGTATTCTGACCTCAGGCACCGGGAGTTTGCTTCTGGATGATATGGCCCAGGGCACACCAGCTGGGGGCGGGGAGGAGAGCTTCTACTGGTTCCAGAACTGGGAGCACTCCCAGAATGGGAAGGGAAGAGCCTGTGGGCTTTACAATTACCTCTCAAAGCACCCAGAGGCTTACCAGGAGCTGTGTGGCAGTGCCCTCTACTGGCCATAAGTGGTACTGTTGGCTTTTAGAAGAGAGAAAGGTAGTTATAAAAAATATCTAAGGCCTATGGGGTGCCAGGTCCTCTCTTAGGAACCAAAGAGTCAAACGAAGCTCTCAAAAGGCCCTGGGCATGGGTTATGGAGAAACTAATTGAGAAAGAGACCCAACATTGACCTCTGGTTTCCACATGTCACACACACACACACACACACACACACACACACACAGTGTATCCACAGGCAGGTACACACATGAACATGCACACATACAAAGCACTGGGTGTGGTGACACAGATCTGTAATCCCAGTGCCAAGAGGCTTGAGGATCTATGGAAGCTCAAGTCTAACCTGCTCTACCTATTGATTCCCAAGCCAGCCAGAGTTACAGTGTGACCTCTTCAGAACAGAATTAAACAAAAACCAAACAAAAAACCAAAGTCACCCCGTGCTATCTATTGAATTCCAGGCTAGTCTGGTATGCATAGGGAGATCCTGTCTTTAAAAAGCCCTGGTCTTGGGCTGGAGAGATGGTTCAGTGGTTAGAGCACTGACTGGTCTTCCAGAGGTCCTGAGTTCAGTTCCCAGCAACCACATGGTGGCTCACAACCATCTGTAATGGGATCCGATGCCCTCTTCTGGTGTGTCAGAAGGGAGTGACGGTGTACTACATATAATAAATAAATAAATAAATCTTTTTTTAAAAACAAAGCCCTGGTCTTTCATGAAAATAGGTATTGTATTAAAGGAATCTAGGGGGTAAAATCTCTGCCTAAATAGAATGCCTTTTAATAAAATGTGCAAGAACGTGGACGACGGTGAACGGTGAGAGCACAGGTGCTCGAAGACCAAGGGTGTCACATCGTGGCTTCCAGGAGCAGCAGAGTAGCAGGACCTGGATGAAATGAGAGCTTTTGCCACTTGCTGGGCAAAGGCGTCGGGGCTCGGAGGGAGAGTCAGACGACGGTGCGGCGGGGAAATGCTGGGTGCACTGGGAAAACAACGAGGTCACCCAAGTCTGGGAAGAGAGCCGGGCCAAAGAGGCAATGGCCTCCGGACCTTTCTTTACTTGATGGTCATGAGGAGGAGCGTCACGGCGGCACCACTGGCTGGAGAGCAGTCCTGCTCAGGACAATGGGCTGAAAAGCACACGTGGCGCTGTGTTCCGACCTTCACCTCAGCCTGCGCAACGTGCCTGCCCGAACCACGTTCTCAGGGGCCGACATAATGATTTCACAGGACAAGGATCCGAAGCTGAGTTTGCCTGGCCCCAGAGTCTGGGCTTTTAATCAAAAGTCATCTCTTGGAGAGTAAAGGGAAAAAAGGGCAGGATACAAATTAGCACATAATAAAAATGCCCCCCCACTTACCTTTCTTATATGCTTAGAAAACAGACTGCAGGGGCTGGTGGGATGACCACCCGTGGGGAAGGGCCCTTGCCACCAAGTGTGGCAACCTAAATTTGATTCCCAGGACCCACTTGGTGGTAGGAGAGAACTGACCCTGGCCTAGACACACATGCTAAACAAAAGAAACATGATAAATATATTAAAAGAAAACAGACTGAAGTCGACATATTCTGTGGTAGTGTGGTGAGATCTGCTCTCAGAAAGAAAGAAAGAAAGAAAGAAAGAAAGAAAGAAAGAAAGAAAGAAAGGGCTGAAACCTGGTAGCCCCTAGGTGCCTGGGTGACAAAATGATCAGGTGACAGTGCCCAGATGTGTCAGCAGAGGACACCACTTTGCCAGAAGACCACAACCCTCGCCTGCACACACATTCCCAGTTCCTGGTTAAGGAAAGACCTATGCCTCCAGGCTGGAGCTCGGAAGTGGGAGGGAGGCTATCCCCACATGGGAACACAATACGAATGAGGTGGGAGACCAAGCTGGAAGGGTGGGGTGGAGTGGACCTGGGCAAAGAGGGCCCAGGAAAGCAAGGAGGACCAGGTGTGCAAGAAAGCCCTGGGTGCTCAAGGCGTGTGCAAGTAGTACCCAGCAAATGCGGAGAGGGCCTCTTAGCATCTCCCGGACTTCTGAGGCATTCAGATTAGCTGCTGTGGGACGGCGGTTACTCACTTGGGCGCCGCCACCTGCTTCCCTCCCATCTCCATGTGGAACACTAGGCAGAGTCCCCTTGTCCACCCACAGCCCGCTCATGGCGGCTCCGCCTCCAGGAGAGAGAGAGCCTGCTTCTGCAATTCAGCTGCCAGCCTCAGTCCTAGAGTGGGCGGAGGTGGTGAGGGCGATGCCCCGCTGACGACGCCACTGGGGTGTCGCCTCTCCGTTCCATCCCACTTTAACCAGGTCCAGAACTTGCATGTCAGTCCTGCAGTCTCTCCCTCCCTCGGCTGCTGGGGTTCAAACCTTCAGCGCTAGCTGGAGTCTGGTTTCCCACTACCAACGCTCTATTGTTGATCTCCAGATGAGCCCAACCTGCTTCTGCTCCAGGGCCCCCTCCTCAGCCCACCCAGAGCTGGCAGGGCACCTCCCGAAGGTCCCTGGGAGTCTCCAAGGGCATCTTAGCCTTACATCCAACAGTATGGAGGGGTTCTGGGCCAGTGGGAGGCATAGATCTCCCTGGTCTCCCACTCCCTAGGGAAGATATACCTCACATACCTCACTAGCTCACAGTGCTGGTGGGAATAAATTCTAGCTCTATATTCAAAACCCTATCAATACGCCTTTACCATAGTGGCTGGTGTTTTTTTTTTTTTTTTTTTTTTTTTTTTTTTTTTTTTTTTTTTTCTTTCTTTTCTTGATTTTGATGTTTGTGCTTTTCTTGCTTTCAGAGACAGGGTGCAGCTCTGGCTGATGTAAAACTTGAGGTCCTCCTGCCTCTGCCTCTAAAGTACTGGGATTATAAACAGTCCTGGTTTTTCTCCTTCTCCTCACCCCCATCATTAGGGCTCTTTCTATATTGCCCAAGCTGACTCCCGAGCTCCAGAGACCTCCTGTGTCAGCCTTCGAAGTGGCTGGGACCACAGGGCACATTACTCTACTCAGCTTTGGGTACTTTGAAAATACTTGAGGGCTGGAGAGACAGCTCAGCGGTTAAGAGCACTGACTGCTCTTCCAGAGGTCCTGAGTTCAAATTCCCAGCAACCACATGGTGGCTCACAACCATCTGTAATGGGATCTGATGCCCTCTTCTGGTGCATATGAAGATAGCAAGTATTATTCACATATATGAAATAAATCTTAAAAAAAAAAAATACTTGAATGGCCTGGGGCTAGCCTGTTAGCAGTCCTCTGCTGCACTTGAATCACCATGGTAGTACTTGTTTGACCAGAGAATATAGGGTTGGAGCTGACTGTCCATAAGAGGAATCTGGAGAATTCCAGACTGTCCTGTGGTGGCTGTAACAGTCAGTCACCCTAGGAGTGAATCTAAGAAGCCGAGGGTGGTACACACTGACCAGGAGCTCCCAACAGGAGTCGTTGGGAGAGAGACTCAAAGGCAACATTTGCATGACTTTTACTTTTTGTATAAATTTGCATGTTCTCTCTTGAAGGTCCAGCCTCCAGGAGGGGAAGACTGGCTGAGACTGAGGTCTGTCCCTAGGGTAAAAGTTGCAGTGTCTGGCAGGTTTTAGCAAGCGTCCCCCCTCCCTTGCCCAGTAAAGTCCTGGGGACTCTCAGGCTCCAACTATGTTGATGGAAGTTGAGTGAGTTCAATGTCTCAGATTTATTTGTGTTTCCACAGGGACAGAGCTGCTTCAACCTCCCACTCAGTGCTAGGCCCTGAGCTAGCAGGCAGAGTGGGAAGGGGTCTCCTGTAAGCTGTGAGACATGAAGAGACGCAATGGGGAGTAATCTAGGGGACAAGGAAGGCTCCAGATTCTTGAAGTGTGGAGCAGAACAGAAAGGGCCACAGGGGAGAGGACTCTCGGTGAGAGGACCCAGAGGTGCAATGCTCTAGGGCCACCACCAGGGGTCAGCACCCTGCTCTGTTATCTCTGAGCGCACGAACTCCCCCTTCCACCTCATCAACGCAGGACCAGGCAGCCTCCTGGCCAGACAACTTCACATCTCTCTTGACCTTGGGGAATCCCGTATCTCTCTCATCTCTCCAGATGTCTGTTGCGCAGAAAGTTCCTCCCAGGTCTCACCTCTCTGGATGTCTCCCTGCTTACGTTCTCTGGTGTGGTTTTACCGAGGGAACCGAGAGTATTGTGGAGTCGGTTTTCCCAGCAGGTATATTTTTATGTACCGATGATAAAGCCCTTTTCCATGTCCGGGACCCTTTCATGTACCCCAAAACTAAGTCTTAAGAGTCCACCCTTCTCCCCTACCTTGACAGAAATGTTCTCATTCACAGGAAAATTTGATCTTCCTTAAAGGAATATCCTCCTCCTCCTCCTGTGAGCTGGGGCATCTTAGACCCTGCCTGCTCTTTCAAATCTACTTTCTGCCTACCTCTCCTATCCCCATTCTCCTCCCACAGTCCTCACCACTTCTTTGACCCTGACCTCATAGCCCCACCCCCAGGAACCCTTCCTTTTCTCTCCCCCAAGGGGGAGGGGGGACAGGAGATGGGATGGGTGCCCGCCTCTGTGGAGACCTCAGACAGAATGCCATCTGTAGGGTTGTGTGTTTTCCCACCATGTGCCCACCTGAAGTGGAGCTCTGGGATTTCTGGAGGCCCCTCCTGACCTGAGCAGAGCAGAAGGCTGGTAGGAAAGGGAGGGAGTCGGGGCAGGGGAATACCAACCACTCAACACTGCAGTGCCTGCTCCTTCCCCACACACCCCCACCCCCTCCGCCAAACACGATCCCTGGGTTAATTTTTAGCAACAGAGCTGGCACATTAGTCACTCCCTGTCACCCACCTACACGGCAGGAGGCTGGTGCCGTCATCCATCAGCTGAGAGGTGGGATCCGGCCCCACCCTGGACCACTCTCCCCCTCTCTTGGGTGTATAAGGCCAGCTGGGTAGGAGCCCTTTCGGCCTGGGCGAGGGGCACTGACATCACTCTCAAGACCAGCTGCATGGCAGAGAGCTAGGAACAGGCTGGGGTTGGGAACCTGCCCAGGGAAGAGAAAGCAAGAGAAACCCAGGAAGCCCATACACCCCACAAGGGCTGACCTGTGCCAGGCAGCTGGTCTCCTGGCAGCCTGAGGGAACAAAGGTGTGAGAGGCCTTCTCCCCTAGACCTAAGGATGCTCGGCCTCAAGGCAGAGCAGCTGTTCAAACACAAGAGCTTGGAGAAGCTGTTTTCTTCTCAAAGCAAAAAAGGCGCAGAGACTAGCTGCAGGTGCCACAAAGGGAACCACCGCCCAGCCCCAAGGGACGTTGTCAAAGGAGCTGGCTCATTGATGCCAGCTGCAGGTGAAGCAGGCGAGGGGCCGCCTCTCCCCATCCCTAGGGCTCACAGGTGCAGAGGCTGTGTTTGTCCCATCCAGCTGTGAGCCCAGGCAGGGGGCACATGGTCCTCAGACCCTCTTGAGTTTTTATTGGGCCCTTGTTGGGGTGCAGGGAGGGTTGTGGATGAACCCCTTCAGGGGCTTTACTTACTGACTCACAGTTGGTTTTCATCTTTGATTTTTTGCCATGCTGGGGACTGAACCCAGGGCCTCACACATGAAGTCTCTGGCACAGAGCCACACCACAACCCTAAGCTGCAACCTTATAAAAGGCTTTGTACCTGCTCCAACCGTGGCAAAAGACGGTGAAGAGTATCAGTACAGGAAGTGGATGTAATTGCCAAACTAGAGAAGAGAAACATAAGGAAATGAGCAGCGAGGCTTGAGACCTCGGACAACAGGAACAGGAGCTGTTTCCGGTGGGCTCTGCGAAAGCCTTTGAGGAGATGATGTTAAGCTGGGACCACAGGACAAGGAATGGATCCAGAAAAGTATTCCAGGCAGATGGAAAGGCAAAGGCACCAACGCCAGAAGCCAGAGAAAGCCTGGCATCACTGGGGAACTGAAGCACAGAGTAGTTTGGTTTAAATACCTGTGGCATGAGAGGAGAGATCTGCGAGGTCCAATGCAGGCCAGCCCAGTGTAGTGTGGGCAGCTTTGTGTACCACACAAGGCTTCCAACGGCTGAGCCACAGCCATAGCTTTTTTTATCTTTTATTTTCCTGTAATGTGACAGCTTAGAGTGAGGTCACAGTAAATGTTTTAACTTCCTGCTTTGAATTCCAGGGGGAAGTCATGATGGGTTGGAAGCAGAGAGTTGAGATTTGATTTATTCAGAAAAACAAAAATGATGAGGCCAGCCAGGCATTGTGGCCTACCATGAATTCAAGACCAGGATGGTCTACAGAGTGAGTTCTAGGACAGCCAGGGCTACACAGAGAAACTGTCTTGGGGGGAAGAAAAGCCCTGCCTCAAAATTATTTTTATTAAGAAATTGTGTTTATTATTGGATGTGTGGTTTCATATGTGCTGTGGCAACCACAGTGTGTCACAGAATGACCTTTAGACTCTGGTTCTTTTGTTCCACTGTGACTCAAATCATTACGCTTGAACATGCGTGTTATCTGCTGAAGCACTTTAAAAGACCTTCATTTTTTTAATTTAATTTAAATTTTTGAGACTAGGTCTACTCATGTAGCCCAGGCTGACCTCAAATTTGCCGTGTAGTCAGCTGAGGCTAGTCTTGAACTCCTGGCCCTTCCTGCCTCCACCTCCCAATTGGCAGGGAGCCTCTCTGGACTTGCTTTTGAAAGGGTCACCTGACCAGCTGACAGTGTGTAGGGAGAGAGGTGGGGCCCCCTCCAGGAAGGTAATTACTGTCTGCAGGATGGGGTGTGCTCAGGGAAAGGTCCACCTAGACAGCAAAGCCGCAACTGGATGCTGGTCACTGTCACGGGACAGGTCTTAGGCGCCAGACCTTGCTGCTCAGCAGGTTGCTTCCTGGACACGGTTGGGAACTGTATTGAGGGTCTTTTGTGCTAGGATTGGCCAGGAAGTTCTGAGCTTGCTGCAAGGGATATACACCCTCCTGAGTGTGGGGGGAGAACACACACCCTCCTGAGTGTGTTGGGGAGGACATACACCTTCCTGAGGGGGGAAGACTGGCCAACCACTAAACCCATATAAGTCAAGACAGTTCCAGATGGTGATTTATAGTGTGAAGGAAACAAGCCAAGGCCATCTCAGAGGGCATGGCCTCATTTGACGGAGTGGGCGGGTCTTAGAGAGGTAGATCAAATACTGAAGGAGTCACTTGTGGAAAAGCCAGTGCAGAGGCCCAGAGGCACTTGTCTGTAGCCAGCAACCTGAGCAATAAGGACCCCAGAAATGAAGCTAAGGGTTTAGCCAGGGAGGCACAGGAATGAAGAATGGGAGGAGATTCAGGAAACTGACCTGTCTGTCGCAGGTTAGGTGGACAGTGGCTAAGTCTGTGGATCTAGCGTCTACTCAAGATAGACCTCAGATGTGTTAGCCAGGAAGCCAATAATGGACATTGGACACGTGATCCCGTATGTGTTGTGGGTATCTGGGGAGGGAAGCTTCAAAACTGTACCTGAACGAGAGGTCTGGGTTCTAAAGAGGGTGTGAGGTCTCGGTTCAGGCCGGTACATGTTCATTAAAATCCCCTAGACATTTCCCTGGCTTCAGGCTAAAAGAAAGATGTGACGTGCAGCCTGTGTGTGTTTGGAGGGGGCTGTGTGGCAGAGCCAGAGCTTGCCTGAGCACAGTCCTCCCCCACAGGCACTTACCACACTGACACAGATGCAAAAAAAAACCATCAATTTTATACCGTTTGTGGTTCAGAAGTAACATATGCAGAAAACGGTGGAACAGTTCAGGCTGCCCCACCCACCTGAACACTCATTCCTGTTCCCCCAGGACCCCTGCCCGTCAGGACAGGGGTTAAGCCCTTAGGGGTCAAGATTGGTGGGAGGGGACCAGCACCTTGCCCCCTTGGGGCACACTGGTCCATTGGTGTGTGTGTCTGTCTGTCTCTGTAGGGTGGGGGAATGATCCATCCTGGATCTCCTCCACCCAAGGCTAAGGGCTGGGGAGCTAGTAAAGCCGAGGATAGGGTTTCTTGGGACAGGGCCCCCACAAGGCACGACTGACCCAAACTTCAGGCTGGCACAGCTCTCTTTGGTCCCCCATATCTCCTCCCAACTCCCGGTGTCTATTCTCCCACTGCAGAGCTCCTGCAGTGGTTTAGAGAAGGACAAAAAGCAACTAGGCTCCTCTTTTTTTTTTTTTTTTCCCCCTCAGCAGACAAGCCGTGAACCGACCAGAAGGGCCAGAGCTAGCAAGGACCCTCTCCCGCAGCTTTGGGTTCCTGGGGTCCTTGGACCAACACTACCGCCCCTACTTTTTGCACTGGCTGTTAGGATGAATAAATAAATAAATACTTCCCACCTGCCCACCCGCGCCCCTACAGCTGGCTCTCCTCTTCCTCCAGGGAGCGGTTGAGTCCGGGGATGAACTTGAGCAGCCGCCTGCGGAAGCTGCGGTACTTGGTCTTGCGTAGGCCTGCGCTGCACAGCGCCTGCTCGCGGGCCTCAGTCCAGAGCGCTCCGGGCGCGCCCCCGGCCGGCCCCGCGCACCGCACGCTGGCGCTGCGACTGAGGGTGGCGCGGGGTGCGGGACACAGCACGGATGCCGGGGGCTCAGCGGAGCTCGGGCCTGGCACGCGCGCGGGGGGCGGCGGGGGTGGCAGCGCCTGCGGCTCGGCGCCCCCAAAGAAGCATGTGTGGTACACGGCGTCGTCGGTGTCCCCTTTGGCCCGCCGCGCGGCCCCGCGGGCACCCCCAGGCGCAGCGAGGAGAGGCCCAAAGGGCAGGGAGCCAGGAAGCAGGCCTGCACCATAGAGGCAGGAGCGCACGGACTCCAGTGTGTCATAGATGCTTGGGTCCTTCACCACCAGGCCTGTGGAGACAGAAGACCAGGGAGCTTCCTGAATCCTGGGGCCAGAGCGCCCTAGGCTAAGGGTCAGAAGGTGTGGGCAGGAGATCCTGTTCTTTCCTTGTGGATACCTTCGTGGGCCCCGGGGCCCCAGTCTTTCTGTCTGTAAAGCTGGAGTTAATAAACTCAAGAATGCCACGTAAGACAGGAAGGCAGTCTATAGAAAGTGTACACACACACACACACACACACACCACTTCTCAGCTGGGCTCAGAGATCAGCCTGCCTCTGCCTCCTGGGATTAAAGGCCTGCACCAAACAGCAGTACTCAACCCTAACCTCCTGAGGGCGACTGTGATATACACAAAACTGTGTATCAGCTTAGGGCAACTTGAGGTTCAAAGCGGTAGTTCCAAGCCACCCCTGCAGAGGGCAGTAGCTTGCTAGTCCTAAGAGGGGAGTGCTGATGGGGGTGTCCGTGGGGACAGCCTACTCACCATGCACGAGCCGCTGCTCCTGTACCATAAGCGACCTGTATTCTCCCCACTTCTCGTACAGGGTTTGCTGTAAGACACACGGAGCCAGTTGTCAGATGTACCAGGTCATCAGCAGGATACGGGAAAGGGAGAAAGGCACAGGAGCCTCAGGGCTAACAGAGGTTAAGAAAGATGCAGGAACCCTTACAAAGGGCCTGAGGGGGCAGGGACCAGGAAGAGGAAGGCAGAGCCAGTACTTTCTCGGTCCCCACCTTAAGGTACTGCAGACGTGCCTCCAATTCTGCCTTCCGAATGGACGTCCCATACAGAGTTTCCAGTCTGAGGGATGGAGGGGGACAAAGGCTGAGCGAGCCTGAAGACTGAGGAAACACCACAAGGCTGAGCTCAGGAGCCCCGAGGCACTGCACCTAGACATGGATACCTGAGAACATTGCCAGACGCCTTGATGATATCAACGATCTCCCGGTGCCGGATGCCTTCCACATTGAGACCATTGACGCTGGCGATGGTGTCTCCTGCCGAGAAGAACACAGGTCAGTACCTGTTTCCCAGGGCACGGAGGAAGTGTTCCAGCCACTGAGGACAAGATTTGACCTGGGTATCTCTTTTACCCCACTCAAACTACACAGCACCAGCTGGGTGTTAGTGGTGGCACTTGGGAGGCAGAGGCAGGCAGATCTCTATAAGTTTGAGGCCAGCCTGTTCTACAGAGCAAATTTCAAGGCAGCCAAGGCCATACAGAGAAACGCTGTCTCAACAACCAACCAACCAAAACTAAGAAACAAAACCTAAAACCTAGCCCAGTATGGTGGTGCATGCTATTAATGTACTCCCAGCATTTGGGAGACAGAGGCAGGTAAATCTTCATGAGTTTGAGGCCAGACTGACCTACATAGCAAGTTCTAGGACAGCCAGGACTATTACTTGGAGAATCTGTCTCAAAAAATAAAACAATAACTACATAAAACCACAGCCATTTCTCCCTGAACAGACAGACCATCCTGGATATAGCAGCAACCTATGCTAGGTCTCAGGGATCTGAGAAGAAGTGTTATCACGTATGCATAACCCCAGTAATTTCTCTCCCTCCCGGGTCCCTATGCTGCTCCTGGAGTTAGCTGTTTCTCTTTAACCCACACCTGTCATGAGAGTCATTAGATACAGGTAAGGCACAGGGTATACAGTTCCCAACTGCAAGCTCGCCCAGGCTCCAGACACGAGAGATTTCATGCTCACATCTGGAAGTGCTTGTTTGACATCTAAGTAAGGGGTGTGGATCCTTGCTGTGGCTACATCAAGGATGATCAGGAACTACCTAGCAAAGTGCCGCTGGTACTGCTGACAGAAAAGATGTGGACTCACGGAGCCTCGGGCTGGCAGACCGAGACCCTCATCTCGGGGTCTCCACCTGAGCCCTTGATGAAGCTCACAGCACAGGTGCCCCAGCCGGAGGATAGGTCCTCATGGACCACTCTGAGGCAGTCCTGGTAGAATGATTCACGACCAGATTCTGCCCAGCCGGGCAGTGCAGCTGGCAGGAAGCGGAGCATCTGCTCACAAGCAGCATCAGGTACACCGGGTAGTATTGTTTCCCCCGGGCTGCACCGAGCACACTGTTGCCTGTCCCGTTTTGCTAAAGCACCACACACGGTCCCACAGTAAATGGCCAGTGTGCCCGAGTCCACATTCAGGATTCTGTTAATTCTCCTGGCCTTCTCCAAGTTGGAGGAAGAAGGAAGGGAACAAAATGCCCCTGCTTAGGAGTCAAGTTATGTGCTGCCCCCAGAGCCCCGTGAACTCTGGGCTCAAGGCCTACCTGGCGTGAGCCCAGCCAGCTGGGCAGGGCTGGACTCATGAACTCGGCAGACGAAGGTCACCATCTCTACGCGTTGCTTCTCTCGGTGGTGAAGGCCGTAAGTCTGTGAACCAATGACCCAACGCTCAGCAGAGGCAGGCAGACCTATCCATCCTCCCAACTGTCCTCCGACCCTCCCCCTTCTTTGTCCAGTTTTCCACACCTGGATCTCGAAGCCAAAGGTCTGGTTGTCCCCTTTCTCCAAAGTCAAAACCTTCCTGCAGAAGACAGAGGGTCAAGATCACTAAAATTAAGAAAAGTATGGGAGAGCTGGTGGCGGGGAGGGAATCTGTAATCCCAGCACTTGAGAGACTGAGGCAGGAGGATGCTGTGTTTGAGTCTGAGCTGTACAGTGAGGCTCTGTCTCAATATACAATAACAGAAACAGGGGCTTGGCAGTACCACAGCTCAGCACCCAGGGATGTGGAAGTCTGGTCTTGAGCATCCCAGAAGGACTCAGAGTCTCCTGTGACAGCTCACTCTTCACAGATTTTTGGAATGCCCTTCCCAAACCCAACTGAAATTGGCCTCAGGGAGCTGCAGAGAAGAATAAAACCAGCCTCCTATGTGGAGAGGCTGGGCTGGGGGGTGGAGAATCAGGAGAGGCTGGCCTAAGAAAGGAGTGAGCCTACCAGCACCCCAGACTTCTACTGAGTCTGTCCGCATACTCACTAACCGAAGGCCCCAATTTGGCTCCCCAGGCTGGAGCATCCCGGCTCTGAAGCTTTGGGGAAAACACAGCCCCAGCCCCAGGGGCAGTCACGAGGCTGGGCGCAGACCACAGCCGCTCCTCCCAGCTGTGGTGTGGCCAGCCCACCAGATGTGAGGGCTGGGGGAGGGGAGCCTGGGGCCACCCCTTCCCGAACTGAAGGCTGCCTGCTGGACCGACACAATGGTTTGGAACAGCTCCAGATCCTAGGCCGACGGGGAGCCCAGAGTTTCCTCTGCCCACCCCTTCCCCTTCCTTTCCACCAGCCAGAGGCAGAGCCAAGTGGCCCCTAAGGCCTCTTTGAGTCTGGCAGCCTCAGAAAGGCCCTAGAGACCAGCTTCTATCCTGAGACACGGTCCCCGCCATCTAATGACACTTAAGCCCTGTATGTTCTGGGGCAGGAGCAGGGGAGACCTGGGAGTTCTCTGTCTGACCCAGTGCTTTCTGGCTTCCTGGAAGGGTCTGCGAACTTTTACTGCAAAGAGCCAGATGGCAAATATTCTAGCTTTTGTGGGCCCCATATGGCCTCTGACATACATTATTCTTTGTTTCTATAACCCTTTAAAATATTAAACTAAGCTGGGCATGGTAGTGCATGGCTCTTTAATCCCAGCACCTGGGAAGCGGAGACAGGGGGAACTTCTGAGTTCCAGGAAAATCAGGGCTCTGTAGAGAGTGGTCTCAAAAAGCAAAACAGCAGCAACAGGAACAACAAAAACCAGTTTATACTGTACGAGTGGGCATATGTCATCAGAGTCTTAGTTAAAGAGACAAACAGACCAACCTGGCCAGGATGTCACAGTTTGCTGGACCATTTCAGAAGAAGCCAGGTCCAACTCGAGCATGAGACAAAGGCAAAATGGGGACCTGAGCGCCAGGTCCTAGGTTGAGCACCTGCCCACTGCCCAGATCTCATAACCCTCCTTAAACTGCAGCTTCTGGAGAGCATCAATGTAGGACTAAAAGTCTGAGGCATAAAACCAGTCAGACTCAAACAGCTGGTCACAGAATGCTCATGGTCTGGGCCTGTCAGGGTGAGTGGGCTCAGGAAGATCATGGAGGACAGGTTAGGTCCCCCCCACACATGGTGGCTCCTCCTCCCCACCCCCACCTCTCACTAATCCAGCTCTTTCAGGAAGACACAACTGGCATTGATTGGGGGTGGTTAAGGAGCACCTAATGACTCAAAAGTGCCCCCCCTTGTTCTGCCGCCCCTTCACACAGCCCACACCCCCACCTGCCCCTCAATCCCAGCAGGGAAGTCATGTTCAAGGATAGGAGATGCCTCCCAGGGGGGCTGGGCTCAGATGCTCCACCCCCACCCCCCAGCAACTCACTTTTCTGGACCACAGCAGGGGCTTTGGGTGGGGGTGACTCACCGATGCTGTTCAGGACTCTGAGTGAAATTCTTCCAGCGGAATCCTGAGCCCTGGATGCGAAAATGGCCAGAAAAGTCAACAGATAAAGGGTCTGTCCTGGGGCAGATGGTGAGATGGAGCTATCCTGGGGCAGATGCTGAGGAGCTCTCTCTGGGAGGACTCTCACCTGAGCCCAGTTCCGACAGCACCCCACTTCCTGTTGCCTGTCTTTTTCCTTCCCAGCTACACCTCTGCTTTGGTGCTAATGTGCCAAACACCGCTGCTGTCATCACTCCCAGAGTTCACACCATCCCTGGAACCTGGGGTCACATCTGTCCTGGGTTCTAGACTGGCAAACTCAGCCTTTGTTAACCAGCTTGGGGAGGACTGACTCTAGAATAGTGTCACCAACAGCATCGTGTCTGATGGGCACAGATTTTCCAGGCCCCAAAAGCTGAGGCAGGAGCTTTCCCGAGTTGAAGAAGAAGGTAGCGATGGACTTAAGATTCTTACTCCAGCAGACCCAGTATTTTTGAAGAGCTGAGAGTCAGGGGCCTGGCAGTACCAGCCTGAATGTGGCAGAGGTGTCAAATCTCCTAAGGACAGGTTGCCGGGGATAGGTAGGACAATAGACTTCAGATGAAGCTGGCCGTATGTCCCCCCCAAACCTGGGTCTCTTGATACTGCCATGATTTTTTTTTCTGGAACAAAATAATTACTAAATAAATAAAAATAAGTCTCAGAATCAAAGTTGTCTCACTATACTTGAGAAACTGGGAGCTCCTTTCTTTCTCTCTCTTTCTCTCTTTCTCTCTTTCTTTCTTTCTTTCTTTTCTTTCTTTCTAGAAGGTACCGAACTCTTCAGGACTTCAGACAACCTAAAACAACCTCTGTCCCTCCTAAGGTTTTCATTCTGGGAGGAAGTCTCATCTGGGACCAACCCTTTCCCCAAGTGCCAAACTGCCTGAGGCCTTCCTGGTCTGTGCTTTTGTTAACAGTCTCTACCCCCATAAACTACCTCAAAGCAAGGAAGAGAAGGCGACCCTCTTCCTCCAGAACCAAAGATTAGCCCTCAGGGTGGGGACAGTACCCAAATAGGCCAAGTAGGAAGGGCTGGGCAGTACAGAGAGACCCCTTTGTTTTTCAACCCGATTTTCATAAAATGCAAATTCTCAACAAGCTGTTCATTGTGTGTAAGGGGGGAGCCAGCGACCAGGAGAGGAGGGGGGCGCGTGGGGAAAGGCTACCCATCCCTTCTCCTTAACCTGGGTCTTGGGTCTCAGTGCCTGAGGACTTTTGGGCCAAGGAAGAGCTTCACTTAGAGGGAGACTTAGGGCAGAAGGCGGGTGCGGCCGGCATCCTTCCTGCCCTGTGATTCTCCCCCACCCCACCCCCCGCGCCCGGTCCTGGCTAAGTTAGAAGAGCGGTGCTTTCGCATCCCGCATCTAAGATGCGGGACAAAGCGTGAGAACCTGAACCCAGAAAGCCGGGTGTCCCTGCGGAGGGGGTGTTCTTGGAAATTCGTAGCACTACTTCTAAGGGGTCACTAGTCTCTCTCCTTCCCAGGACTCCAGGACCCTCAACTTGTTCGAGGCAAGCGGTGGGGTTACTTCCCTAGCCCTAGCAACTTGAGAAGGTGCTAGAGCGGCAGGGTCCTGAGAGTTTTTAGAGTTCTGGACACCCGCGGGCGGAGCAGGAGGCGGCAAAAAGCCAGATGGAGCAGGCTGGAGAAAGGGGGTGCTGGGGCGGAGTCAAGGCAGGAGAGTGGGAGGAGATGGGGCGTCCGCGCGTGGGGAATGGAGCGGAGAGCCACCCGAACTGGGGGCGTTGTGATGGCGGGGGCCACAGCCTTCCGAGACCCGAGTGGGCAGGTTTGTGCCCTCTGAGGACAGGGCCGAACAAGGCAAGTGGACCAGGGTCGGGGGGAACGGGATTGTGGCAGTCATCCGGCGTTGCTGAGGGTGAGTGGGACCTGCCGAAGGAAGAAGGCAGGGTACCGAGTCTGGGGATGCAGGTTAAGTAACGTACCTTTCGGCGGGGCAGGGTGCCCCCGGACACGGCGAGCGCACGGTACAGCTCGGCAGGGTGGTAGTCCTCCAGCGCTGCGTACAGCTCATCCCCGGGGGCTCCCGGTGGAGCGGCGGCTGCCGGGGGGCCGGAGGGGGTCGGCCCGGCGCGAGCCGCTTCGGATTCGGGAGCCCGGCCAGCAGGGTCCGGCGCGGCCGTCGCCTCCTCCTTCTGCTGCAGCTTCCTGAGTCGGCGGAGGGTCATGGCTCCGGCGTCCGGCGCCCCTCGGAGGCCGCGCTCACTCTGCTAGATTGTGTTGGCGACGGCTTTGGGACGCCAGCCCAGCGGGCCTCGTGTAGCCTTGCTTTATAGACTCCCGAGAGGCGTGGGGAGCGGCCTCCAGAGGCCTCGCCCCCCGACACGCAGGCACCGCCTCCGGGGGGGGGGCTGCAATGCGAGCCCCGCCCACAGTGAGCAGCCACCAGCCGGGCTCCGGGAAACTCTGGGGGACTTGGGCGCTCAGTGGGGGGAAGCCTAGCTGCCCACGGCAGCGGGAAGGACAGGACATCTGGGGGCGAGCAGAGGTTTACTTGCTATCTGGAAGCAATCTGTGAACGCACATTGGACGAAGTTAGGGAATGGATGAAGGCTTTAGAGGTTTGGGTAGATAGGGGCACAGTAAGGAGTCGTGGTAAATAAACCGAGGGAAGCTTTGAGATGAGGGAAGCAGGGGGTCAGACTCGGAGGGAAAAGACTGCAGGAAGCCCTAGACTGGGGGGGGGGGGCGGCTGCGAAGGGGAGGGTTGTGGTTTCTGAAGAAGGAACTGGGATACACCTCTGAATTCACCCCGTGGAAGCCCCTGGGGAGTGAGGGGCTGAGGAGCTTCCCACCTGCACCCTAGAAGAGCTAACTAAAGCAGCCTTCCTTTCTTTCCTAGGAGAAAAGGAAGCTGTGGAAACAGGTTTAATTCCGAGCCCTCCTGGAGCCTCCCCCAGGCGCTCTTCTCTCTGGATGCTGGAGTTAAGGCTCCAGTTCCTCACGTGGGATTTGGACTATGCCCAGAGTAGGTACTCGGAGTTGGGGCATGACCAGCGCTGAGCCTTTCTCTAGTCCTGTCTTAGATACCATTTCTCAAGCTCTTTGTTACCATGGCTGCCAGGCTGTGGGAGAGGCAGGAATGACCCACAGCCCAACACTGTCGTCAGTGGCTCCCAAATAAGAAGCGAGAGAGGGAAGCAGTCGGTGTGTAGCCACCACAGAAGGAGCCTGGGGCTCCACATTCGGACATGAAGACACTACATATGTGCTTCGCATACATCACAGCAAACCTTATGAAACAGGTACCATTGCTATCCCTTCCAGAGGAGGAAACCAAGACCCAGAAAGAAAGCACCTTGCCAAGTTGCTCAGTGACAAAGCTGACGTCCCAAGCAAGGCAACCCCGTTCTGGAACTTCTTAACTACTCTGATGTCGACTTCAATTCTTCTTCGTGAGTTTGAGCTCTGCTCTGTGCCAGGGGCTGGCTAGGCACTGGTGTGACAGAGGTGTTTGGTCTGAGAGCAGGTTACATGCTATGCTGTACACACGCTGTGTAAGACTCGTGCCATGGGGGAGAGGAAGCCAGGAGACTATATCTCAGAGGTCAGAAGAGACTTTCTTCTACCTGTTCATCAGTCTGGCTGTCTCCCTGTGTTTTGCCACTCCTCCTCCAGCTCCCCACCCCACTCCCACCCAGGCCCCTGCGCCCTCACCACACAAGAAGTATGAGTGGGAGGGGTGATCCTCCGCCCTCAGAAATTGCACAAGTCCAGATGGCAGGATGTGTGTGGGGTTGGGGGTAGGGATGGCTTAGAGACTATGTTAGTTAAGATGTAGCCCTTCAGTGCTTCCGTCCCCACTTTAACCACAAAGTGGCCATCAGTTGAGGGGCCAGGGGAGTGTCAGTGGGAAAACATGGGACTCTATTGAGCGCATTAACACAGATGGACCCCTGGACCGTCTGTTGTCTGACAGACGGCATCTGTAGTGGGGGAGGGGTTGGGGAGTTACGAAGGCAGAAGGTACCAAAGTTATTCTGGTTCTTATCTGGGAAAGGACCCTCCCCCAACAGGATCCTGTACCACCTCATCTACGGAGGAGCCACCTGCCTCCTCCAGAGATTACTTAGTGAATGCCTATCTAGCATCCCTATTGACAGACCTCCTTTGTGCTGATGTTGAGGTAGATGCTTCTCCCACAACAGCCCCAGTCTGTGCAAGTCTGACTGCCTCTGGCCTCCAGGTGAGAAGCCACCACAGGGAGCTGAAGTTCTTACCTAAGCAAGAAGGTGCTAGAAAGCCCAGAGCAAGTGTGAGCCCCAAAAAGGCAATTTCTCTTAAGTCCTTGGCATGATTTCCTCAAATCTTAGGATTTCAGAGCTGGAAGAGGCCTCGTGTTCTGGAAAAGACGTGTGTGGTCCAAGCCCTCCTGCCTGCGACAGCAGCCAGAGAGGGAAAGACTGCCCCGGGATGGGTTTAGGAACCCAGGACTCTTGACAGAAGATTGCTAATTCAGCAGCTGGCAACCAGGGAGAAGACTGCCTGGTTCCTCTGCGGTTCCAGTTTCTCCAGGGAGAGGTGGTTAGTCCTAGGTGCCTCCCTGTGGGATAGTGACGCCCTCTGCTGGTCATGAGCCTTGTGGTGGAAATATCTCCAGACTCAAAGCCGGCTGGGGCGCGGCGCCACCTGGAAACGCTGCCTTATTTTGGGATCCCCTACAGCATCTCCTCCCAAGATCTGCGGTGAGCTGGTCACTGAGTTCACAGCGAGGAAGTTGTGAGGAGGGAGACGCCGCGGATGAAGTGCACTCCACGGCCCGGCTGCGGAGCTCAGCCTTTTCTCTCCCGCACCTCCTCCTCAGCCACGCCCCTTGTCTAGTATCAGTTCTCCTCCAATTAGCTTTCCCCAGGCCTCCTGCCACTCCAGAATGTCCCTTACCTCATGCCTCTTAGCAAATCCCCTGTGGATCTGCTCCCGAGAAATCTATACTTTGTCTGCAACTTATGTCGAAGCAGGTGTCTTGTTCCCAGGGAGTTCGGGTTTCCAGCTCTTTGGCTCCAGCTGCCCTGGCTGAGATGGGGTTTAAGTGGGGGACCCGGTAGCCTGAGATTAACAGAAGCTAACAGACAAAGCCCCTTCTCACTTCTTTAGGGACAGCCCCTTGCCTAGTCTCCCACCAAGCCACAATTCCCCGTGAGGAGCTGGAGGAAGTGATTCCTGTGACCCCACAGACCTGCTTATGCTCTGGGGAGCCCTCGGGAAGTTGGAGCACTAGAGCCACAGTTCAGACTCTGTAGAATCCCAGTAAGTCAGTTACTTCAGGGCACAGAACTAGCAAGGATGAATAAATAGCTCTGTGAATACCGCCTCTGCTTCTTTGCCGGGGTGGGAGGGGGTGCAGCGTGAGGGGGAGGGGCAGGGAGGGGCTTGAGGTTGGCAGCAAGAGAGGGCCTGGGGCTCAGCTGGCTCTCTGGTCCACTAGGAATGACTGACAGACTGGGCCTCAGCTGCATGACCTCACTGTTTGCAGGAGGTATAGAACAGCCGGTGGGCAGCTGGCTGGGCAGGGAATGCTTGTTTTCTTAATGGCTCCTATTGCCTAACAACGTTCTTGGTATAGTGTTGTGTTGGTACTGGGGCCCTGCAGGGGGAGGGTTCTAGCAGCAGGTCTGATCCAGTACAGCTCAGAGACCTGATGAATCCCAGGAGGTCTGCAGGTAGGGGCCAGGTAAATAGGACCGTTTGTGTTGGATATGGGGATATAGGTGTCTCCTGGTCTAGTCCCATTCAAGGGCCACCTGCCTCTGGAATGGCCAGGCTGGAGTGACAGAAGGGAGGAACACTCAGTCTGGTTTTCCTCAGAGCAGCAACATATCACTCATAAGACATGGAGTATATATTTTCTCACCTCTCACTTTAGCAGGAGAAATGCAGAAATTGAAAGCTCTTAGGGCAGGGACAACCTACATCTCTTCCCTGTTGGCAAATCATAATCCCGGGGTTCCAGGTGGGGGATGGGGAAGCAGCACTGTTCATCAAGGCTATCCAAACCCCAAAACACACATGCTAGACCTCCAGGCAGTGGCTTTCTCTGCTACTGACTTCAGACAGAAGAAGCCAGGCTCCCCTTCCTACATGGCTGTCTGATCTTGCCTGAACCTGTCTCCTGCCCACTGGCTGGGCCTCTCCTCACAGTCTGGTCTGCTACCTCAGCACGTGCCTCCCTACAGACAGGCAGGGCCTCGTCACTCCCCTGCTTACAATCCGCTGTGGTCTGGAAGCCGGTGTCCCACAGACAGCCCTCACTGTGTTACCCAGTGGTAGAGGGTTTAGGAGGTGATTCGGTCAGGAGGGCTCTGTCCTCATGAATGAAACAAGCACCGTGTTGGGCAGTTTTGTGTCAACTTGACACAGACTGGACTTCTCTGAAAAAAGGCAGCGTCTGTTGAGAAAATACCTCAAAGCCTGGTGGTGGTGGTGCACTCAGGAGGCAGAAGCAGGTGGGTCTCTGAGTTTAAGGCCAGCCTGGTCTGCAGAGCAAGTTTCAGAACAGCCAGAGCTACACAGACATTATCTCAAAAAGCAAGCAAGCAAGAAGCAAACAGTGCCTCCGTAGGATCTGGCTGTAGGGCATTTTCTTAGTGACTGATAGGGGAGGGCCCAGCCCTTTGTGGGTGGAGCCATCCCTGGCCCAGCCCTTTGTGGGTGGAGCCATCCCTGGCCCAGCCCTTTGTGGGCGGTGCCATCCTCGGGCTGGTGGTTCTGGGTTCTAAAGGAAAGCAGGTTGAACAAGCCAGGAGCAAGCCAGTGAGCAGCACCCCTCCATGGCTTCTGCATCAGCTTCTGACCCGAGGTTCTTGCCCGGTTTTTGTGTTCCTGTCCTGACTCTCTTCAGAGATGATCAGTGCTGTGGAGGTGTGAGACATACAAACAAACCCTTTTCTCCTCAACATACTTTTGGTCAACCACTTCCTCACAGCCACGGAAACCCTAAGACAAGTGCTCTAAGAGAGGCTGATGGGAGTCTGTTTCCTTTCCTTCCAGGGAAGAACTGGTAAAGCACCATCTTCCAGGACCAAGTTCTCTGTTAACACCGATACTGCTGGTCTCTTCATCTTGGGTGTTTCAATCTCTGAAAATGTCAGCTCAAAGTTTGTTTATATTAAATTATCCATGAAAAACAGTTATCCATGAGAGTGGTGGTGTAGGCCTTTAATCCCAGCACTTGGCAAGCCAAGTTAGGTGGATATTTATGACTTTGCTGAGGCTAGCCTTGGCTGCCTAGTGAGACCCTATCTCAAAAGACAAACAACAAACAAAATCCAGGCTAAGGATGTCTACACACCCCTACCATGAGGACTGAACCCAGGGACAAATGTTCTCTTGTGTTTTAGGGATAGTGTTCTTACCATAGCTTGGACTTTTGTTTTGTTTGAGACAGGGTCTCACTGTGTAGCCTTGGCTCACCTGAAACTCACTATGTAAGCCAGGCTGGCCTTGAACTCAGAGATCTGCCTGTCTCTGTCGGAGAAAATGATGCTGAGACTAAAGGCATGGCTATCCGGCCCAGATGGATTGGAACAGAAATGACCTAAAACAGCCTTCATTGCCATTGCCCTATAAAAGGGAGAAGTAAGGTTTCTGTTTGGTGATTTTGGTTTTTATTTAGCTAATTATCTCCCTCTCTCCCTCTCCCTCTTCCCATTGTTAGTTTACTTTAGTTTTAAGATAGGGTCTCTGTGTAGCCCTGGATGTCCTAGAACTCACTCTGTAGACCAGACTGGCCTTAAACTCACAGAAATCCCCCTGCCTCTATGCCATCACTTCTCAGCTATGATTTCTGGTTTTTAGAGGAAGGGTCTCATGTACCGCAGGCTGAGCTTGATATCAACCTTGAACTTCTGATTCACCCACTTCTCTGCTGAGACATAGATAACACCACACGCAGTTTATACAGAGTTGGGAATCGATATCCATGCCGAGCTAAGCACTGCCAACTCAACCATATTCTGTCTCAGCTGCAGTAGGTTTTTAACTTAGGGTACAGTATAGTTGCTATCAAGAAAAATTTTAAAACCTAACACAAGAGGGAAAAATTGCTGATTAGCACAGTTAGAGGGAGTTGTCCCAGCAGAGGCAAAGGCCTTAGTACCACATAGTTGCCATTTCTGTCCCCACCCCGCCCTGCCCTCACCCCGGAAACTGGGACTTTATCTAATCTTGGGAAAAGTTCCAGTTGATTTTGCTCCTTATATTGCTGGCTTCCTTAATGTGGCAAAAAAATCCTTTGAATTTTTGTTTTTGCTGTCAAGATTTACTTTTATGTTTCATCTACATGTGGGCAACTGCATGCCTGGTGCCCACAGTGGCCAGAAAGGACAATGGAGCCCCTGGAGCCGGGTGACACAGTTGCCAGATGTACATGTATGTAGATGAGGCTGCCTTCAAACCCACAGAACTACTATGTGGAGGTATGGGACGGCCAGCAAGGCACACTTGTTTTAAGAGACAGGTGCTGTTGCGTAACTCAGGCTGGGCTCAAATTGTCTCAGCATCTCAAGTGCTGGGATCACAGGTTGCACACTGGGCATGGTAGTGCTCTGGATAGGTTTTTATCTTGACAACTTCATACATGCATGTTTTGGTCTGGCCACACATCCCACCTCCCCTTATCCTCTTTCGTGTACTTGTTCTTGAATGGTAATGTTTTTTTTGACTGGAGCCCTGTTTTAAAATGTTACCCCAACTTCCTTTCTCTTTTGTTGTCCACAGTGTCCTGATCATGGCACCTACCCCCCTCTTAGTAGCCATCTGTTCTGTAGAAGGGAACCCCTGGAAGGCCCTGTCCTTGCTTCCCTGGATACCTCAGTGGCAGTTCTGGGATGCCTGGTATATTGCTCTATAACAGAGCTTGCCCTGATCTGCCTTACATTTGTACAAGTGTGACCTGTCTAGATTAAGCACTCCTTGAAGCCAGGGGCCATGGCTTACATGTCTGTATTCTGACTGTACCTTAAGTCCTAAGGATGCTCAGGAAATACCCAAAAGCTCACCTGTCCTGTAAACCTCTAGAGCCCACACCCTCATCTGTGGCTTCCAAGAAACATCCTGAAAAGGGTCGGTCTTCTGTTGGCTAGTCCCAGGACCCTCCACCTTACAAGCTATAGAGCTCAGTTGTTTGGTCAAATATCAACACAGACGTTTCTGTGAAAGAATGTTTTGATGTGACTAACATTTACATCCATGGAGTTTTTGTTTGATACAATAATAATTTATTTTTCATTGCATGTGCTTTGGTGCTTTGTCTGCATCATCAGCTCTTAGAGTTACAGATACTTGTGAGCTGCCATGTGGGTGCTGGGATCTCTGAGTTTGAGGCCAGCCTGGTCTATAGAACAAATTCCAAGACAGATAGGGCTATATAGAGAAACCCTGTGGGGGGAAAAAAAACACAGACAGACAGACACTAAAACCAACAACAAAAAACAAAGAAATAAGCAAAAATCACAAACAAGACAAAAAAGAATGGGTACCACGGTCTGTTATGGAAGCTGTGCAGGCTAATAGTATAAATTTGACAGCATCTAGAAAACAAGACTCTGAGCCTGGCCATGAAGGATCATCTTCCTGCTGTTGGCTACACCATCCCCTGGGCTAAGGAGAGGCAAAGCTGAGCGGAGCATGAGCTCTGGCTGCAGTAAGCAGTATGACCAGCTGCACCCTCAAACCCTTGCGGTCAGGACAGACTGCACTGGCATCACCAACCCAGACAACCTTTCCCCCTGGCTGATACAAGGTTTCCCAATGTAGTCTTGCCTGCCTCTGCCTCCCAAATGCTGGAACTAAAGGTGTGCGCCACCATGGCTTATGCTAGTTTTTGTAACAAAGAAACAGTAACTAATACAAGGGCACATTCCCAATGACCTAAAATCCTCCCACCGGCCGGCCTAAATTCCCACCTCCCAGTGCCCCTGGAGACTGGCAGCCAAGCTTCTAACATGTACCTTTGCCTGAACCACAGCAAATGCGTGTGTGTGTGGGGGGGGGGGGGTTGTACAGCTGAAAGCCTTAAATTGAGACACCCAGGGGAGGATTCTGCCTTAAGTTCAAGATTGTAGCTTCAATTGTCCCCTGGGAGCTGGCCTGTTGGCCACTTTTCTAATTTTTGATTTGCTAGCCCTCACAATGGATTCAATGCCTCTTCCTCTAAACACTTCCAATTGCTCATCTTTCTGCACAACCCTAGCTATACCAATGCTGGCTTAATTCAAAGCCCTTCCATGTCTGCCATGTCCCATCCTGTCACATCAGTGGCTTGAACCATATTACTCCTAATTTTGCTTTGTGTTTAGCAAGCAGATTCCTAGGACTGTGAAAACCCAAACACACATGGCTCAGGGGTCAAAAACTGTTGTGAAAAAGAAAACAAGTGATTCACTCTTCAAATGAGTCTTTGGTGGCACAGTAACCTTCAAGACTGTGTGAAGAGGGGCCAGAATGGCTGCTGTTCTGATTTTCAGGTGGGCAAAGCTGACTCTGCAAACCATGTCTAAGCCCAGGATGGGCAGGCAAGAGGCTGATCAGCCATAGGATGGTCTGCAAGGTCAGGACTGAGGTCATACAAACCTCTGAAGGAAGAAGGGTAACAGGTCAGACCAATGGTAGTCACCTTTACATCTCAGCTTGGATAATAGCCGGAACTCCTAACCTGTAAAAGCCGGAAGCAGTGGGCAGGTGCGTGAGTTACCTGCAGGATGAGCATGGTGCATGTGACCTACAGTTACCTGCAGGGACAGATGCAAATATCATATCACTTGTTACACCGAGCTCTCAGAACACTGTCCAAGAATGGAGCCACGTGAGAATTGAGTGCTTTCAAGAAATATCCAAGAAAACAAGAGTCTGATGACCTTAGTTTCTTCAAAAAACTCGGCATAGTTCTCAGAATGTGCCTCTCAGGCGAGGCAGACAGGAGTTTACTTTGGACTATTTATTCATTACAAGTGGTTATTGTTACTTGTTTATATGCCTCCCATGAAAAACATGTTCTTGTTATGTGCAGTTCCAATTGATGAGAACTTGACTCTGGTGACCCTTAACTCCCAGAGTATGAACTGTCTGATGATGCTCTGAATAAGGTTGGCTGCTGCATGGAACTTCAGTCCACCTCTGCTCTCCCAGGCCCAACCATCCATGCGCTGAGGATTCCAGCAAAGCCATGCAGACTCACCTCCATCTCCTGAGTACCGCAGGACTCAGACTCACTCCAGTCGCTGGAGAGTCTCTCACTGCCTTGGAGAGTGAGTGGTCCGTGACTAACCAGAATCAATTCTCTTTTTATAAACAGACAACCCAGGCCTAAACATCCAGGTCAGCAGTAAAGGAATCTGCTCAAGCGCAGCTCACAGGGGCCCCGTGTCCCACTCTGGCCAAGCCCAGGGCAAATTACACATGGAAGGCAGATGGGGTCGGAGCAGCTCTGTGAATAAACTTTAATAATGTACAGCAGAAACTGGACAGGCTCCTTCTTATATTAAACAAAAATTTCCTATATTACAATATATTTACATTTGCATACCAGAGAGGTAAAGTGTCTAAGTGGCTATTTTACAGTTTTTCTAATCAATTGTACAAAAAACAAACAGAAGTACCGAGAACGCCATTCAAGGGCCTTGATGGAGGCTTAAGAACGGCTTAGACTTGGTCTGTGGATCCAGAACCCAGAGGTGCAGGTGGCCCTGTGGGTCAGGGCGGCCTCAGGGAGCCAAACCACAGCTTCAGCCCCTCCCGTCTCAGTTTAGCATAGAGACTGATGGGGTGGGAGAGGAGTCCCCAAAACCTGCTCAAGTCTTCCTGAGAGGCTGCCGAGCTGCACAGAGGGCAGAAGTGTCTCCTGGGAGCAGTCCGGTGGTGTGGGGGTCGCTGTGGGGCTGTTGCTGGCAGGTAACAGAGGCAGAGAGGACCCTAACATCCAATCACCTGTAATCACGGAGACTCCGCTGCAGGGTCAGAAGTGGGAGGTCAGCAGGGGTGGGTAAGGAGGTTCCCCCAAAGACACAGTTGAGACTCAAGGGACTCTGTTCAGTGGCCAGTGAATTGGCCCAAGGAATTAAAGGAAGATCCCTTTAAAGCAAGGAAAGAAGTTATACACCAGGAAATAAACAGAAAGGCTAACATGGAGACCAAGGCAGGAGAAGCTGGAGGAGACAGTTTCCCCGTATATACTCATGCCTTCCCCGGGGCAGGAAGGGCTCATGATAAATGATAGTCTCCAGGCCACACTGCTTGCCAGGGGCTCCTCCCTTCCCGTCCCCTTTCCTCGGTGGTCTTTAAGAACAGTGATTCTAGCTCATAAAGGCTCCCAGGACTAGCCACGAGCTTCTCAAAGCGGGTGCTCATCCACTCCCAGGATCCAGTTCTCCCTCCAATACTTGAGGAGCAGCGCCCAAGCCTGTCCCACTCGAGGGAGACCCTCCGAGAGCCAGTGCCCAGTAGGCACGCAACCCCAAGTTGCTGAGCAAACGTCTGAAAAGGGTGCAAGGGGTGCAGCCAGCTGGACAACGCACAGAAGGCCAGGGTACTCATGGGACGGGGTCGGTGTGCAGGGAGAACAAGGCAGTGAGCCCCCACGGGGAGAAGTGGCCCCCACTGCTCAGCCGGATCAGGCTCAGGTGCAAAGACTAGCGTTTCCAGTGACTGAACTATGTGCGTTTGAGTCTAGAGAATTTGTTTTGTTTGTTATAGGGATTTCTTTAAAAACAAATAGACTGAGAGGTAATTGTCACAGAGATGGTTCTCCTACAAAACATAACAATATTAAAGTTAAAATCCAGACCCTTCCCCCAAAATAAAATAAAATGAATTAAAATAAACCACTCCAGTTAAAAGTTATGGCTTCAAAGTTATTATATACCTAAATATGCTGACCAATCACCACCCACAGCCAGGCTTCTAGAACTCGTTAAATACTACACTTAGGTTAAACACCATACTCAGCGCAGACCTCTCTCCTCAGTAGGGACCCTGAAGTGGATGCAAACCTCTCACCTTCCCTCTACCCTGATCGGAGAATCCAGTAAATGGCGGCCCATGCAGATGCCTCCCTCCCACCCAAGCCTCCCTCCCCACACCCTACAGCCTATCCCTCCCCGCCCCAAACCCACCACCGCCACCACCACCAAAAATATACACTGCAGTTTGCAGACTCTGGGGTGGGACAAACAGATGTTACATTCCAATCTGGGTCCCAAGCTCTGGCTTCAGATTCCTCGGCCTCGGCCCTTCCTCACGGCTGTTGAGGAAGATGCCCTTGGGCTGGCTCATTTCCCATGGCTAACGCTGAAACACAACACCCAAAACTTCCACCAACATTTTCTCTGCTCACCGAGTCTCCTCATTCTGACCCAAAGCCTCTCCTACCACGGACAAGTGGGCCAGCTTTGGTTCTGGTCTGAAATGGAAGAGGAGGGCCTGTGACACAGGGTGGGCAAGCAGCTGCTGAGAGGAGAGGGCCTCCCTGACAGGGGCTGGGGGCAGGAGACACCTCAGGAGGGCACCAGTTAACTACATGTCGCTCACTGACAGGCAGCAGCACTCAGAGACAGTATGGCCACCACACCCTGGCCTGAACATGCACAGAAAGCTCAAGCAGGTAAGTGTACACACACACACACACACACACACACACACACACACACACACGCACACACACACGTACACACACACGGGTGTGGCACGGACCAGGCACAATGTGGACACACCTCGGCACATGCGCACTTGGCTGGACAGACAGGCAGCAGGTTGTGTCTCTAGGGGCAGTCCCTCCAGATGTCCATGAGGAGAAGGGGATGGGCATGGCTCAGGACTGCCTCTGGGAAGGAGGGAGGATACTTCCGGTTCCTCTCAGTATCTGCCAGTTGACTGGTCCCTGGAGGAAAACCGGCAGCCCAGTGGACCACAAGGTATGGGGCTGCTCCTGGGCGAGCCCAGCACCCCTCCATCACTCCTGGCAACATGCCAGATGCATTGGGCTTTCTGTACTTCCCACCACACGCAGGTGAACTGTGGCATCGAGTTGTCTACATAATTTGCTCTCAGAGTCTCTCTGCCATCAGGAGGTAAATGGAAAACTGTCTGTCTCAAACCCAATAGGGAGTGTGCACGTCTCCCAGGCTCTGTCCCTCTTGCAGACCAGGGCTCTGGCCAGAGGGTTGGGCAGAAACAAGAGGTAGGCCTCCACGGCACTTGCACAGCAGCTGCAGTCATCCTCACTGCCCAGGTCCTTTGTGTAGGCAGAGGAACAGCTTAAATCTTCACGTCTTCCTGCACGCTCAGCTGGGACAGAGTCTTCTTGATGCGCAGTGCTGTCAGGCGGGCAGCACCATTGGCGTACCAGCACTCCCGCATCATCTTCCCCATCACTCGCAAGGCCTGGAGAGACCACAGTGAGACCCAGTGAGAGGCCCGCAGTGAGAGGCCCGCAGCCTTGGCCACTGGCACTGGCTCACTCCGCAGCCTGCCTGTCCATCAGGTCAGATCCACTCTACCATGTTTTGAAGCCTGTTTCCTAGGCTTTCCCTTCTTTAAGGGGCAGAGGTGCAAGAGTGAAACAGGCAGCAGCTGACGGCTGGTTCTTCCCATCCCCCCTCAGCTAAATCCAAGGTACCCAAGCATTTTGGAAATGCTATTCTCTTATGCAACTACAACCAACTGGTAGGCACTGGCTAAACCTCAGTTGGGTTCCTAGGCACAGAAATGCCCTCTAGTGGCCAGGCTCTTTAAAGGTAGAGGCTTACTCTCCGTAGAGGGAAGGGCACGGAGGTTGGAAGAGAAGGCCCTAACTCTGAATAGTTTTCAGAATTAGCAAAGCTGTGCCCTACACCGGAAACCTGCCCAGAGTTGACCTGGAATGCTCTCACACAGTCATAAGGCAAATGTGTAAACAAGATGTGCTGAGTGGCTGGACCTGGTACTTCCCAGCCTAGATGTGAAGTCAGCAGGGGTAAATGCTGTGTGTGTTACAATGAAGCTGCAGAAATAAATCAATGTTGTGAGCGAAAGAGCCTGTGCCCCTGCTGGGAAGACGGGTCTCCCTGTCCTCCGCAGCACTCTAGTGCCCACGCCAGTTAGGGTCATCATAACACTCTTCCTTCAAGTGCCTCCCCATCCCATGTGCTTTGTGACTGGAATTCAAGTTCTCCCTGCTAACTCCAACCCCTGCACACTCTTCCCCCCACATTCTCTCTCCACACGCTTTCCCCCCTCTTCTCTTTATATCCTTCCCTTCACACTCTTCCCCCCCCACAGTTCCCCCCTCCCACTCTCTCCTCCACATCCCCCCACCTCTGATCTGTATTTTCTACAAAGGCCTCTATCTCAGGCCTGCCTCTTTTGGGGGAACCTAGTCTGAACGCCACAGCTGCATCTCCCTAGCTGCTGGCTTCAGGGCCACTTTTCTAGTCTGACAGGTCTGTTTGAGCCACCAAGAAGAAGGATGCCAGGCTTGCCCAAGGCCAAGGCCACTGGCAGGCTTCCCCGCTTCGGCTTGTTCTTGTCTGTCCTGCCTTCACTTCCTCCCTGTGGCAGGGAGCTCACTTTTCTCTATGCCATCACCTCCAAGGTTTAATCTGCACAATGGCCAGGAAAGTGACCACCGTCAGAAACGTCATGCAGCACCCGGAAGTGAGTACCTCGACCTGAAATGCCTGGACAGGAGCTGTTGTGACTCTGGGTCCTCAGAGCCAAGAATGTCCACACACATCTACAGAGCAGGGGCCAGGACCACACCTGAACAGGACGTTCTCGCATGCTTCCTACCCGCCTTCCATTTGCAATGAGCCTGCATACTGTTCTACCTGCGCCTGCTGCGGATGCTTGGCATACAGCACAGGGCCAGGCGTGGACTTTTCTAGCTGTAGCACCGTGTTAATGATAAAAACAAAGGTTTTCACTTTGCATTTACAGATAACGGGTATATTCAAAAGTCAAACTGGGAGACGGCCCATTTAAAAAATATGTTTTTTATCAGAGAAACTTGGCAGGTAAAGAAGCTACACATGTTACGCTCCTACCTCATAACTCTGCCACCAGTTGGGGACATTGGGCCGTAGCTTCTGGTCACAGACAACCTTTCGCATTTCCTCAATGGAAGGGTCCGAGGGCACTAAGTCATAATATGGTAGTTGATACTCTTCATGAACTCCTAGAGAGGAGAGAACAACCTAGTCAGCGACAGCAGAAAGGACAGCCATACTCTGAGCTATGTTACGATTTCTCACTGAAATACACCGGGTTCCTGTGGGGAAGGCGGCTGATTCCAGGCACAGTGTCAGGATGTGCAGGAGCCCAGCCAAACACAGTAGTCAGGGTGTCTGGTTCTGGTATACGGGAGGCTGGAGCAGGAGGATTGGGTTCAAGAGTTTCATAGCTCCATTTCAAACAGAAACAAAGTAAAAACAAAACTTGACAACTGTAGCCCTCAAAAGTCTTTATTCATTAAAAAAAAAAAAAACCTTCAGACTCCTAGGGTCACTTGAGCATTTTCCAACTGCCCAAAACTGATAAAATCTAAATAAGACTAAGAAATCTGAAAGGAACATTTTTTTTTCTATTTTTCTTTTATTATTTTATTTTGAGACAGGGTCTCTCTACATAGTCCTGGCTGTCCTGGAACTCCCTAAGTAGACCAGGTTAGACTTGAACTCACATCCTCTTGCCTTAAGCATGCATCACCCCACTGATTGGGAACTCATTGGTTCCTAACAATGTTAGAAGAAAGTTCCTCCACATTCATTGGGTGCTGAGAGTTATTCTGGAACCCCGAGTACCCAAGGGAACCAGGTGGCTCCTGTCTTTCCCACTCCGAGCATACACTGTTCTTTATTGATTTTCCCCTTTTAGCTTGAGACAGGGTCTCCTTATGCAATTTAGGCTGGCCTTGAACCTAAGGTGAGGAGGGTTCAGGCCAACATACCCTGTGGTGAGGTCTTCCTTCACAAGAACAAAAGCAGCCAACTTGCAGAAGGTAAATAACCTTGAATAAATGCTGGTGTGTCGGATTTTAGCCTTTAGTCATTCTGGATTTGTAAATGGTCATCTTGGTTGTCAACATCACAAAGGGAGAAGACATTCTCCAACCTTCTGCACTTGGTATTAGAAACCCTAAAGACTAAAGCCCTGAAACATTTTTGCACCAAATAAACAAACAATCTCCCACCCAGATGTGACATTCACTGAAGGGTCACACTACCAATTCACAGGAAACATCAGGAACAGGAGGCCATGTGGACTCCAAAGGGGAAATCTGTGAACTGTAGTTCAGGAAACTGTAGGACATTTGACTGGATTCTCCACTATAGCGAAGAGAAAACAATTCAGGGAGATCTAAGCTGAAGAGACTCAGGGACGCATTATGACAGTGGCATCTGAACTCTGATTTGGATTTGTGTGTGTGACGCAGGCTGTCTACTGCGCAGTAGGTGTCCTTCTACCCCAGTGTCCTGCTCTGAGGCAGTCTTGTTACGTCTCAGTCCTCAGCCTCAGCCTCCTGGGTACTAGGGCTGTACGACGGCACCCAGGCCACAGGCAAGCGGTCTCCCTGCAGCAACCCCTGCCTCCTGACAGGTCTCACTAAGTTCCCCGGGGCCTCCTACGTATAATGCTCTTGCTTCACATCCTAGGATTCCCTTTTAAAACTAACTGTCATATTTTTAAATTCTTATCTTTTAAATTTATACATGAAATAACAGAATAAAAAGTTAAGAAATTCAAAGCTGAACATCATGAGATCTACCTTAACTCTGGTCCTTAGGAGCCTGAGACAGCAGGACTGAGGATTCTAGATCAGTCTGGAGCAAAGGGGGAGATCCACTTCTCTCACTTTTACTCTTGTCCAAACAGAACAGCCTCGGTCCACTGCCACACTGCACTAACGAGATCCACTGCCGTATTGTATTAATGGAATCCACTGCCGTACTGCACTAACGGGATCCACTGCCACACTGCACTAACGGGATCCACTGCTGTACTGCACTAACGGGATCCACTGCCACACTGCACTAACGGGATCCACTGCTGTACTGCACTAACGGGATCCACTGCCACACTGCACTAACGGGATCCACTGCCGTATTGTATTAATGGAATCCACTGCCGTACTGCATTAATGGGACCCACTGCTACACTGCACTAACGGGATCCACTGCCACACTGCACTAACGGGATCCACTGCTGTACTGCACTAACAGGATCCACTGCCGCACTGCATTAATGGGATCCACTGCCGTACTGCACTAACGGGATCCACTGCCACACTGCACTAACGAGATCCACTGCCGTATTGTATTAATGGAATCCACTGCCACACTGCACTAACGGGATCCACTGCCACACTGCACTAACAGGATCCACTGCCGTACTGCACTAACGGGACCCACTGCTGTACTGCACTAACGGGATCCACTGCCACACTGCACTAACGGGATCCACTGCCGTATTGTATTAATGGAATCCACTGCCGTACTGCATTAATGGGACCCACTGCTACACTGCACTAACGGGATCCACTGCTACACTGCACTAACGCGATCCACTGCTACACTGCACTAACGGGATCCACTGCTACACTGCACTAACGCGATCCACTGCTACACTGCACTAACGGGATCCACTGCCACACTGCACTAACGGGATCCACTGCCACACTGCACTAACGCGATCCACTGCCACATTGCACTAACGGGATCCACTGCCACACGGCACTAACGGGATCCACTGCTGTACTGCACTAACGGGATCCACTGCTGTACTGCACTAACGGGATCCACTGCCACACTGCACTAACGGGATCCACTGCCACACTGCACTAACGGGATCCACTGCCACACTGCACTAACGGGATCCACTGCCACACTGCACTAACGGGATCCACTGCCACACTGCACTAACGGGATCCACTGCCACACTGCACTAACGGGATCCACTGCTACACTGCACTAACGAATCCACTGCTGTACTGCACTAATGGGATCCACTGCTGTACTGCACTAACGGGATCCACTGCTGTACTGCACTAACGGGACCCACTGCCACACTGCTCTACTGAGCCATCTGTCCCGCGCTATAAGGTAAGATTTTTAAAGAGAATTTGACTTGGCAATAGCTGTGTAAGGGGTAGTTGGAGTTGAAGCTCATGCCTTGGCCTGTTAGAATCTCAGCTCTATGATCTTGCACAAATTACTTAACCTTTCTGTCATTTTCTTCATCTACAAAATGAGGACAATATGAGTATCCGCCTTTATAAATTTGCAAGAAGACACAATGTGAGTACATGCAGTCAGGGTGAAGACACGTTACAGCCACGCCACACACACATACAGACGTGCCACACAGCCGCGTCACCCTTATTACACTGTTAGCCCAAATTTTCTGGATGTCATGAAAAAGAAGACACACACTTATTCACAGTGTAAGTGCTGTACAGTGTATGGCAGGGCTCCGAGGAGACAGCTCAGTGGGTAAAGTACCCTCTGTGTAAGCATGAGGGGCTCAGTTCAGAGCTTCAGCACTCGTGGGAAAGCTGGAACTCATCTGCAAGCCCAGTGTGGTACCCCTGGGCTCCCCAGCCATCCAGTCTACCTCATGGGTCAACTGGGACACCCTGCCTCAAAAATACGAGGTGAACCTTTGGTCTCCACATGTAAACACACATGCACTACATCACACGCACAATTCTTAAAAAGGCCTGTAGGCATAATGCTGCTGTGCACTATGTAAAGGCCGCCTGGTGTCTGTTGTTCCAATGCTGGTTTCTCGCCCTCGTCTCTTGCATCATGCTTCAGTCTGGATGCGGCACTGTACAGCTCGCTCACGGCTAGAATCTGCCTCAAGTTTGTATAAACAATGCTGACCATTTATTCCCTGCCTTGTCAATAAAAGCTTACCACCCAATTCCTGGGCAGGAGAGAGAGAGTAGGGTGGGACATCCACCAGCCAGGGGAGAGGGAGGGAGGCAAGTAGAGAAAGACAGAGAGACAGAGACAGAGACAGACAGACATAGGGAGATTCAGATTGGAATCACAGGAGCGGGCCTGAGAGATACCATGAGAAGAGACACCTGAAGCAGAGAAAACTAGAATAATATATTAAACTGCAAGTATCACTGGGGGTGGGAGGGTTAAGGAAGACCATTTAACTGCTCAGTATTGAAGAGAAGTCTGAACTACAGCCGGGTTTCTCTGTGCGGTTGTTGGGGACTCTCAGAGGTCAAGAGCTACAGCTGCCACATTAACTTACTGCCTACATTTCTATTAAAAGAATTTATTTTATAAAGATCCATGGCAATTTTCTCTGTAGAAAGAGGGTTGCTGGGGCTTATACTATATACACTAACACACACACACACACACACACACACACACACACACTATACGAATCCTAGGGTACCACTGGGTCACACCCACCTCCAGAATTTTCAGTCATCTTTACTTAGTCACACACAAGCATCTCCTCCATTACGTTGGTTTAACATCATGGACAGAAAAGGGCAGGAATAGAAAAAGGGGTCCCTCTGGAAAACCTACCAGCTATTTTTAATTCAGCTACTTCCAGTACCCAGGAGCCTTTCATCAGAGAGGAAAGGCCAAGCAGAGGACAGGCTGGACAGCCTCTGGACCAGTCTGTCATAACCACATGGGAGAATATTTGGAGGGAGGCTGTACTGGCTGGCTGGTTTACTCAACTTGACATGGGCTGAAGTTACCACAGAGAAAGGAGCCTCAGTTGAGGAAATGCCTCCATGAGATCCAGCTGTAAGGCATTTTCTCAACTAGTGATCAAGGAGGGAGGGTCCAGCCCATTGTGGGTGGAGCCATCCCTGGCCCAGCCCATTGTGGGTGGAGCCATCCCTGGCCTAGCCCATTGTGGGTGGGGCCATCCCTGGGTTGGTAGACCTGGGTTCTATAAGAAAGCAGGCTGAGCAAGCCAGGGGAAGCAAGTCAGTAAGTGACATCCCTCCATGGCCTCTGCATCAGCTCCTGCTTCCTGACCTGCTTGGGTTCCAGTCCTGACTTCCTTTGGTGATGAACAGCAGTGTGGAAGTGTAAGCGGAATAAACCCTTTCCTCCCCAACTTGCTTCTTGCTCATGATGTTTGTGCAGGAACAGAACCCTGACTGAGACAGAGGTCATCATAAACACTGACATGGCCAGGTAGTGATGGCACACACCTTTGAGCCTGGCATTTGGGAGCAAAGGTCAGCTTAATCTACAGAGCGAGTTCCAGGATAGCCACAGCCATTACACAGAAAAATTCTGAAGCAAAAAACCAAACCAAACAAAACAAAAACCAGACAAAACCCAAACAAAACTGAATTGAATGAAACTGTCTCCTGCTGACCCTGCTGCTGCCCCTCACCAGGCTCTCATGTGAACAAGGCACCAAAACTGTCAGGATCTGGTTTTTAATTATGAGAAAAAAACATTTTAAGAGAGTCCTAAGCACGTTCCACTCTTAGTCCAAGGAGGAAACAGCAGGGCTCCCAGAGATGTGGCACATGAGAATGTGTCAGAACATTTGAGAACATATCAGAACAAGCTGCCTCTGACTCACAAGGTCCTGGCCTGTGTGCACCCTAGGAATTCTCTCTCACTGCTAGTTAATAATACAGTGTGTGAGGGGAGAGAGAAAGGCAGGGAGAAAAAAAAGAGAGAAAACAGAGAGTCCAGTGAGCCCCAGATCGGTCATCACGAAGAATAACACTGTTTAGTCTGTGGTCCCAGGGCTCAGGTATGCAAGGGTCTTGCCCAGCAAGGACAAAGCCCAGGTTCATCCCCAGCCCCGTGCAAACAGACACAATACCAAGCTGGCCTCTCACCACAGCTGCCTCCAGGACTCTGGCACCACATATCCCACAGGTTGTGGAAAAGGGGGCACTAGCACCACGGGGTAACCCACAACGCAGGAAGCCAGTGCATGAATAGAAAGTACCTCCAGAATTACATCTTCGAGCAATCTCCCAGTATACAAGCCCCAGGGCATAGATATCGGCGCACTTGAAGGAGTCAAAATGCTTCATGTTGATGGTCTCGTCAAGCACTTCAGGAGCCATGTATCTGGAATGGAAGAAAGAGTTCTTTTCATCTGAGCGGACGCAGAGGTCCGGTGTGGGAGACAGCTGCTCAGTGTGTAGCTCTGTGGGAAGCAGAAGCAAGCCCTATCTTCTACTGCATGGCCCTCTGGATTCAGCTCTGATCAGGACTTTTGGAGCCTGTCTGGATTTCCTAGCACAGGTTGTTGTGGGACCACACAGACAGTGATGGTGGGGTGCTGCTGGAGCCTTCACTTTACTGAGGGGACACAGTAATGAGGTAAGCTTAAATTTCATACTCGGTTTCTTTTGTCATCTTACCCTGACTTCAGACAGGTGAAAATAACTCTAGAGGTGTTTGAAGTCACACTTAGTGTGTGACTGTATGACGTAAGGTGCCTGCCTACGCTCGGGGACCTGCGTGGTGTAATCTCAGGTCAGAGGACAGGAGCAGCAGCAGAACTCACACAGACCCTCTCTTCCACCGCCTCCATCCTATGATGTCAGCGATCCAGCTCCTTCACTCAATGGAGAGCAGGCCACACCCCTTCTGGGCCACACCCCTTCTGGGCCACACCCCCCTCCAGGCACCGCAGTCCCAGCCTAGATTAGCTTTGGTCTAGGATGACAAACCTGGTCTGTAAACACCAAGCAGAACAGATTCTCTGCCAGCTACCCACCCTCTACACTGCAGCGTTTCCCCAGCCCCCACCCAGGTCTGCTCTCTACCCTTCCTGACCCTGCTTCAAAATCTTTCTTATTTTTTGAGCAAGAGTTTCTCTATGTAGCCTTAGCTGTCCTGTAGACCAGGCTGTCTCGAACTCAGAGACCTCTGCCTCTTGATTGCTGAGACTAAAGTTGTGTGCCACATGACCAACTTCTTTACTTTTATTATTATTATTTTGGTTTTTCAAGACAGGGCTTTTCTATGTAGCCCTGGCTATCCTGGAACTCACTTTGTAGATCAGGCTGGATTCAAAATTCCCAGAGACCTGTCTGCCTCTGCTTCCTGAGTGCTGGTATTAAAGTCGTGCACAAACACCCTGATATTTTTTTCCTTAAAATAGTTATCATCATTATTTTTATTAGTATTAGGGTATCTGTGTTTGTGTGTCTGTGTGTCAATGTGTGTGTCTATGTGTGTGTGTGTGTGTGTGTCTAAGAAAGCTAAAAGAGGACTTTGAATCTCCTGGAGCTGAAATTAGAGGAGGTTGTGAGTCATCTAATTTGATTTGGGTGCTGGGAACCAAATTTGGGTCCTTAGCAAGGGCAGTAGTAAGTGCTCTTAACCACTGAATCATTTCTTCAGCAACTCTCACAGCATTTTTAAAGATAGGGTCTCCCTATGTATTCCTGGCTGGCTTTGAACTCAGAGATCTGCCCACCTCTGCCTCCTGAGTGCTGGGACTAAAGGTGTGCATCAAGCAACGTCTTCTACTCCAGATTCTTTCTTCACTGCCTTCTTCCAGGGCCACACTTTTGTGTAGCTATGCTCTTGGCCCAGGTGCTTGGTAGACACTGCTATGAATTGTTCCAGTGTAAGGAACATTTGCCATTCAAGGACAAGGAGACATCTCTTTCTGTGTAGGTCCAACTCCTCCTGTGTGTACACATGACGCTTGCATGGGACATTCAGCAGGGTGGCGAGCGAGGGCTGGGCCAAGGGCTTCTTACCGTTTGGTCCCCACCCTCTGGTTTGGAGCAATGTCTATGGTGTCAGTGACTGCATCATGACGAACAGCCAGGCCCAGGTCTGCAATGGCACACATGCCGTTCTTCTTCACCAGAATGTTCTTTGACTTTAAGTCTCGATGAGCAATTCCAGGCTTCCCTGGCAGAGACAAAACCAGGCATATTCAAGGAAGATGTGTGCATAGGAAATGCGTGGACTCTGAGAGGACTCAGGGCTGAACCCCGGCTCTGAACCCTCAAGCCAGTGACCCCATGAGCTCAGTCTTCTCTCTGACTAGAGTAACAGGACTTCATGAGGACAGGGACGGTGAAAGCACACCCAGAGTTAAAGGCCTCACAACGACATGGCTACTGGCTCACATTAAAATACCTGCACCATTCCCCAGCCCGGAAGAGCTCAGATGAGCCAGGCAGACAAATGAGCACACGGGGCAGCCATTAGCCCAGGAGTCACAGTGCTAAGAGCTACCGCCTGGGTCCATCAAGCACCGGCAATCACACCGAGCGCGGAGCCTGGGTCCTCATCCAGGATGCCGACAGGCGGGCACAGCATGTTGCCACCATGAGCTCTGCAGGCAGTGCCCATCTCAGCATCAGACTGTTACCCTCTTGCTCCTGGTGTGCTGCTGTTCTCTCCTTAGTTTCTTTCTTTCGTGCTGTTCCTCAGCAAACGTCTGTATCATGCACTAACATGGTCCTCAGCAAACGTCTGTACCATGCACTAACATGGTCCTCAGCAAACGTCTGTACCATGCACTAACTGCAGCCATGCCTTCATCTTATTGCTCTCCCTACAGCCAATGAGGAAACCCATTTAAATTCTCTTCTTGCTCAAATATAGTTAGAAGCTTTGTTCCTCATGAGAAACTATTCCCAGAGTTTGTACCCAGCTGCTTCAGTGAGGAGGACCACACGGGGATGGACAGGCCTTTTGTTTCAAGCATCCTGCTCCCTGGCTGAGTTCCTACTCACCTTGAGTGCCCACAATCTCCATATGCAGGTGTGCCAAACCACTGGCTGCAGACAGGGCTAGCTTAATCATCCCCTCAATGGTCACTGTGTAACGGTTCAGATAATCAAACAGTGAGCCATGCTCATGGTAGTCAGAGACAAGCCACAGCTGGGTCCAGGTGCCATTATCTGCAGAGAACAAAGGCAAGGTCCTCACAGAAGGAACGCTCTGTATCGAGGAAGGTATGTGATACGTGGTGCCAGGTTCAGGAAGACCTCAATTTACACTTCCTGCCTCTGGCTGTCCTTTGCTCCACTTGCCCACAGCAACCTTCACGGAGGACAGGGAGCACTTCTCTCTTAGGCTTGCCCCTTATCCAAGTGTGTGGTGGTTTGATCAAGATGCCCCCCCACAACTGTCCTGGGAATTCGACTACTTGACCCCCAGTTGGTGGCTCTGGGAAGTGTAGGAGGTAGGGCCTTGCTAAATAAAGTATGTCACTGGAGCAAACTTTGGGGTGTCAAAGACCATAAGCCCTCCTTCCGCTTGTAGTCAAGACAGGAACTCTTGGCTCCTGCCTCTGCTTCCCCATCACAGGCTGGAACCAACCGGATCTTGAGGACAAACTGCTCTGGAGGGTGCTTTGGACGTGATGTCTGTAGTAGTAGTTGTTGTGGTGTTATATGTTAAAGTCATTATTATTGTTACTTGGGTTTTTGTTGTTGTTGTTGTTTTTTAAGATTTCTTTATTTTATGTATGTAAATACATTGTAGCTGTCTTCAGACACACCGGAAGAGGGCATCAGATCCCATTACAGATGGTTGTGAGCCACCATGTGGCTGCTGGGAACTGAACTCAGGACCTCTGGAAGAGCAGTCAGTGCTCTTAACTGCTGAGCCATCTCTCCAGCCCTGTTTTTGTTTGTTTGTTTTTGAGACAGGGTTTCTCAGTGTAGCCCTGGCTAGCTGTGCACTCGGAGGCTCCTCTGCCTCCCCAGTGCTCCACTGACCTGGTCATGCTGTTTTATCACCAGTCAGTGAGGATGACTTTCAGCAACATCACTTCGCTGCTGAGCCTGGAGTGTAGACTGAGAAAGGGCACGGGAGGAAAGCGCCGGCTCACTTCTGTTACTGTTAGGAGACTCCCAGCTCAGCCTGCAGCCTCTCCTGCTTTGCTCCCCTAATCATGACCCAGCCCAGCACCTGTCTCACTAGAAAAGTCTTCTTCCAGTTGGTGGCCATCCTCGGGCCAGGGGCCGTGACAAGAACAGAGAGATCCCATTTGTGCATCCCTGTTGCAGAGCCAAGAATGCTCTGCCATGCGTGAGCAGCCCACTTCTGAGCTTTCCCACAAAGGCCTTCTAGCCCCTCAGGAAAGCAATGGAAGGTGGGAAGCATGCTGATCTCTTTCACTTGGGGTAGCAGGAAGGAGGGGGGAGGAGAAAGCAACAGTGATCAGATCAGGCTGTGCTTGCTGTCGTTGCTAGGAAGATTCAAAACTGGACTAAAAGCACCCAAATTCTAGGCTGGTGCTACTGGATATATCATGGTAACAAGGCAAGAACAAAGGGGTGTGACTTCCTCCTTCCCTGGGCCTAAGTCAGGCTCCAACAGCCAGACCCCAACTCACACAGGCTTCCAGAATCAGTAAGGACTGGCTGCTGAAAGTGTCTGAACGCTGGCACCTCGGACACCAATGAGGGCCACATTCTAATCAGCAACTTCTTTCTGAGGCAAGGACTTGTCATAGCACAGGTGGAGCCTGTTAATGATACTAAGACATCTAGGACAGCAGCAGCTCCTCAGAGGGCTGAGACTCTCTCCTTTCCCTGCATTAGACCAGGGCTCTTCGGCTTGTGGGCAGCCCCACAGCTCTGTGAGGAATGCGCTCAGTTGGCATTCCCCATGAATCTGTGGACACTAGCCTCTAGTCATTGTGCTACAGAGGGAAATGTGTCACAACTGCCAGACACTTCTAAACGCAACCCAGTGCTCTCCTAATTTCTGTGTTCCAGGGGTCTGTCCCCCTTTCCCTGTAGGTAGACCCTCTGGCCCACAGTGACCAAGAAATGCTGTAATATTAAATTAATAAACAGATGCTGAGCAAACACGAGAACCTGAGTGCTCACACAAGCATCAGATATGACATGTGCTCCTATGAAACAACGCTGGACTGGAGGCAGAGGCAGGGGGTCACGGACTCGCTGGTAGATAGGCCAGCCAATCAGTGAGCTCTGTGCTATGTGAGAGACTATCTCAAAACATAGGGCAGAGAATAAAACAGGAGAACAAAGACGTTGACTGCCGGTCTCCACATGCACGTGTACACGTGCACGCACACATACGCACACGCACACATACTCCAGCATGCACAAAAGCCCAGCATAACCTGGTCTCTACCTATGCCTCCCCTGCTTCTCCCATGTGACTGAAAGGCTGAGACAGAAAGACCAGGCCAAGGTCAGGCTGCCCTATATGGCAAAACTCTGCCTCATATCACCCTCCATAACAAAGAAGAAAGAAAAGAGGGAGGAGAGGGGAGAGGAGATGAAGGGAACAGCAGTACTTTAGAGGCTTTAGGCATAAAACAGGCGAAACCAGTCTCACAGCTCTAGGTGACACTGAGAGGCCAGTGTCAGCTCGCGGTGGCTTCCCCATGACAGGTGTATAATGCCTATGTTGTGCTGTAGAATATGTATGTGTCTCTGCCTCCATTCCTGCCCAGGCAGGTGAGGACACAATTCCTTATTGTGGCAGCTTTCAAAACAAACACACAGGAGTCCCAATGGGGCCACTGGGTGCGATATAAGAACAAATCAAGGGAGAGGAAGAAGAGCCTGTGGGGGAGGGGTGGGATGCCTTCTTAGCTATCCAACAACCCAGGTTCCCATGTACGGTATGAAAGGCTCCACATTCGAAGTGAGCTTGGAACTGTGTCTTATCCAGGCCTCTCTCGTGCCACTGACTTTGGGAGACCCTGTACCTTTATTGTCAGCAGCAATAAATCCAAGGATGTTCTCATGACGCAGCATGACTGTCTGGTAGATCTCCGCTTCCCGGAACCATGACCGCTCTTCACGAGAAGAGAAGATCTTCACAGCCACATCACCACCCCTCCAGCGGCCACGCCACACTTCGCCAAACCGGCCCTTGCCGATAATCTCTTGTAAAACAATGGTTCGGGCCACTGTGCGCTGGACAAAAAGGGGTAACCCTGTGGGCCAAAGAATAGAGAAAAGTCTGACACTGCCATCCTGCTAAACTCTGGGCCTGCCACACAGCACACACCCCCAGAAGGGCCTCCACAAGGTCTCTCCACTCTCCCTGACCCTAAAGCCACCCAATGCTACAGTAAGGCTGGAACCACCCTAGGTGCTTTATCAGTGCTAAGCACAAGTCAGCACAGAAAAACACATGCTAGCTGCCCTTAGCCAGGACTTCTCCTCCAGGCTATACGGATGAAGGGCCTGCATATAAATCTGACTAGATGTACCAACCCACTCATGTCTGCTTTGTTCTGATGTAACAGGGAGAGAATGAGCAGGCTCCTGAGGCGGACACTGCCTTTCTGGTCATGCTGCTCACTAGCCACTAGAGGGCGATGCTGTGCGGCCAATAAAGCAGGCCCATGGTCTAAGCACACAGGACACCCAGCTCTGCGGGGAACAGGAAGGCTCCAGTGTAGTCTGGGGACTCCCCACACCGACTCCTGACTCAGTGTACCATCTTGTAGGGCCCATCATTGATTCGACTGACTCCTCTGGTGTCCAGGTCCCTTTCTATCCAATCCCCCTTACCACCATGACTGACTTATCATCTTCCATTCTCTCCCTGGACCAAATAACAGCTATTAATACCCGGGGTTTGCTGGATTTACTGTGTACTTAATATGCATGTGGCTCTCTGCTAAGGATTTTACAGAAATTCTATCCTTCCCCGAAAGCTTATGCCCTGTCTCACTCCACCCTCCTTCTAAGCACTCTGCCTAATCTCCAACCTCATCTTGGCCTGCCCTTGCCCTGTGCACCCACATACAGCCCTGCTTCACCCCAACCTTTCTAGTAAGACGCTGGTGAGTGAACCCAACCCCCACACCACTGCCAGCATTTGTTCAAAGGGAAAAGTGACCATTCATCTGTCCACGTAAGAACTTTCAGCTGCACTCTGACCTTCGAGATAAAGTATGGTCCCCAGAGTCCTTGACACCTGACCAGCCGGCCTCTGCCCCTCGAGGTACACCATGCCAGTCTCCTGACTGTGAGTCTTTGAACAAACCATGCACCTTCTGTTCTTTACATTCAAAGTCTGTCTGTGGCCTGGAACACTCCCTGCTGCTTACCTCACTCACAACCTCAACCTGTTCTTCAGGCCTCCTCTAAGTGTGCATGCGTACGATTCCAGCAACCGTGCCAGCCCGTCTGAGCAGAAGCCAGCCCAGCGTCTTTCCAGTCTTTGTTTCTGGGGGACGGTCAGTGCTCATTTGTTAAGGAGGCCCAGAGTTACACACATAACATGAACTGAATGCTTTAAAGACAACATTAAAAACCCAATACCTAGGCTAGAGAGATTGCTCAGTGGTTAGAACACACTGGATCAGGCCTGGTGGTGTACACCGCTAAGTATAATGTTCAGGAAGCAAAGGCAGGTGGATTTTTATGAGTTTGAGACTAACCTAGCCTACATAGTAAGTTCCAGGCCAGCCAAGGTTACATAGTGAGACCTTGTCCAAAAAGCAAGCAGGCATTCAAGCATGCCCAACTGCTCCTCCGGAAGATCCAAGTTCAGTTCCCAGCACCTACATCACATGGTTTACAAAGTCCAGCTCCAAAGGATCTGACATTTCTGGCCTCTTATCTGCACATACTTGCTCCTCTGCCCCAATAATTAAATAAATAAGACAATACTTGGGAGCTCTGTGCACTCTGTACCAAATGAACTGGGATTGCCCACAGAAAACTATCATTAACCATTTTAGGCCAGACAAAATATCCAAGGCTCAGCTGGCTTGAAAGCCCCGAAACTCCCAGGACAGTAGGACTACCTCTCTCAGGCTCTTTCAACCATTGTCCAACCTTTGGTGGAAAAGCGTATGATGAATATTTTCTAGGTTTCTGAAAATGTGAGGTTTTTAAATACATTCATGTTGGTGCACTCTACTGCCAAGCTTCCTAAAGTCCAAACGGTGAACACTGAGATGTGAGAACTCACAGGACTCCCTGAGTTCCAGGAGGGCATCTGGCCATGACTGATCGGACAACTTCATTGCCTAACCACAGTCTAACCCATGGCAGGGGAACAGAGTCACACACAGTGACTGTGTGTTCCAGCTCACATGGCTACACTGACTTCTATTTCTTCTACGCTCCAGAGCAGAACAGCTCTAAAATGATCAGTAACCTCCAGTACAACAGCATCAACAGCAGCAGCAGCGGCAACAGCGGCAACAAGTCTTTTTGATCACATCATATCTAACAGTTCACTGAGCTGGGTTTTTGAGACAGGACTGGCTATGTAGTCCTGGAAGGTCTGATGCGTGCTAGGTAGCCTGAACTGGCCTTGAACTTGAGGCAATGCTCCTGCCTCAGCCTTCCAAGTGCTACTGTTGGAATTATAGATTATTTCAGCCATGTTTCCCCACATACAGATTTTTAACATGTTTCTGGTTTTGTCAGCTGAGCTATTTCCCAAGATGTGAGCAACCTACTAAGTTCTCTCCGTCCTGAGCTGTGGTGTCCTGTCAGACTGTGCTGAGCCCAATGCCTCATGTAAGAAAGCCTTGCTTGGACAGTAAGAGGCAGAACAGGAAGTGGAGGCCAAGCTACATTAGGAGCCCTAGCAGCCTTTCCAATAACTCTTCCTGAAGCCTGTGGCAGTGGGCAAAGTCAATGATTCACCAAATCTCCAGTCTAAGCTTCACTTAGTGTCCTCAAACACCCCTCGTGGCTGCTCAGGGATCAATGGTTAGCTGTCAGCACCTCACAAGAATCCGGCACACTCCTGTTTCTCAAAAGGGGCCCTTAAACTGAGCACACCACCACTCAGGTGGAACCAGTTCCATTTTCGTAGACACACAGCTCCAAAAACTGGAGGGAGGCGGGGTTTCTGCAATAGAAAGTTTTGCCCATGACCTCTAGAATCTTGGGGCAGGGAGGACTTTCGGGGAGGCCATTGTCATATCTTATTACATGTCAGACTCCAGATGATGAGAATTATGAAACCAAATGACTCAACACAGCAGGCCCTGGCCTTCCTCACGAACACAGTCTCCTGCTGGCAGCCAGCTGTGAGGGCCAACATACACAGTGCCGGGAGAAACTGGTACCTGAACCAGACCCTGATGTGGAGAGATCGTAGACAAGATCCTGGAGAGTCTTGTCTTTGGAGAGACACATCTCGCACGAGGGGTCCTCCATGTCTAGTCTCTGGCGGTTGTGGTAAACACGCTGGTGATAGTTGATGACCAGGAAGACGATGATGATGATGAGGAAGAGGAGGAAGACAGGGCCGGCAATGATGCCAACCAGCTCCACAGGGCCCCACATGGAGGGATGCTCAGGTTCCTTGAGGTGTCCTGGGAAAATTAGGGAGCAAGGTGAGGCAGAAACAGTGAAAAGGAAACATCGCTGGGCCCAATTCATCCCCAGAACTGGGTTACCTGTGAATAACCCTCACTTGTGGGTTTCCTCTGGCCTCTCTGAACTAGCCCATGCCTTGATTCTCTCTAATTCTACCTTTCTCTTGTGCAGCACTCCTCCAGCAGTGGAACCAAACCCACTCTGAAGCTCATAGCACAGCAGAGTAGCAAGCTTGGTCTGATCTCTCCAGGCTCTGCTCAGTCTTTCCCCAGAAAGACTTGACAAATGGGCGGCCTGCTTGAGACGGCATCTAACACTGCTCCACTGGGATCTCCTTCCTTTCTAGTTTCAGCTTTCTCCACGCAGTTCCTCCTGTCCCCAGAGCAGATGGCTTGGCTGCTCATCACCTCTACCCCACAAGTACCTGGGAGCTCTGCTCTTCTTTCCTGAGCAATAAGCCTGCCTAGAAAGGAGTCTGATCCTTTGTCATCACCCCAGAGAGCAACTAAACCCGCTGTTAGCTACCCTTGAGCAGAGGGCTGGAAAGAGCAGACAGAATGAAAGGGCAGATGCCCCACCTCCAAGGTGAGGTGGCAGCAGTAGGGACCACTCACCGCTGGGCACCCTGAGGTCAATCTTGTTGCAGAAGTCAATATAGCAGCAGTGTGTGTTCCGCAGGTCCTCGGAGCTCAGGCAGTAGAAGGGCTTCCCAGCAGGAACCAGCTCCACCTTGGGGATGCAGGTACGAACGTGGTGCTCCATGCCATCCAGGTTAAAGATGGAGACCATACAAGCCCCATCTGTTTCACAGGTGTAGTTGGTTTGCAGGCAGCTGGTGCACGCACACAGCAGAGCTACAGAACACGGAGGGCAGACGTCAACAGTGATGTCAGCTCTCCCTCCCGGTCCTTTACCAGACTCAGAATGACCCCTTGCCATGCTGCTCATCCCCCAAATAAGTAGCTTTTATGGAGACGGGGACAGTCAGCCAGCCTTGGCTGGGCACTATCACACCTTGTTCAGCTCAGACAAGCTCTGTAGGCCCCGCCATTCCTAACTGCTCTGGTCTATGCCAATAAAGGACAAATGAAGTAGCTACTCCTTCCAAATGGGTCCTGTTGGCTGGACGGAGCCTTCCCTTTGGAAAGCAGGTACTCTCCACATCCCATATAGAACTACCCAAGATTCCTTGGAGCCAGTCTCCTCCCATCTCTTTGTGGACACCAGACACTCAATTCCTGGACGGTTCCAGGACAAGGGAGGCATGGCCTCATGAGGACTGGGGAGATGCTCTCCAGGGAGAATCTGAATGCCTGCCTCACAAAGTCACTGTGAGAACAGAGTGAAGCCATGCACATGAAGTGTTTAATAAAATTAAGCCATCCTGAAAAACCCCTGAGCAGCACTTGGCATGCATATGCACACTCACTTGTATGTTACACACACATACACACACACTTTTCATCTATGCAGAATCTACACAGAATACATAATCCCCGCTGGGTACATAGCACACGTAGCACACCGAAGTGTGTGCCACCAACAGGAAATCACTGCAGATGAATCTGGCGCCTCTGAAGGTTGCTCAGCAGCTCTGGAATCTGCGACCCTTTCTTTATCTGACCAACAGAAATAGCACAGACAGTTGGTGCTCCTTACGGTCTCCCCAAGCCTAGCCTGGCCCCAGCCTCCCAGGATGGGCAGGAATGTAGCTTTGGCTACACTGCTGAAGCTGGTACTCGCAGGGCTGAGTCTGAGTGAGGCACTGGCCCACCAGGAGACAGGGAAGGGTGCAGGGCTTCAGTGGCACTCCATGGGAGGACCGCACACTAAGCCTCTAGAACAAGAAGGCTTGGGGCCAATCCAAAGCGAAGCCTAGGCTAGAAGAGCCTACCTCTTCTCATCTACTCTCTGAAGGTCATCCAAAGACAACCCAACTACCTCAGAGTGTCCATAAACGGACAACCCCTTTGCAGTTCCCACTCAAGGACAGAGGAACTCAAGGACACAAGGTATGAGGTGCGGAGAAGGTGGTGGTGCTGAGAGACAAGCAGGCAGACAGAAACCTTTTACGCAGGCAGGGCCTGCTGTATTCGTTACAGCGTCTGGTGAGATCTCTATCTTCTTGAGATGAATTCCCAAACATGCAGCCGCCTGCAGGCAGCTTGGGCTGTACCACTTCTCACAGACAGAACATCTGAAGTACGAAATTGTGAGCAGATCAGATCATAAAGGAGTTTTCACAGTAAGCTTCCCCTGGATCTCAGCTCTACCTTCTAGTTTCAAGTCTAGAAAACCTCAAATCTTCCTCTCAAACTTGTGGTTGAAACTTCTCTCTTGTTCTGTTTTGCTTGGTTTTTCCCCTATTGTTCTGTGTGTTTGAGACAGGGTTTCACTGAGTAACCAGCTGGCCTTGAACTCTCAATCCCTGGTCTCAACAGTGCTGGGATCACAGGCCTAGGCCACTAAGCCAGGCTCTGCCTGACTCCTCTTAAGAACTTAAAATTTATTCAAGCCTCAGAAAACTTGGCAAGACCCCCTTTTTTTCCTCTGGAGTCCTGCTTAATCCCAGAAGGCGCCTTTGACAAGTCCCTTTTGTGTCCCTTGGGGTTCCCCACAGGGAGCACCTCTCAGCACCCTGTGTTGTGACGTCCAGCAAAGGGAACAGTGCGGGTCTATTTTGGGAAGCAAGAAAGGGAAAATTAACAACTTCAAGAGATGACTATTCTGAGCCTAGTGAGACACACGGCCGAGCCCACAGCCGCCCTTTCAGAAGCCGGGAGTCCGGCCATCAATTAGTGGAGCAGAGGAGCGAGCGGGTCTCTGGCTCCTGATAGCTACTCCCTTTCGGTGGTGCTGGCCTCGTCCACAGTGATTCATTCTGGAGAATGAACACGCCCACACATGGCTCATTATTTTTGGGAAGTACTTAAACAGTCCCGGTGTAAGGCAGGAAAGAACAGAAGTGTGACATCTATGCTGGGGCCCAGGATACGCTGGGAAGTGGGCCATGTGGGTTTGCGATAAGGAGCGGAGGAGACCCTGAGCCTATCCAGGCCTCAACTATCCATCCAGCAAACACCATTTATCTTACAGAGACAAGAGGGAAATTAGCCAAGTGCCTACTAAGTGCTGTGGCTACCCTGAGTCAGGCTCACTGCACCCACTGTGTGCACTGCTGCCTTTTGCAGATAAGCAGCAAGCCTGAGCACACACCACGCCCTGCTAAGATCTGAATCTACCTCAGCAGCAGTGACAGTGGGCCACGGAGCAGCAGGTCACAGAGACCTGCACCTTAAGTGCCAGTTCCAATACTGACCACCTGACCTGGAGCAGTTACCACTGTGACAGTCTCTTTTGGGCTGAAGCTATATACCTTAAAAGGACCTAAAATACAATGTACTCAATAAATATGAACCTCACCTTTAATGTAAATATTAAAAGAAAACACCCAACAAGGAAAATGTCTCAACACTGACTAAGAAGAAGTAAGTCACAGTCTCAGAGGTAAACTGCTAACTTGCTTCATGGCTGTGTGGCTGTGTGGCTTCAGGAAGTTATCAACTGCCTCTGCACCTCATTTTCCTCCTGATTAACCGGAAGAAGGAAGTAAAGGAGATGACATCACGCTCTCTCTAGCTCCTCCCTCCAGGCTAGTCCACAGCATTCTCGCCTCAGTCGGCTCTGCTGTGTCCTTTAAAGACAGAGCTTCACCTCTCATCTGCTAATGCTTCACTGAGACACAAGAGGCAATAATAAAGTATAGCATATGCCGAACTTACTATAAATTCATATCTGAAATTTAATCCTTTCTGAAAAGCTAAATCCAGACTAATGACAACAGCCTCTTGTTATGTCTCACCATGACTCATCAGGTCAAATCTGCACATGTGTGTACAGACACAGGGTCACCTGCACATGTGTGTACAACCACAGGGTCACCTGCACATGTGTGTGCAGCCACAGGGTCACCTGCACATGTGTGTACAGACACAGGGTCACCTGCACATGTGTGTACAGCCACAGGGTCACCTGCACATGTGTGTACAGACACAGGGTCACCTGAACATGTGTGTACAGCCACAGGGTCACCTGAACATGTGTGTACAGCCACAGGGTCACCTGCACATGTGTGTACAGACACAGGGTCACCTGCACATGTGTGTACAGACACAGGGTCACCTGCACATGTGTGTATAGACACAGGGTCACCTGCACATGTGTGTTTAACAGCACAGCCACCTACAACACTCCCTACTTTACCAGTAAGCACAATGCATAGGCACTGACCACCACAGAGGAACTAACCCACTGTGTGAACAAGTCAGTGGCTGAGAGCCTGTCTAACACATGCAAGGCCCTGGGCTTGTTCCCCAGCACTTTGAAGTAAATCAAAATAAATCAAATGGCCAATCAAATGGTGGAGCGGTTGTCAGAATAGGAGCAGCCCTCCCTCCCCAGGACAGACTCTGTTATTAATGAGTCTAATTAGTCAGAACTGATCTTACGACAAAGCCACCTGGACAGGACTGCGGCGTAGTTCAGACTCTGACTGGAAGGTAGTTTGTGGTAGGATGCGAATGCAAACCTGATTCAGAAGAAAGGTTGTTTTGAGAAAAACCAAGTCCCAACTTGGGCTGACTCTGGCTATTGTATGTCAGACAGCACAGCCTCCAAAGGATACAAAGGCTCAAGACTGTGCTCAGCTGGGAAGTCCCAGGAACCACCACAGAGCCTTAGACTCAGTGTCACAAGACATCGCCAGGGGATACCCACAACCTCACAAGTCAGGAGCATGCTGCACAGTTAGCCTATTCTGTTCAAGAATTGGCTATGAATACAACCTCAATGGTTTCAAAGCTAGAGTGACCATGATCCACAATGTATTCATTACTCCTGAGGGACCACACATTTCCTGAGCTGTTTCTGGAGCACTGTCCAAGCAAGACACACTGAAGCTGCCCCTTCCACTCTCACTGGACAGTCATTCAGGATGAGGATTGTGCAGCCCCATGACCCAAACTCTAGCCACCACACACGTGTGAGCAGCAGCCGACAGCAGCAGGGCCCACTGCTCCTTCCCTGGCCCTCACCTACAGCTCCGTGGTGTTTGCTGTTGGGCACTCAGGGTTATATCCAATGGATGCACCTTTCTGACAGGCTGACATTTTCAGAAACAGGGCCTCAAGCGAGCTAGGTAGAGTCTCCCCACTGGGCCATTTAAGTAAGTTCATCAGGGAGAATACCAAGGATTCTTGGATGCTCTGATGCTACACTGGTGACATTAGCACACACATACAGGTTGAGGCCACTGTTCTGTGATCTTCATTCTCTTACGTGGTCCCCACATAGCTCAGAGCTGAGGCAGACATAGTAGAACAAGGCCTTAGAGAAGGTAAAGGGGCTCAGAACTAGTAAATGAGCAGGAGGCAGTATCTGGACCTTACAAACCCAGTTGATCCTAGAACACCTATGGTGTTCTCCAAAGTCCCTGTGACGCTGGGGACTCCTAAGTTCCAGAACCATGGGAAACACCTTCAGTTAAAGTGCCATCACTCCCACCCCCAGCAGGTAACATCCACTGTTAATTCTCTGACCAAGAACCTCACCAAGTATTCCTGCCGCTCCCTCCACTCTGATCCTTCCACTGATGTAGCTGCACACCCCTAGTTTTAAGAGGCAAGTCTGCATATGCAACTAAAGTTCCCTCTTGTTGTTGTGTTCCCAACACACACAAGTCAGCCTAGAACCTGGATCTTCCTCAGTACAGACCTGGGTCTCTGGCAGTTCCTATTCCTCTCCTCACCCCCTTTAGTCAGACATTTTCATTTCCTTAGAAACCTCCAAACCATTAGGCTGTCAGGTCTTAGAGAAATCCCAGTTACCTCTCCTTGGTGGCTTAACCTTCACTACGGATCCCAGTGGAACAGCCAGGATTTCTGGAATCTCTTTACAAACCCAGTGTTCTGGGTGAAGTACTATTAAAAAAACAAAACAAAACAAAAACAAAAAACAACAAACAAAAAGCCAAAACAAAAGCATTTCCTTCACCTGGGTCACCAGAATAGAATATGAGTAGACTTCGGAAATCTTTACTTAAAAGCTGGCCACTGGGCTGGTGAGAGGCCCAGCAGGCGAGTAGGGCTGCTGCCACGCCTGACCACGCTTGCTCCATGGACCTTCACATCTCAGGAGGGCTGACCCCAGAAAGTTGTCCTCTAATCTAAGCACTTGCTTGTGGCACCCCATCCCCCAACACAAAATAAATCAGATGGCCATTTATCAGTACAGTGTTGAAGTCCTTCAGGATAGAGGAAAAACCGTGCTGTTCCAAATACTCTGGGCTTGAACGGACTGACCCAGGGTCTAAGAGCATGGCAGGGGCAGCTGGTCCCAGGCTAGCTCTTGTTACATCTTAAACTGTTCAACTTTCTCACTTCCTCTAATTAACTGACCATGCTCCTACCACCACCACACACACACACACACCCAACCCCACCGGCGCCCATCAGCACTGTTAGCGGTGCCTAAGAGCTGGCTTGTTCAAATCTGAACCAAAAGCCGGTTTCACTGTGTTTGGCGAAAGCTCTTGAACGTGTCATACCAATGTCACTACTTTCAGGAAAATCACCTGCTAGGAAGCAGGCGGCTTATCCAGGAGTTTCCCTTGTTCCGGGTTTGCTGACTCCTGGTGGCGTCCTTTTAGCATGTACGCCTCTGTGGTTGTGTGAATTCAGATCTGAAGATCTGGTTTGCATCCAATTCAATTTTCCTTTTTTTTTTTTTTTTTTTGCCTCTCTCAATCTCTGAAATAGGGTCTGCCACCACCCTGACTGGCCTGAAATGCCGGATCCTCCCGCCTCTGCCTGCTGAGTGCTAGGGAGGCAGGTGGCTTCACATGTGACTGTTCTTTAAGATTTACTACATCTGTCATTTTATGAGTGTGGATGTATGTATACCATGTATGTACCTGGTGCTTGTAAAGGCCAGAAGGTGCCAGAATCTCCAAACCTGGAGTTACAGATAGTTGTGAGCTGCCATGTAGGTGCTGGGAACGGAACTTGGGTCCTCTGCAAGAGCAGCAAGTGCTCTTAACACCTGAGCCAATTCTCCAGTTCCCATCTTTTGGCTCTCTTTCTCTTCCTCTCCCTCCTCCTCCTCTTCCTTCTTTTTCTTTTAAAAAAGATTTATTTATTTCATGTTTATGAGTACACTGTAGCTGTCTTCAGACACACCAGAAGAGGGCATCAGATCCCATTACAGATGGTTGTGAGCCACCGTGTGGTTGCTGGGATTTGAACTCATGACCTCTGGAAGAACAGTCAGTGCTCTAACCACTGAGCCATCCCTCCAGCCCCTTGGTTCTTCAAGACAAGGTCTTGCTATGTAGCCTAGGCTAGCCTTCAACTCCTTCTGCCCCAGACTCTTAACTCCTGGACTACAGGTCTGTTCTACAATGCTCAGTGTCAGTTCAAATGACACACATAATTTCTAGACATCTCCTTCTGAGACAGGCCTTACTGCAAGCACCGAGTCCTCAGCACTGCCCTCCTCTAGCCCACGAGGCATGGTCTTTGACAAAGATGCCTCTTACACTATGCATTCACTAGATTCCATTCAAAACTAAAGACTGGATTCAATGTATTTCCTTAGTAGTTCCAATACTTAAGAATGGGCTCTTTAAAACATCTGCTCGTGTGTGTGCTTGTGTGTGTGTGTGTCCGTGTGTGCCTGTGTATGTATGTGTGTGCATGCTCATATGTGCACATTCATGCTGTAATGCACACGTGGAAAAGAGAGGACAACTTAAGGGCATCAGACCTTTCCCTCCCCCATGTGGATCTCAGGAGATCGAACTCAGGTTGTCACGCTCAGTGGCAAAAGCCATCATGCCCATCCCTACAAATAAGTTCCTCCTTTGCTTCTGCTTTGATAATTATGGTCTGCAATCACTCATGTCTCATCTAATCCTGTGGCTTGTCCAGCCTCACTATCCTGGCCAGTAGGACGGCATCACATCCTCCAAGCCAGTGATTCCATATAAGGACAAGATCTTGTGAGCGGTCTTGTGTCAGGTTGTCCTGTCTCCACCAGGTCACTCTTTCTGCTGTGCCTCAATGCAGCCCACCTCCCCCAAGTCTACAGTCCGACATCTCTACACTAGGAGCTGTCCTGCCCACACTGCTTATCCAAGCCCCCACTTTACTAGCTTCTCAGTTCTAGTCATGCACACTGGAGAATTACCCATTAGGACATCAGTCTCTGTAAAAATCACTAAGGCTATTCTAGACATTGTTTGCCAGGTTTTGGTCTTTTAGTGCACTTTATCTTTGGAAATTTTTATTTGTGTGTATGTGTGTGTGCACGCATGCAATTGATGTGTGTATGATGTGGGTGTGATATGTGTGATGTATGTGGTGGGTGTGATGTATGTGTAATGTGTCTGTGTATGATGTGTGTATGTGATATGTGTATGATGTGTAGTGTGTATGTATGATATGTGTGAGTGTGGGTGACGTGTGTGTATGTGTGGTGTGTGTGATGTATGTGAGGATTGGAGGTATATCTACATCTCTCCGTGGTTTCTTAGATATTATAACTTTCAAAATAAATTCAGTAATTCACAAAAAAATGGGAACCTAATTTGTTCACCAACATATAAATTCTACATAAAATATAAGAAACACATCACCATATACATATGTGTTTGTTTATTTATTGAGACAGGGTCTCATTATGTAGTTCTGGCTGTCCTGGCTCACTTTGTAGACCAGGCTGGCCTCAAAGTCACAGAGGATCCACCTGCTTCTGCCTCCCAAGTGCTGGGATTAAAGGTGTGAGCCACTATGCCTGGCTATCACATATATTTTTTAAGTATTTATTTTATGTGTACTTGTTATATCAATGTGCTGGTGTGTGCACATGAGTGCAGGTGCTCTCAGAGGCCAGCAGAGGGCACTATAGCTCTTGGAGCTGAGTTACAGGCAGTGTAAGCATACTCTTAACTCCTGAGCCATCTATCTCTCCAATCCCAATTACCCTGAATTATAGACCATATATGAGGTCACATGGTGCCATACTGTCAATCACATCGAAGTGGCACCGCCTCTCCCCCATGGGAAAGCTGACGATAAAATTCACATAGTGTTACAAGGAATCCTGGCGAGTCAAGACACCCATGGAAGGTAGAAATAAAAGAACCAAGTCTTCACCAAATAAACTCAGTGTGGGCTAAAAACATTAACTCTCCTTGTGTCCCAGTACTCAGGAGGAGCTAGAGAGGAGGACTGAATTCCAGGACAGTCTGGGCTACATAACAGGACCACCTCACAAACAGAAAACAAGATGGCTGAGGCTCAGCAGGAAGAGTGCATACACCAGGCCTAGCCCCAGGTACCATCTGGGATGCTCTCGGCAGAGGGGGACACTGACTCCCACATACACACTCTTCCTACCCTCACACAAAGTCAGCTAAAACCACGTGTTATTACAGCGCCACAGAGAGAGTCAGAGTCACCAATGGGGTGTGGTCCAGTAGAACCACACAGCCAGGCAAGCGCACTCCAGCCAGGTACTAAAAGGAACCAGAACTCCCAACAACTCCCAAATGCTGTTCAACGATGAATGGGTAAGCAAGTGTGGCATATTCAAGTAATGGCATCACCACACACAATATGGATGAATCCTGAACACACTGTAGAAAATGGAGCCATGTCATGTGACCCCAACTAGACGACACTTCCAAACATGGATCTGTGGTTGGAGGTGCTGCTGAGGAGAGAGGCTGGTTAATGAATTTTCTTTTCTTATTAAAGTGCTGAAGAGCTTCTGGTAATTCCACAGTGGTGATTGGATATTGTGGACGACTTTAACACCACAGTACACACCTTCTAATGGTTACAGTTAGTAAATCCTGCCATGTATCTTTTTACAATTTAAAACACCACACATCCACACACCCAAAGCAGACTGTGCAATGCAATCTCAAATACAACAACTACACAAACATTAAAACACCACACATCCACACACCCAAAGCAGACTGTGTAATGCAATCTCAAATACAACAACTACACAAACACACAGGAATGAAACTGAAGGGACAGTGCTTTTCCAAGTGTTCACCAGGACTTCTGCCATGTCCCAAGTCCCAACAAACTCTGACTGTACAAGGAGGGCAACTCAGGTCCTGTCACCTTTCTCTGTGTTCTCTACCTGGCACAGTCTCTGGTAAACACAGAGACACTGAGCTGGACCAACACTGTCTGAGTCTCAGCCCAGTAAGTTACATGCACTTCTAAATTATAATGTTATCATTTATTTTAGATTTATTAATTTTATTAGTGTTTCACCTGCGTGTGTGTATGTGTGTGTGTGTGTATGTGTGTGTGTCATATTTGTGGTTGGTGGCCATGGAGGTCAGAAGAGGGCATCAGATCCCCTATAGCTGAAGTTATACCATGTGGGCACTGGGAATTGAACCCAACTCTACAAAAACAGCAAGTGCTCTTAACCACTGAGCCATCTCTCTAGTCCATACTGACACAGGGTCTCACCGCGCAGCCCTGTCTGGTTCAGAGCTTGCTATTCAGACCATGAGTCCTCCTGAGTGCTGAGATTAAGAACACACACTATTCCTACCACCCTGTCTTTTTTAACCTTTTACTGTGAGAGAATCCCACATATCCCAGGCTAGCCTTGAACTTTCAACTGTCCACCTCTGAGTGGACATCTGGTTTTTCGGCAGCGCCTGGCTGTCCCCATGTTAAGCAAGGGCTCTGCTACCTGAGCTCCTCCCCAAACTCCTGGGCGGCCATTCTCCCAACTGCTTAAAACCAGATAGTAACTACACATCATGACACCTGCCAGAATGCTTAGGAAAAATCTCGAATTGGGGCCAGTGAGATGACTGAGATGATTCAAAAGCACTTCCAGCCAGCCCTGAGGACCTGAGTTCAATTCCCAGGACCCACATGGTGGAAGGAAAGAGGTGACTGCGGATAGTTGTCCTCTGATCTCCACACACATGCCTTGGAATGTGTACTGATCCCCCACAAATAAATGCATTTAAAAAATCTTTAAAGAGATCTGAATTAGACAACAAAAACAGAATCTCTGACCCTGAACTGCCACAAATAGATGTTTGGTTTGCTCAGGAGATAAAAAGGTTGGAAGGCGGTAACTGGGGACTAATACTGAGCCCCAAAGTTCAAACTACGCTAAGTAGAAAAATCTTGTACCAGAGAAGCAATTACATGCTATTGGCTACTCCCTCCCAAGTTCCATTTCATCCTCATGATCATCAAATTGAATTTTAAAACAAGACACAAAATTCTGAGTACTCAAACACAATACAGCCAGAGGCCACAACGCACTGCGGTATCCAGAAAACCGTGGTAGAAAAGTATTTATGGGGTGGTGGGGCTGGAGCAGCACCTGGTGTAATAAAGGGAGTTTCTGTATTGGGGCAAACCCACCAACTTAACAATAGACGTTTGATAAACTTGGCATTTAACTCCAAATCTTGGGAAAGATCTTGGGATGAAGCTTGCACAAGAGAGAGGTGTATGGAGAGCAGCTCACACTACACCTTCTGTGAACGCCTTTCTGCCTTTCTCAGATCTGCTTGGAGACAAACCCAACCCCAGAGAGCTGTTTAAACAAGTTCAACTTTAAGCCTGGGGTGTAGAGAATGAAAGCTTTGTTCTCGCTCAGAAGAGATGTTTGATGTTTATGCTAAGGAGCTGTCACTGCAATTTAAGGTAGGACTGAAGGTAAATACCTGAGCTGCACAGGCGGGCCCACCTGCTGCCCAGGAGGAAGACCAGGGACAACTAAGTGCATCACCAGGGAGGCAATGTGTACAAAAGCTCCTAGGCCTAAACACACAGGCTCAGCTGTCACATTTAAACCTTCAGAAATTTGGTTTATTCTTCTTAACTTAGTTTATAACAAACACAGAAAGTGACTGTTTGTTTGTTTTGGCTGCACTTACGTGGACATGCTTCTGGTTCACTAGGGCAGGGGAGTCTTCTCTTCCTGACCCAAGTTCTACACTACACTGTCAGCAGACAGCCATGATTGTGGGTACAGACACCACAGGGATGACCATTTCCGGCAACTCAGGTAATGAAGGAGAAGCAGACAGACAAAAAATCAGCCGAGACACAGAAACTAAGGGGGCTGGGACTGGGTTCATTTGGCTGCAGCAACATGGATGTGTAATAGCTCACACAGAGATCAAACAGAGATTATGTCCAAGTAACTCAAAAATATCCATAGCATTTCTGAGTGACTGGGATTTAAAAGAACAAAATAAAACAAAACAAAATACAACACAGGGCTGGAGAGATGGCTCAGCAGAGGAGCCCTGGCTGCTCAGTGGAGGTCTGCATTTGTTTCCCAGCACCCACATGTCAGCTCCAGGGAATCCGACGGCCTCTTCTGGTCTCTAATATGCATGTAGTGTACATACATGCAGTCAACACACCCGTACATTAAAACAATACAAAAAAAATCGCAGAAAGACAGAATTGAATTTGCCTAGGATTTTGCCAAGAGGATGGAAAAATGAATTCAATTAAACAAATGTATTAAGCACTTAAAATACCAGCAAAAGGACCCATTGTCTGAAGGCAGGAAGAGCAGAACCTTAAGCAACGTGAGCCTCCAACATTGCCCATAGGGGAAGGTGAGGATGAGAGGAGAGAGGGAGCTTACCAGAAAGAACAGGGAAGGCATGGGGCCATGGAAAACACAAGGTGCCCGGGCCCACACTGAAAGGCCAGCAACAGTGCCAAGGTCCCAGCCAGAGACAAGGGCAGCAAGAAGCCCAAGAGCAGGACCACATAAGACTCACCATGCAAACTCAGGGGCCTAGAGCTGACCTGAAAACACAGGAAAGCAGTGGGCCCAGGACAGAGGAGACAGAGAGGACAGAGAGGGGACGCACCCACAGTAAAACACTGCAGGGGAGGGAGACTGAGGTGACTGCAGGGTTTCAATGCCAGCAGATCCCAGCACTTAAGAGTACCCGGTGCTAGCCACTGCCTAAGCTCCCTATGCCTTCAGTGCTGAGGCTGAGAAGCAAGGAGGTCTCAAAGGCCAGCGGCACTGTGCCGAGGAAGCTGCACTTCCAGTAGATTAGACTTTTATTGGTGGCTTTTACTGCCACCATCACTGGTGAATGAGAAGGTTTGAGCTCCTGCAGTTCCATTGGAATTCCAACAGGCAAAAGCAAAGTCAATTTGTCTGTAAACTGCTGAAGAGCAGGCTACCCCTCTCACTTCTGCTCTTTCTCCCATTGTTCCACTGTGCCCACTGCTGTCTGATCACCACACACACACACACACACACACACACACACACACACACACACACACTTTATTCTTTACTCAGTCCCTACAGGTCTCAAGTCCACTCACAGCAAGACTGGAGCCAGCTAAGGCCGGCTTCTCCAAGATGAGGTCCCTTCCAAATTTAATGGTTGTTTGCAAATCCACTGCCTGGTGACTACCAGGACCCAAAGCACTATCTTACTCCTCCTGTCAGACGAGGACCACTCTCAACTCAGAACATGGGTGCTCACTTGCTTCCAAGCCAGCTGGAGCATCTCTGACTTCTTTTCTGCAATGCACTAAGAACAGGCTTTAAAAGCCAAGTTCCACTCTATCAAGCCACTCACCTGAACATCAACTGACGGAGGCCTATCTGGTAAAGGCCTAGGCGAAAGGACCCAGTGCACCACTGCTAGACTGAGTACTGGGCAGGGTTCACATCAGATCAGGCCTCTGCGTGGGAAACAGGGTGGCTACCGGAAGCACAATCCTCTCCTGTGCCGCCTGCTGCACAGCTGAAGGCAGGCATCTGAAGAAAGGCGGCTATAGCCCTAGCAGCCAGGCCAATGCCCAGTACATGGAAGACACTAAGTATGTGCTAAAGGAATCTATGGATCACCAAAACGTACTCAACGTGGATAAGTGTATCTGCTTAGGGTACTTCTAGGTATGTGTATTACACGCCCAGCATTGCCAAACACCAATGAAATGTTCAGATACAGTGGTACCATTAGAGACCTTAGGGACGAGGGAGGTAGTCAAACTGCTCCCTGTGTGAACATGAGAAACTAAGGTCAGACTCCAGCACTCGGCATACATCTGTAGCCCACGGACTGGGAGGGGATGTGGTAGAGGAGACAGCCAGGTCCAAAAGTAGACAATGACCGGAGAAAACACTTGACGATCCGTGACCTGCACACAGGCATGACCAAGTGTGCCTGCTCATACATGTATGCACACCATACACAAACACACAAAAAAGGAGTTCCTAAAATTCTACTGATAGTCTACAATGTATCTCTAGGACATTTGTTTAACTACTGGAATTGATCTCCATCATTTAGACTGCAGGCAAGTGAATGTACCTGCTTGCCTATGGTTCTCTGTCACCCAGACGCTATGCCTGCGGTCCTTTCCCGCCATCCAAGGGTATGCACGTAACAGAAAGACCCAAGCACTCAATACACACATTCCCACCGGAGCACAAGGTGACACCCGCTTCCCATTAGGGTCCTCATACTGTAAACATGTCCTCTTAGCAGTCTGCTTAGGGCCATACTTCTGCTGATGATCTTGCTATGCAAAGCAGTCTCCAAGCACAGTGCTCAAGCGAAGCCTGGTGTTCACAAGCACAAGAAGACAGTGAGATGCCTTGGGGAGAATGGTGTTTGGTTAAGCTCATTCAGACAAGACGTGCAATACTGTTCTTGAGTTTCATGGTGTGAACCAACACTATGTATTAAATGGTGTCTTCACACAGAAACAGGGTTATCAGTTGATAGTCTGATGAAACCTCTGCTCAGAGGCCTTCGGGAACTCACCCTGTACTTCCTAGAGGAGCAACAGCTCATATTGGTCAGCAGTGTCTGTGGCCACCTTATAGACCAAACTATCAAGCTGTCTCTGCAGTTTTACAGGTACATGGTAAAGCAGAGGATGGAAGGCAGCTCTGGGCACACGCTAGCCCACCTTCCTTAGAGCCTCAGCTGGGAACTGTATTTACTTACGTTTAGTTTAAGCCACTGTGATTTTAAGTTCCCCAACAGCAGGGCTTTGGGAACTTTTGTTCCTCTTATTCAGTGTTATGTCCTCATGCCAGAGCTGTTCTAGGCACATACCTACATGAGTGAAGACACCTCTTATATGTAACTATGTAGATGTAACTACTTAATCACCCTCACATGTCAAACCCAAAGGATTCAGTAGTGCAAATGCAGCCTTGAGACTGGATAGAGAGAAGGACATGGGTAGGAACTGCTGGGGAGGAAAATTCACAGCTAAGCAAATGGGCAGCTCTATGGCAGGGGAAGGAGCTGCTCTGCAGGACCACTGGTGTTCCCGGCCCATTGTCCTGATGGAAGCAACAGGTACACAGCGGACGAGATGGAGATGCTGTCTCTGGAGTCCAGGCTCAGGGTAAGCCACACACAGGGTAGAAACTGAGATGAGCGGAGACAGAGAACAGGTATGCCCAGCTCGCCATGGGGCAAGCTGAGAGAAACGCCAGTTAGACTGGCCCAGGAGCCGATACTCTAAGGCTGCGAATGCCTAGCCTAGGAGGGACTGACGGTTCAGAGTACCTGCAGTACCTGCAGCTCGACCAGCACTAGGTTCGATGAGGAAGAGGATGGTTTTGTAAATACAGAGAAACATGGTATAATGCTGTCTTACATCAGCACCCCGACTCCTGTAACAGACAACGTAAGAACTCAGTACAAAGAGGGACCCCAGACTTACTGTTGACTGCTGTCCCAAGCTGAACTTCAGCAACAAAGATTTCAAAACTAAACACAACAGCCTTACCAGTATTCTAATTTAACTTTCAAAAGGGGAGGGAGGGAGGGAAAGAGGGAGGGAGAAAGGGGAAGAGGGAGGGAGGGAGAGTGTTGTAAGCGCCCAGAGCCGAGAGCTCCAATCCTGATGACACCCTGTATTCCTGGTACTTATGAGACCAGACTGCAGAGCAACCCAACTCATGTTCCAAAACGCAGCAAGCAGCCTCAACTGGACACGTGGAAGCGACGGCGTGTCCCTCCTCTCCTGGCTCCTCTTTACTGATTCTTAAACGGTAGCAAGGTTACAATTAGCTCACCGGTAGAGAATAAACCTATTTATAACACAGCAGTCCCATGAAAGGCACAACCATCTGAAAGAGTTTCTAGAGGAAAATACGATGCAGCTTCTTCCCCCGCCTGCAGACTCCCCAGGGCCTTCCGTCTAACCTCCCTGTATTCCCAGCCACGGTCTGGCCACCTCTCAGCCTCCATGTTCTTATGTAACATTTACATAGTACCATCAACACACCCAGAGTTGCATAACATTACCAACCAATAAAGCCTAAAGCAGGTCACTCCCTCCAGCCTGCCTTCCATGAGATCAGGTACACTGCTGGTCGGTGAGGAAAAAGCCTGCCAAGGGCAGAAATTAGCTTGAGGAAATCTGAACCCTGGCTACCAAAAACCAAAATCGGAAACGAGCCACACTGACATGTGGTGTGTCTATCAATCAGAATATGTTATTCTGCCCCATAAGATAAAAAGTAACCCAACATTGTTTATTCAGTGAACTCAGAACTCAGAAACTGTGTCTAAAAATACCTCCATGCCAACTGCCTATCAGCAAGTCAGCCTCACAAATGTCCCAATCAGAGCGTCACACAGTATTTTCTCATTTCCAGAGGGAAAGTGGAGGCAGTACCAGGTTAAGTTGCTTGCTCAAGGACAACCTGTATAAACAAAGTTCCCTGAGCACCAGCCTCCTCCCTCCATCTGGCTCTAACCTTTAACCTGTGGTCATTTCAATGTGCGTTATCACATCTACCAATCAGAGGCTCTGTCCCTCCACAGGACTTCACTCTCCTGCACTTCAAGTCCAGGCCCAGTCACTGAAGCTAGAGGCTCGGGTTGGGGTCACATCTCTAGGCTGTTCACGGAAATGCAAACTGTTCCTATCAGAACCTCAGGTGCCTCTCTTGCTGTTGTCTTTAAAACATGAATGTCATGTTCTCCTGCTACTAACTTAATTTTACATTTTATAATACTAGTGAAAATTCCTAAGACAGGTCTTAAAACACATCATCTACCCAGTGGATGCTGTTTCCAGGGTGAGAATTCTCCTCCTTGTGGCTGGCTTTTTACTAAGGCCCAGTTCTGATTAGTGTAGGTACCTATCTCCTGCTGCCCTCACATGGTGTCCACATACCAGGCCTGAGAGCTTCCTGGTCTGTCACTTCTCCAGCTCACAGACAAGCACTGTAGAGGAAATGCAGGGGAGGGAAAAAAATCAACTTCTTGTTATCCCAGCCTCTACTTTCCCAGAAGTGACGTTTTACTTTAAGTCTTTTGCAACAGTGGTCTCTGTAACATGCACTATTGGCAACTAGATGTATCCCGGAAAAAAACTCCAATGTCTGGCCAAGAAATTTGAAGGCCTTGGAGAATGTTTGCTGGACACACAACCCAATTTCCCATTGACCAAAAAAAGAACCCAACTCCCTGTTGTGCCTACCCACCGTCACCTCAACAAACATCCACTTTAGGGAGGGTACAAAAACAACAGCACACCGATTTCTACTGTGTCCAGAACCAGTTGGATTACCAATTAAACATTCTTCACTATGTTAGCAACAAGAAAAGCCCACAGACAGATTCACCAAATCAGTAAGGAACTGAGTGTTTCAACATCTTGGAGATGTTAGAGGCAGGATATGAATTTCACTGGAGGGACTTAGAGATTTATTTATACACACATAACACGACAAACCTGAAGACGGAATGTCCTTATTTTTACCACCCTACTAGGGAAACAGCACTGTCACAGATCCCAAAACATGACCTATAAGCACCAGAGAACAGTCTTATTTATGAAAATCAATCTCTCCCCCACAAACGCAAGGCTGTTCACCCACCTTCAGCAGGGTTCATCAGCCTTCACCGCTCAGTTACCTGTGACACAGCAGCAACACAGGGCAACACAGCAGTGTCCAACAGGAGCACTGGCCAGTGAACAAAGACCCTGCCGCACAAGCCCCGCCACTATGGGAGAACACACTGAAGCGGGGGATAATGAACTTGTTTTTGAGACTCCAAAGTAGCACAGTATCTTCTACTGGGGGTCTGCGTGTGTGTGTGTGTGTGTGTGTGTGTGTGTGTGTGTGTGTGTGTGTAGAAGAGCCACAGACAGACAGACATACAGACATAGACACACACACACACACACACACACACATGAACTTCCATTGCTGGAAGGTTGGGGGCGGCTGAGAAGCCAAAGCAGAAGGCTTTGTACAATGGGAGCAGCAAATACAGTCCTAATTGTCTTTCCATATCCATCTGTGGGTCAATAATCATTTCGATGCAACTGCCAAATATAACCTTCCTCAGCAACCCCAATGCCAAAGCACATTTGAGAATACTACCAAATGAAATATTTTAGGGTTTCATGTGCTCTTCCCGGCCTCCAAAGCCTCATCAACAACACAGACAGTGTAGTGTCTCACAGAAACGTCTCCACCTCTGTAGTGGGAAAGGTGGGGGTGGGCCTGGCCAGCCCAAGGCCCTTATGGTTGGAAAGTAAGGGGTGTGTGTGTGTGGAGGGTGGGCTGGAAGGAGGGGCTGTGTGTCAAGGCAAAAAGTACTGACCAGGGAGACGATCCAATCGTGGGGTCTTTAAATAATTAAGGGGGGAGGGGGACTGAAAGCATGTTCCAGGATTTCACCTGAAAAGCATCCTCCGAGTGATTAACTGAATGGGCCCCCTGGGGGGTGGGGGGAGTCGAGGAGGAAAGCAAATACTCCTAGATTCAGATTAACAGCTGAGGAACTAGGTTTCTCGGTGTTGGAGCGGTTCTGAGGCCAATCTCTAAAAAGGTTTAGGGGCCTGCTCGCCCCATTTCTTCCAAACAGCGTCTACGGGCAAGGATATCCGAACTGGGTGGGAGGGGGGTGCCCTGCAGAACCTAAGGGACTGAGCGAAAGAAAGGGGAATGTGGCTCTGGTGCCTAGACTATCAGGGTGGCAGGGGAATGTGGGTAGGACGGGAAGGCTAGAGAGAAACCCCTACCCTCCTAGCCTAGGATACACATAGGCTCTCGGCATCAGAACACATCAGAAAAATAAGCCCCCATCGCCGAACCCCAAAATCTTGGCGGGAGAAAGGAGCCCCCAGAAGCATCTGCTGGCAGGGAATAACCCCCCTCGCACGGACGTGCTGAAGGGCAGGAGCCAGGGACCTCCACATCTCGAGGAAGCCTGGGCTGGGAGCGGAGGGAGCGGAGGGTGCAGGAGGCGCGACCCCCTGGGCGCCCCGGTCGGGCTCCGCCTGGACGAGCGCGCGGGTCCCCAAGGCAGACCCACGGCCGCCCCGGCCCTCCGCGCCCCCCGCCCGGCCATATTGCGCGGCTGGGGAGGGGGCGCGCCCGAGCCCCACGGCGAGCGCGAGGCCTCGCCGGGCCCTCTGCATCCCGCGCCGCCCCACGCCCCGGACTCACCCTGGATCCCCCGGGGCCCGGACCCGCCGCTGCCGGCGAGCAGGAGGACAACAAGGGGGAAGAAGGAGGAGACTCCGGCCGACTCCGCCATAGTAACCGCCGCCGCAGCCCAGCAGCGCCCAGCGCGCGCGCGCGCCCCCGGCGCCTCCCTCCCTCCCTCCTCCCGCCCGCCCGCGCGCGCCCGGCTCCTTCGCTCCGCGCCGGCACGTGAGCTCCCGGGAGCCGGTGCGGCCAACGCCGCGCGCGCCCCCGAAGGGCGGGGCCGGGTGCGCGCGTGCGCCCGCCTTAAAGGGGAGGGTCCCTGTTAAAGGGGCGGAGGCTCTCGCCTCGGCCAACCTCGCGTGCCCGTGCGGAGCCGAGCCGAGAGCGGGGGAGGCCGGGTCCGCCGAGCGTCCGTCTCCCTCCTCCCTCCGCGAAGTGGGGGAGCCGGCGCCCGCCCTTCATCCCCAGCCCCGACCCTCCGGCCCGATGAGTCCTGCTGGGTTCGTCGCCAGGGTCTCCTAACCGGCGTCCCCGCGAGTCTCCCCCGCTGCAGCCGGTTGGACCCAACTACCTGTGCGAGCGTCTGTGTTTTCAAAACGTAGCTAGGCTGGAACGGCTGACAGCCCTGGTGAGGGTGCTGGCCAGGTAGAACCATTTTGGTAAACAATGTGACAGCACCTATCAGACAGCCTCACAGGACCATCGCATTCGCCCGGCATTTCCTCCTGTCTGTCTGCAGGAAATAATGAGGCTAAATATTTACGCAAAATGTTCCCTTGCTTATTTATCATTGGGAAAAAAAAGCTGGAAACTAGAGAAGCAATCATAAGAGCTTAGATAAACTATGGCTCACTCATCTGAAGGAGCACTCGTGATTAAAAATCGATTTACAAAAACTAGTGGCGCGAGGAAATGTTACTCCATGTTAAATAAAATGCAAACACCAACCTTTACAATATTAATTTTTTGTGGATGATATGTATGCATGTATGCGTAGGAGAAAAGGGGACAATATTACTCAATATTACTACTAGGGTTTTCTGTTTGTTTTTGGTTTTGTTTGAGACAGAGTCTTATGTAGCCAAGGCTGGCCACAAACTCACTCACAGAACTGCCTATTTCTGCCTCTCGAGTGGTGGATCTAAAGGTGTGTGCCACAGTGACAAGCCAACGTAATTTTTATTTTTCCTTTAAATATTCTAGTAATTTCTAAACACTTTCCAGATAAACATTACTTTCAAATTTACTAGAAAATGCTTATAAAAGGCAAGTGATTCCATGTCTTTCTGAAGAGCTCACAAGAGACTTCGGGATCTGTATTCTGCTTCTGATAAACAACTAGGAAAATACAGGCAACGTGTTAGCCTTCTAAAGGCATAAGTTTCATGTGTGAGACCAAGAGAGAGAGAAGACCAGCAAGAAGGAGGGAGGAGAGGCAGGCAGATCTCTTGAGTTCTGGGCCAGCCTGGTCTACAGAGCAAGTCCAAGAGAACCAGGGCTACTCAGAGAAACCCTGTCTCAAAAAACCAACAAAGGGGGGGCACTTTTCAACATGTAATTCTCACCTTACCTTATAATTGTCTCCAACACACAGAACCCAAGGAAAACAGAACTGAGGATCTCATTCCCCAGATACAATACACATAAGAGGAAAGTCAAACCAGTGTTTAGCAAGCAGCTGGGGGAGAAAACTCCATTTTTATTCGGCTAACCCTCAATCACCCCCACCAAGATATAGCCGACTTCCCCTAAGCTTGTCTAACTCATCTACCCAACTATGTTGTATCCATCCTCCCTTAGGTCCCCAGCTATGGTCCAACAGTACTGAGAGCCACTGGACCAGAGTCGGCTTTAAATAACAAGGTTATTCTCTGTCTGTTCCAGAGCTTAGAAGCCCAAACTCATGGTGCTGACTTGGCCGCGTTTATCAAGCTCTCCAGGAATAACTCCTCCCCTTTGAGCTTCTGGTAGTTCCCAGAATCCTTGGTACTTTTCAGCTTCCTGCAGCATGGTAACTCCAATCCATCTTCACACAGGCTTCTTTCCCTGTCTGTGTCTCCCCATCCAAGTATCTGAGGAGATGGCTCTGCTGGTAAAGTGCCTACTGTATTACCACAAGGACCCAAGTCCAGATCCCTGACCCCCAGATAAAAAAGCCAGGTGTACAGCTTACAGCAGTAGGAAGGCAGGAACAAGTAGAACCTAGAGTTTCTCTGGCCAACCAAGCTTCAGCTTCAAAATCTCTCCAAGGTAAGGTGGTGGGCCAGCAAGATAGCTCAGCAGGTAAAGGTGCTTGTCACCAAACCTGAAGACTGGAGCTGAGAACAGGCTCCCATGTGTGTCTTCTGAGCTCTACATATGCACCAGGACACACATCTTTATCCCCCAGATAGATGATAGATAGACAGATGGACAGACAGACAGATAGGCAGACAGACAGACAGATAGATGGATGAGCAGACAGACAGATAGATGGATGGACAGACAGACAGATAGATGGATGGACAGACAGATAGGCAGATAGATAGATAGATAGATAGATAGATAGATAGATAGATAGATGACAGACAGACAGATGAACAGACAGACAGATAGATGGATGGACAGACAGATAGGCAGACAGGCAGATAGATAGATAGATAGATAGATAGATAGATAGATAGATGACAGACAGACAGATGAACAGACAGACAGGCAGACAGACGGATGGATGAACAGACAGACAGATAGATGGATGGACAGACAGATAGGCAGACAGGAAGATGATAGATAGATAGATAGATAGATAGATGACAGACAGACAGATGAACAGACAGACAGGCAGACAGACAGATGGATGGATGAACAGACAGACAGATAGATGGATGGACAGACAGATAGGCAGACAGGAAGATGATAGATAGATAGATAGATGACAGACAGACAGATGAACAGACAGACAGATAGGCAGACAGGCAGATAGATAGATAGATAGATAGATAGATAGATAGATATATAGATGATAGATGACAGACAGACAGATGAACAGACAGACATATAGGCAAACAGACAGACAGATAAGGTGGAGATCAATAAAGGCAGATGGCCACTGTTGCCCTCTGGTCTCCATGTGTGTACATGTGAGTGGGCACACCTTCATACCTGTGCACACAGTGCTCACAAAAGTTAAATGCAAAAGCATCCAAGTCCTTCTGTCCCTCTTCCTTCCTGTCTGCCTGTCTTTTTACTTGTTTGGTTATTTTTTATTTTTGGTTTATTTATTTATTTATTTAATATAAGTACACTGAAGCTGTCTTCAGACACACCAGAAGAGGGCACTGGGTACCATTACAGATGGTTGTGAGTCACCATGTGGTTGCTGAGATTTGAACTCAGGACCTCTGGAAGAACAGTCAGTGCTCTTAACCACTGAGCCATCTCTCCAGCCCATTTGGTTATTGTTTTGTTTTGTTTTGTTTTATTTTTTGCTTTTTCAAGATATGTTTTTTTCTGTAGACCAGGCCGGCCTTGAACTCACAGAGATCCCCCTGCCTCTGCCCCCCTCCCCCGGAGCTGGGATTACAGACAGGTGCCACCATCCTTCCTTATACCCTGCTACCACTTCCACCTCAACACCAGGGGTCACGGAGGAAGCCCATAGTTACTGTGCCTCTGAACAGAAAGGCCAGCATGAGCAAGCACCTCAATGCTAGGCCCCCAGATGAGCACACCTACTCATCTGAAACTCTGGGTGAAAGGTTTTCACCTCTTTTGTATGAGACTCCAGAGGGACACTGGGAATCGGTGGGAAGTGGTTACGATACAGCATGTAAAGCACAGAAGGCATTAACGTGTAACAGTGGCCATCCTGGTTATCACAGCTTTACCTTTGCTACCACCCCGTAGAGCGGCTGAGGCCTGCCCAAGTGGGCCCTGCTTGCAGATGAGGCTACAGAGACTTTAGAGGAGGTGCAACTTGCCCATGCTTGCCCGGAATCGGTTGTTGAAACCACAGCCTTACACTTTATTCAAAACCGAAGCATCTCAGGCTTTCTCAAGAACCAGGCTGAAGATGAAGAAGATTTGCTGAGGTGAGGAGAAGGGATCATTCTGTTTCTCACATCCTGCTGTGAGGGTGTGGGACATCTTGTCCAGTCAGAGCTCCTAGGCGAGGCATCTGTCTACCTTCCTTTTAGGCCCTGAGCTTCAGGAGGGCAGACTGTCGGTTTCACACCCATGATCCTTTGCTCTTTCCTGTGACCAGGCCCATGAATACATCTTTCTAGTGTTCCTCACCATGGCTAAAGACTCAGACAAGTAGCCTTGCTTTCTTGTAGTTAATAAAAAGTGTTTGTATTTTGTGGTGTCTGACATTTGTCTCAGACATCACGTCCTTACGGTAAAGCGTTCAGACACCTTCTCCCCTGCTTTTCCAAACTGTGGAAATTCTCATTATCTAGAGCAGCGGCACACCAAAACATCTCAACATCTCTTCATCTAACTGTAACTTCCTTCCAAATACCAACCTTTCTGTGTCTCATCCTCTTTCCCTCTCCACTGCCTCAGTGTGATGGTTTGTGAATGCTTGGCCCAGGGAGTGGCACTATTACGTGTGACCCTGTTGAGGTGGGTGTGGCCTTGTTGGAGTAGGTGTGTCACTGTGGGTGTGGGCTTTAAGACCCTTATCTAGCTGCTTGGAAGTGAGTATTCTAGCAGCTTTCAGATGAAGGTGTAGAACTCTCAGCTCCTCCTGCACCATGCCTGCCTGGACCCTGCCATGCTCCCATTTTGATGATACTGGACTGAACCTCTGAACCTGTAAATCAGCCCCAATTAAATGTTGTCCTTTTAAGAGTTTCCTTGGTCATGGTGTCTGTTCACAGCGGTAAAACCCTAAGATCCTGGTAGCAATGCTTTACTGAAGTTCTTTAAACTAGCGTGAAGGCTAGCTCTCTCCACACTCTATGAACTTCTCTGTTTCCACTATTGTACCCCTTTGTGACACAATCCCTCAGACCTCCTCCAAGTCACTTTCCTAGGGAAGAAAACCTTCCTCCCCGTGCTCCAGGGACTAGATCACACAGTGTTACCGCTTCCATCTTGGTTACAAGGCTCCAAAACACCGTGGAGACGACCCACCTCAGTTTACCCTTCTTGAGCCCCAAGAAGGCAGCAGCCACTCATTTATTCTATAAGCACTTATAGAGCACCAAAGTATACCAGACACAACATACACACATGGCTAAGTCTTGGTTCCTGGATTTCATGAAGCTTGTCCTTTTGTGCAGACAATCGTGAAAGAAAGACAATGGATTACGGACACTGTGGCATAAGCTATAGAGTCAGACTCATTAGAGCAAAGGCTCGAGGGACTCCACCCTACAGGAAACAGCTGAAGAGTTAGGTGTGACCAGGAACAGGCTATGCTACAGCTGGTTCTTGGATAACCAGTGCTCCTCAGACATGCAGGCCTCTGTGTGTGGAACAGGGCTGGGAAGATGGTTCAGTTAAGAGCACCTTTTTCTTGCAAAGGATCTAGGCTCAGTTCCCAGCACCTGTATGAGGCAGCTCACAACCACTTGTAATATAATTATGGGAGGTCTAATGCCTTCTCTGGCTTCAACAGGTACCAGGCACATGGGTGATACACATACATGCATGCAAGCACTCATACGTGCACAGAAAATGAATCTCTTTTTTTAAAAAGAGAATCACTTTGCTAATAAACTAATAATAAATAACAAATGTGTAATATAAAAGTAAATAATGAATTAATAATAAATAATGATAGATAGTAAATGAATAAATAACAATATAATAAACTAATAATGTTAACTGAAACTTGATACAGAGGAGTGTTTAAGCGTGGGGACACTGACTGACATCAGGAGTCTGGACAGGAGAGAAGAGCGGACCCCAAGCAGCAGCAGTGGATGGGGAAATAGATTCCAGAGTCTAACTTACAGAAGTGAAGGCAAGATTGTTGGACGTGGGATGTGAGGGAGAGGATTGCCTGATAGGACTCCTGGGTGACTTACTGGGTAACTGGTGCCTAGTGTCGGCAGGATGTGTATGGCAGGAGAGACAGGCATCCTGACTTGGATAGGCAACATGTATGTAAGCCACGAAGAGGTGGCTCTGGAAGCCGGGAGCACAGCGTAAGGTGTTCATACGGCTCAAGGGAGCACAAGAATGCCAGAAGTGCAGCAACATGACCATAAGAGAGACTCACGGAAGTGGAAAAAGAATCTGGAGAGAACAGAACTATGGAAACAGGCAAGAGAGGCTTCTAACAGGCATCTAGGGTCTAATTTGAAATAAGGTAAAAGCCAGGGTCTCCTGGGCTTGAGGTAAGCCCATTGGTGACTTCTGCCTGAGCCGACTGGAGGGTGGAATGAGGGGCTTCCTGTGAATGGGGGCAGACTTCAGGGTAATCTTTCTCTTTAAAAGAAGCTGGCTATAAAAAAACAACTCCAAATATTAAATAAACCAGCAAGGAAGGGAAAGATACCAAGAATAAGGTGGACCGTGGCTTAGTGGTAGAGCAGTTGCCCAGCGTATCCTGGGGTCCATGTCTAGCCATCTGCACTAAATTGAAACATATCCTCCTTCGAGGGGAGCAGAACCTCAGGAGGCTCAGGAGGCGTGCAAAGTGGGGGAGATTCACCAGGCCCCTCTCTGAGATTCTATAAGCAACACACAAAGTCTAGGTGAGAGGAGCCACTTCAGGGAGGCTACCGCAGGTCTGTAGGGACACAGCTATTGTGAACTGTCTCCTAAGCAGGAGTGGAAACGTGTCCTGATGGGTCTGCCTTTGAGTGACCCATGCTCCTTTAAGTAACCCCGTTAAATTCATTAGCTTGCCAAGCTAGACTTTGCTGGAATCTCTCCTTTGGTCTGTCACTGCTGTGTGTGTGTAGTGAATAGAAATAAGCCTTGTAGGAAAACTACAGCAACACTCCACTGCATAGAACAAACACCTAAGTGGAAAGAGGGAACACCAGGTGACTGACTGGTTTCACCTTGGGAGTATTTGTGCACCAAACAAACTTGAGGTATGTTTTCAAAGTCACAGTCCATCCAAATGAGATTTCCCCAAGACGCCACAGAAAAGTTGCCTGACTTGGGTGAAAGTGGGACAAAAATCTTCCAGGAGAATTGAGAAATACAATCCAGGTCCATAGCATGTTTTAATTTAAAATTCTCCCTATCTAGGCAGCTTAGGAAATCACTCACCATTTAGATTCAAGTAACCTCGGCCGTGTATGGGGCAGGACCGAAGAGAAAGTAACAAAATCACCTCCAGGGGAATCAGCCCTTAACTATAGGAGATTCTTCAGTTAACAGTACAATAAATATACAGCCAAAAACAAAACAAACAAAAAACAAAAAGAGGATATAACCAAATAGAACTTAGAGAAAAATAAATCAACGTAGATCTATCTATTCATAAAAAATGCCTTTTTAAAATGAGTCAAACAGACAGTTAAGTCACTGCTGACTTCATGCATGTTCTACACAGTTACATATTCACTGGTAGAAAAGGATTGTGCAACTTCCAGGTGAAAAGGAAATAGAATGAAAAGTAGTGAGTAAGTAAATGAAAATGACAATAGTAATACGCAATGAATAGAAAAAAATGAATAAAAATAAATTCAGATACGTGCATGATTATAATAAATGTAAACGAACCAAATAATAGAATTTAAAAATAATGACTTCCTGACTGAACAGGAGGGAAAAAAGATGTCAGATACTCGAGGTGAAAGGGAATGAATGACCTTACTTGGTTCTGTTGCTTTACCAAGAGCAGAGAGATTCTAGCTCACCTCTAGTGAAGGAACCAAGAAGAGTTCAAAGGCACAGGAAGCTAAAGGAGTAAAAGGGAGTCAGGACCAAGAAGAGATGAAGAACCTAGGCTGGAGATGGGAGGTGAGCAAAGAGAAAATGTATCAATGCAAGAGCTGTTTCCAGTCAAGGGACAGTCACTTTGATACAATTTCCTCATGAGGATGAATGGCTTATGGTAGAGGGTATGCTTGAAAAAAGTATTAATAATGTAAAAAATATGACAGAGGTGATACTATGTAATGACATGGAGAAAGTGAGAGTGATATCCTGGGACTCAGAAAACCAGGAAGAATGTCCAAGGGGCACTGGGGGTCCAGCAAGAATCACAAAAGGCAATGATCAGCTCTCAGGAGCCCTGTGTGACAGCACTGTCTTTTCTGGAAGTGTTCATCAGCCTGAGGCGGGAGCAGATGAGCCCCTTAGAGCTAGAAAAGGCGGAACCAGAGGATGGGGGCAGATGGAGGCTTATGGAGTGAACAGACAGGTGGGCCAACATATCGAGGAAGCAGAGGTGTCAGCAGCCTGCAGTCTGTACACAAGTGGTCCCACAGGAAGGAGCTGAGCTGTGGCATTCCTGAAGAACACCCTCTCAGGCTCTCCTTGCTCGCTCTCTCTCTCTCTCTCTCTCTGCCCCAGAGGCCACCTCAGGACTTTTGAGGAGGACTTTCTTTCTCTAACTCTCACACTGACCTGGTTCCATCCCAGTGCTTCCTCGGTAAACAGGCCCTGTGCCCTCAGCCCCGTGATGATTCATACTTGAGTTTCTACCTGAGCATGCCCACTGGCCAAACAGGATTGCTCTCCTGGTCATTCTCCTCATGGAGAGCCTCACAGTTTCTTCCTCACAGCCTGATGCCTTTGTTCTGCATACCGCAGCTTCGCAGCACTGTGGGACTGCTGGTGATATGTCTTCATCTTGGGGTTCCCCTTTCCCAGTTGTCTGACCATGCTACCACTGTCTCCCTATGGCCCCCGAGATCATCCCGCACCCTTCCAGCTGTCTTCTACAGAACACGCAGGCATACGTAGTCAGGTACGTAATCTCCAGACAGGGATGGAGCAGTGTCTACTGCTACAAAGCCTGACTCGGAGTCATGAAGTTCTAAATCTGAAAAGAAAGTTTAAGTTATTGTGCCTGGTCCTGCTATTTCACTTTTTATTATTGTTGTTGTTGGGATTCTGTAAACCCCACCCCACAGTTACTTGGCAACAGCCAGGTATGCTCCGCCCCAGTTACCTGGCACTATAAAGGAACTGCTTGCCCCCTCCTCCCTCCCTCCCTCTCTCTCTCTCTCTCTCTCTCTCTCTCTCTCTCTCCTCTCTCTCTCTCTCTCCCCTCTCTCTGCCTCTACTACCTTCTTAACTCCCCCCATGACCTGAATAAACTCTATTTTGTACTATACCATCCTGTGTCTGGTCCCTCAGGGGAAGGAATTCCTAACACAGGCCCCCCAGAGGCATCCTCCTTACCCCCATGCCTCACTTCACCTCCATGGAGCATATCTCCCCCTTCATCTTTTAACTAACAACTATTATTATCGCTTTTTTCAAGATAAGATTTCTTCGTGCAGCCCTGGCTATCCTGGAACTCCCTGTGTAGACCAGGATGGCCTCGATTTCGGGGATCTGCCTCTGCCTCCCGAGTGCTGGAACTAAAGGCATGTGTCATTATGACCAGCCTTGGTTCTGTTATTTTAGAGTAGAGAAACTGAGGCTCAGTAGAGACAGGTGCCTTGCTCAAGGACAGTGTTCAGATTAGTAGTCAATACCTCTATAGGATGATAGAATACTCATTCAGACGGACCCCTCACACCTAAGAGACTGGATACTAGCTTGCCGGGGAAGATTGCCCGAATTGTGCTCACAACCATCTAGTCAAAATATTACTCACCTCACCGTACAGGAAAGGAACTGAGCCCTAGTCCAAGGTCATTCAGCAAATACCTAGTCTGAGACTTCCTCCGTCATCCTGGTTTCTCCTCCCTATCCTTCTATATCCCTGAGACCCTGGTATAAAGTCTCCCTCTTACCTGCTGGCCTTCCATTCTCAACAGCAGTTCCGGTCTCTCCAAGGGGTCGGGGGAGGGAACAAGGGTGGCAGTTGGGGGACAGGGTGTAGGGGAATCAAGGATAAAAGTTGGGGGACAGAGGTGTGGAGGCAGGTGGTGTGGGATAAGGGGGCAGGGCAGGAGATGGGGTACAGGCTTTGTGGGGAGGGGACAAGGATGAGAAGAAGGGGTTAGGGTAAGGGATCAGGAGCAGGGAATGGGGACAGGCTTTGAGGGAAGGGGGCAAGAGTGAGAGGGGGTGCTGTGGTGGGTATAGTATGGCCAGACTTCTGGGCACAGCCGATGGTATCAGGGCTGGCAATCTGGTCCCAGGAAAAGCAACATAGAGACTAGCTAAGCCACTGAAGGGCTCTCCTGTGTTCGAACTAAAAGGGCAAGAAAGTCAGTGACTTAGCCTGTGGGAGGTGCAGTGGGCCAGGCTGAGCTGGGAAAGAAAGGCAGAACAAAACCTGGAGATGGGGGAGACAATAAAGTGGGGCTCAGCTTGCTGGGGTGTGCTCTTGGGTATGTTTGTGTGTATCCCCTTCAATCTCATCCCAGCGTCAGGTACCCAGCCTGGCCCTCAGATCCAGGAGATCTGTCTGGCAGTATTTCCCCTGGTGAGGTCCTCTGAGATTTCCATCTGTATCCTCACTTTGTCCTTGAAGCCTATATGACCCAGCAGACACACCAGCCCAGATTATTCTACCAGCTCCAGAACGACGCCTCCTCCAGGAAGCCTTCCTTCCTCCTCTGTGTTCTTGTCTTTCTTCTCTGGATCACTCAGAGCCTGACCTCCGCAGAAATCACTCGGTTCCTATTGGTTCTGTGTCACCTGTTGCCAAGTTTGCCATTTGAAGCCCTTTGCCGTTTTACGTTCTGGCAGTCCACGGGTAGGCTACCGTGTCTTTATCCTAGAGGCCATACTGGGGTCTCTGAGATGGGCCTTGGCTTAGGTCCTGGGAACGAATGAGTAAGCTTGTAGCTCTCACCCTCGGGCAGTTCATAGTCCCGGAGAGAAAGCTACATTCCCCTGACCAAACTTCAGGGTTGGGATCCCACCTACCTCGGAAACCCACCATGACCACTAGCCCTGTGGTGCTGACACACATCCAGACAAAGGCTCTTTCCTGTTCGCTTTTGTATTGTTCAACACGCTTCCCCACCACGATCCTGGAGTCCTATCCACTCCCCTCTCCCTTCATTTTGGGGGAGGGGGGTTGGGAGAAAGAGAAAGAGAGAGTGAGAGAGAGTGAGAGAAAGAGAGAGAGAGAGAGAGAGAGAGAGAGAGAGAGAGAGAGAGAGAGAGAGAGAGAGAGAGAGAATAACAGAGTTATTTATGACCCTGTCACTTTTCAAAAACCTGGTGGAGAATCTTGCCAAAGCCCCAGGTTGGGGAGAGGAGTCTGGGCAATCTAACCCCGGGGCAGGCTGGGAGTCTGGGAAGCCAGGTTTTATAGCTGCCAGCTGCGGAGGCCAGGTTCAAATCGCTCTGCGCACCCTTGACTGCATTCGGCCCATCAGGCCCAACCCCACCCGACCCGGTTCGATCCAACATGCCCGTCTCCTCTTTGGCATGCCTAGCCTTCATTCCTCCCCACCAGCCGCTTAGGACTCTGCACACCAGGCACCATGTAAAATTGTTGTGTTTCTGGAAACACACCACACGCCGAGAAGCCTTGAAATTCTTCTTGGAACAGGTCCAGGGGTTTATTTATGAAATTCCCAGGGGGTGGGAGAGACAGAAGTCTGGACTTCGCAGACTGAGTGCTGCGCCGTCATCTCGCCCGCATGCATACCCGCAACTCTAGCCAGCTTTTACTACAGGCCCAGCTCCGGCTGTGCTGGGGGCCCGGAAAGCTAGCTCAGGAGCGGGACTCAGGAGAGCGAGGGGAGAAAGCAGTTGGCCATAGTCCTGCACTCTGACTTCCCTCCCTCCTCTCTGCCAGCCCCCCCACGCCCCCCAGTCTACAGTCGTTCTCCCCCCCCCCACCCCGCCTCCTCCACTTTGCTGTGGATCCAAGCTTCAAAGGAGCAGTCTTGCTCGTGGGGCTACGCTGTGTGCTGGGCAGGCACTCTTTGGTTCTTCGTAGTTTTTGGTCGGAGGCATGTGTGTGGAAGAGGATGCCAAAGGCTTGGAGGAAGTTTAGGATGTCCGATCTTCTTCTGGTGCATTAGGGTTGTCTCGAGGACATGGATGAGTGGTTAGACCTGCTCTCAGGCCAGTGCACTGGAACAGCCTGCTATTACAGGCCTTTGGGCCACTTACTGCCCTGCAACTCTGGTCAGTAACTGAGAGGGTTCTTAGTGAGATTGGAGCATTGGGACTGAGGCAGCGTCTTTAGGTCACCAGGCACATAGTTAGGCATGTAGTTTCCGAGTAGACGGTTTGTCTAGTGTGTAAGAAGCTTCTATTCCCGCCCTAGAACTAAAAAAAAAAAAAAAAAAAAAAAAAACAGTTGTTTTAGTTTTCTGCCTTCGGTGGTTCAACCCCATGCAGTGACCATCTTCCAAAAATCACACGATCTTACTTCAGGACTGGCTTTACTAATCTGCCAGAGACGTGATAGACAGTTGCCGAGAGCGCTGGGCTTGTCATAGGAGTCAGGGAAAAGTCAAAGAACACCGTCCCCTCTGACTAATAAAACCGGAATACAGAAAATAAAACACATTGAATACTGGCGCGACCATCGGGAAATGTCCTTTAGGGACGGCTCATCTTCTCAAACAGCCTAGGCCTCCAACGCTGATATTCCGAATGCTCACTCTATTGAGAAAGAAGAGTCCAAAAAGTCCAGTTGGCTTCACACACCTCTGGAAGATTCTCCTCCCTCGGGAAGCCCCAACTGATCACAGAGTGAGCTGGGCTGGGGAGAAAGACCTGGGGATAGCCTTTCCCGGTGAGGCGAGCAGGTGTGGGCAGAAGCACCTGCCGGCCTATGTAAGGCAGGTAGAGCCACTCCTGCCTGAGAGCCAACAGTACCAGCCTGCCAGGGCCTGCATTTGTGCCTGTGGGAGCATGTGTACAGACGTGTGCTAATACGCTAGCACATACGGGAGGATTGGCCCAGAGATAAAGACATGAAACTACTCATGCCCCTAGTTATCCCAGTCAGCCATAGCCTTTGCCCAGGCTTATGAGTTAACGCACTCATGGGAAAGGTGCAGATCTATTTTTAGAAAATGTAGTAGACCGTGGCCTCCGGATGTAGACAGATATGATTCAAACCCCAGATCTATAATTTGTTAGCTGTGCAATTCGGGGCCTGCCGTTTAATCTTGCTAGTCTTTTGGCTCCAAATCTGTATATAGAAATAATGGCCTTTTTGGGTTTCGTTTTGTTTTTTGTTTGTTTGTTTTTCTTTTGAGACAGGGTCTCACTGTAGTCATGGCTGGCCTGGAACTCAGGACATAGACCAGGCTGGCTTGGAACTCACAGAGATCAGCTGCCTCTACCTTTCAAGGGCTGAGAATAGAGTAGCGCACCACCAGGCTTGGTGAAAAAAAACCAATTTTTGTTTTTGCAAAATGTATGTGAGAATAGAGGGAAATCATCCTTTATCAGTTGTCAGAGACCGGAGAGATGACAGTTGTGCCTTCTGAGAGGCCAAGAATGCCAGTCCTGGAGTCGGGCTGCCAGCTTTAAACTTTGCAGAGCCTCAGCCTTCCCACCCGTAAGGCAGGAATAACCGAAGCACTACTTCACCGGATCGTCCTGGGGTCCAAGGCATCAGTCCGCACACAGCACGTCCATGCGGGGCCGTGGAGCCAGTATTCACACCTCTGTGGTCCTCGTCCCAAGACCCAGTCTCAGCACAGCCCCTGTCCCAGCTTGCCCTGTCTGTGGCTCCAGGCCAGGTTTTTTTCTTACAGTAAAATCTGTTTTTCCCCCCAAGCTGGTCCTTCCCAGGCGTGCAGTTGTCATGGGAACCTGCAGAGGCTGCCTCGCTCTGGGGGAGAAAGAGCTTGTAGATGAAAGCCAAGGAATCCCACCACTGCTGTTGCAGCCACTACAATAGGGGGCTCACTATTACAACTCCAGAATACAGCCAGCCACCGGGGGCCCTGCTGTCTGAAGAGGTTCCCACGCACCCCACCTGGCGCCTGATGCTCAGGGGGCCCTAAGTAAGCAGTGTGGCTAGGTGACAGAAGTCCCTTGATTCAAACCTCTCTGGCACCATTTCTTCTACCTCCCCCTCCTCCTCTCCCTCCTCTTCTTCCTCTTCCTTCTCCTCCTCCTCCCCCTCCTCCTCTTCCTCCTCCTCCTCTCCCTCTTCCTCTTCCTCCTCCTTTTCCGCCTCCTTCTCCTTCTCCTCCTCCTCTCCCTCCCCCTTCTCCTCCTCTCCCTCTTCCTCCTTCCCTGGCCCCTCCTCCTCCTTCCCTGGCCCCTCCTCCTTCCCTGACCCTCCTCCTCCTCTTACATTTTGTTTTTCTCCATACAGGGTCTCATGTAGCCCAGGCTGGCCTCCGCTCACTATGTAACTACATAAGGCCATGAAGGTTTGTTTACTCTTATCTCTATCTCCTGAGTGCCAGGTTTACAGGCAAATGCCCCACACCTGGCTTTCTCTGCCATCTTCTCCTTATTTCAAAGATGAGGCCAGTGTTGGCCACCATTGCTTTGTGGTGGGCTGAAGAGATGCAGGGCTCGGAGTAGGGCTTCAGATCTGATTTGCTACTTTTCTTCCTTTTTAAGATGATGACGTGTATGCAAGCAGGCACAATTGGCTTTGTGGGACAGATGGGCAAACTGAGGCCTCAGACGCACAAGTGACTTCCGGAGTCATGCAGCCAGTAAAATAGAAGCCTCATCCTTTGAAGTGTGCCATTGCCTAGAAACGCTGGGGACTGCAGGGAAGCAGTGGGAGGGAGGGGGAGGGAGGGACCAGAGGACAGGAGCATGCCATTTAACTCTCCAATGGAGACAGTCTAAGACAGCGATTCTTAATGCTACCTAACTACCTAACGCTGCTGCCCTTTAATACAGATGCTTGTGTTGTGGTGACCCCCAGACATTAAATTATTCTGTTACTACTTCAGCACTGTAATTTTGCTATGGTTATGAAACGGAAACATCTGATATGCAGGTTATCTGATATAAAATCCCTGGGAAAGTGTCCTTTGACACCCCCCCCAGGGGCTGTGACCCACAGGCTGAGAACTGGTCTAAGGGGACAAAAAGCCAGGCCATTTCCCCCTGTTAAAATTCTACTCCTGAGAGCAAGGCATCCCCCCCACCCCCTCTTCCTCTCTCGGGAGCATCAGAACAGCAGTGCAATGGGAACCTCTGTGGGTTTCATAAAAGTTGCACCTCTTAATCACACCCAGCGACTGTCTCAGGGCTCTCCCTGCGCTTTCAATTTTTTTCTGATTTATTATTTTACAGCGTGTGTGCCTGCATGTAGATATATACACAAGAGTGCCGGTGCTTGTGGAAGCCACAGGTGTCGGCTCAGCTGGAGTTGGAGCTACAGATTGTGGTGAGTCAATTTGAACCCAGGACCTCTGGGAGAGCAGCCAGTGCTGCTAACCACTGAGCCATCTCTCCAGCCCCTCTGTGTGCTTCTTCACCAAGCAACTCCACTTGTAGGATTTCACCCCTAAGAAATACCATGAGCAGACATGTTCCTGAAGCTGTAGACAGGTCGGTGGTCATGGGGACAGACCTGTTGCCATACTGTTCAGGCCCCCCAGAGGCCTGTGGGAAATTGTCCAAAGGGAGCTGATATCCAGCTCAGTGCTAGAGCTCCTGCTTAGCATCCATGAGACCCACGGTACAACCTCAGGAACATCCACATGGAAAAGTAATGACAGGAAGGTATGCTTATGGTATATAATTAGGGTTGGGGAAAATAGGTTATAAAATATGTATGGTATAATCTAAAATTATATATAAAAGGGCTAGAAAGACATAGAGCAAAATGCTTACAAGATCTCTCAGTTCAGTGAAATTATAAATAATTTCTTCTTGGCATTTTTATTTTTAAAGACAGGGTCTCACTTTGTAGACCTGGGTGTCCTAGAACTTGCTATGTGGACGAGACCAGCCTTGAACTCACAGTGATCAGACTCCTGAGTGCTAGGATTGGAGCAGTCCCCGAGACTTTACATACTCACCCACAGGCACGAGGCAGCAAGAGCTAACTGGGAATGGCAGCCCACACCTCCAACGAGGCTGCACCTCCTAAGTCTTCCCAAAGAGTTCCACCAACTGAAGACTACGTGTTCAAACAAACGAACCCACAGGGTCCATCCAAACCACCACAACCCACAAGTGGACAGCGGACGGAGAGTGAGAGGCGTTGGAGCAGTCGATCTTAAGTGGGATGCCTCCATCAGCCCCTTCCTCCAGGCTTAAGGATTTACTTAGAAAAAGGAGGTGGGAAGATTGTAAGAGCCGGAGATGTGGGAGAACGCCAAAGAAACTGTCTCCCAGACACTACAGGACAGATGCTCACATGAACTCGGAGACCGCAGCAGCATCCACAAAATCAGCACACATTCAAGTCACACAGGGTCCCAGAACCAAGAGGGGGAAGTTGACCCTAAACCAAGAAGTTATTTGTTTTTTTTTTTTAAGATTTATTTATTTATCAAATGTAAGTACACTGCAGCTATCTTCAGACACACTGGAAGAGGGCACCAGATCTCATTACAGATGGTTGTGAGCCACTATGTGATTGCCGGGATTTGAACTCAGGACCTCTGGAAGAACAGTCAGTGCTCTAACCACTGATCCATCTCTCCAGCCCTCAAGAAGCTATTTGTAATTGATACTCTGCCAAATAGGAAATACATTTTCTTCAATGGAGTGTCACTGGGCAGGGTCAATCACATTCCAGAGCAGATCCTGTCGGTCAACACAAACTAAACTCCACTTTTTTTTTTTTTTTTTGTGGACTTTTTGTTTCATTTTGTGTTGTTTTGTTGAAAAAAAAAAAACATGGTATATATATGTGTGTGTGTGTGTGTGTGTGTGTGTGTGTGTGTCACATTGGGTCTTTTGATTTTAATTTTTGTGGGGTTTGTTTTTGGACTTTATTTTCAAGAGAGGGAATAAAATCGGGTGGGCAGGAAGTGGGAAGGATCTGGGAGGTGTTGCAGGAGGGGAAGACATGATCAAAATATATGGTATAGGAGAAAATAGAAGAAGGGGTAAAGGAATTTGAAAGCAGACTGGGAGGCAGAGAAAGATGTAAGAAGAGAATGGTAGGGTGTGGGGCTTGTGTAACACATGCATAAAAGGAAGGAGAGAAGGAAGGGAAGGAGGGAGGAAGGGAGGGGGAGGGAGGGGAAGGAGGGAGGGGAAGGAGGGAGGGAGGGGAAGGAGGGAGAGAACCAGCTCAGTGCACAGCTCCATTTATTAGTGGCTACCATATACGTAAACACCTTCTATGGTTCTATTTCTTTAAGCTTTTTCATTTTCATTTTCTCGCAGTGTGGCCTCAGTCTGTGTCCCAGGAGAGCCCGTACTCACTAGTAGACCATGCTGGCTCCAAATCTGCAGGTCTCCGGCTGCTCCTCACACACTGTGCTTATAGCCAAGAGCCACCACGCCTGGCTCCTTTCCTCGTTGTCACGATGAATTCTGTTTGCTTGATTGCTTTTGAGGCAAGGTTTCCTGTAGACCAGGCTTGACTCAAATTCACCGCGTAGCTGAGTTTGACCTTGGACTCTAAAGTACTGGGATTGGAGGCATGCCCCACCCACCAGGCCTGGTTTTATATACTGCTGGGCCTTGAACACTAAAACTCTGTTTGCTTTGCACTCTGCGGATGAGCCACATCCCTAGCCTCAACAAAACTTGTTTCACAAGATGTTAAGTCACTCAAGACTTCACTGAAATCCAGGGAACCCCCTCCCTCCTCCCTGTCTAGAAATGCAGGAGTTTCTCACCATTCAGTTGGCTTCAGTCAGCCACTGGAACAAGGGTGTTAGATACTGAAGACCCCTTCCGTGGGCAGCCTCCTCCTCTCTGGGCCCTGTGTCTTCTGCTCCACTGTTACTCAAATCCGCCCTCTCTGCTGCCCAGCACTGGGTCTCCCTGGACTCCCGGCCTTAGTTTAGGAGATTGGAGATGTGCATGTGGGCCTCTACGGGTGCATGTAAGATGCATGTGGGGTGCGTGTGGGCCTCTGTGGGGTGTGTGGGATGCACATAGGGTGCCTGTGGGATGTATATAAAGGTGGGCTATGGTGTATGTGTGGGTGCCTGTGGGTTGCTTGTGGGGATAGGCTGTTGGATGCATGTGGGGTGTGTGTTGAGTGCATGTGGGTTCATGTGGGATGCCTGTGGGGGTACTTGTGGGATGTGTGTTGGGTACATGTGGGGTGTCTATGGGGTACTTGTGGGGTGTGTGTGGGGTGCATGTGGGTGCGTGTGGGATGCCTGTGGGGGTACTTGTGGGGTATGTGTTGGGTACATGTGGGGTGTCTATGGGGTACTTGTGGGGTGTATGTGGGGTGCCCGTGGAGGTGAGCTGTGTCATGCTGTACTGTCTGGGGCTCACTGTCATCTGTACATGAATGAAGAAGAAGGGGTAGAAGTCAGGTGGCTGAAAAACCAATACACATCAGGAATGCTAGGTCTTGCTATGCCCCTCCCTACGGATGAGTCCTGGAAAGTTAGTCAACAGACTTGAGGTTGTGTAGCTCAAGAGAGCTGGAGTTGAGACCCAAGCCTGCCACCCTTCAAGGTCCACTCCATCGACTCCCACGCGCTTACTGATGAGTGCCAGTTAGCCAGACAAAGGGGACAGTATGTAAAAGCCCAGAGGCAAAAGGAACAAGGGCTGGAGAAGTCGGACTATGGGGGGAGGGGGCTGTGGAGTGAGCTGGGGCCCAGGCTGCCGATGGGGGGTGGGGTGGGGAGGCTGCCTGCTAGCAAGGAGTCATACATTTGCAGGTCTGAGCTGGACGGTGAAACGAGGGGAGTTTTTCCAAGTGGAGGGTTCAGAATCAGTGAGGTGAATAGGAACAGGGCCGGGTGGCCTAGCCAAGCATGCTGGGAACTCAGGAGCACTAGGGGGAGGGAGTCAGGTCTCTGAGGTGTACCTGACCGACTGGCATGGGGAGCAGATAATTATGAATGAACGTTGAGCCTTGGGCTCACTCCTCAGCACTGAATAGGTGAGGCACAGGTACACGCGTGTCCCTCAGCTCTCCGGAGAATCAGGAGTTCAAGGTTATCTTCTGCTACATAGGGCATTTGAGGCCAACTTGAGCCTCGTGAGACTCTGTCTTAAGAAACCAAACAGAAAGGCAGATTTGGAGGCCATTCACACGCATCAACACCAAACTGCATCGAGATGACCCAGAAAGGGTGTGTAAAAGAAGAGGACCCAGCACTAGCCCCCGGGACCTCTGAGCCGAGCAGATGGGCTGTGGGTGCCAGGAGAGTCAGAGGCGGATTTGGTCAGCGGTGTTAAAGAGGGAAGGAATAAGAAAGATTTAGTAACAAGGAGGCCAGTGGTAACCTCCAAGAGATCGGTTTCCATGGCGAAATCAGAAGACAGTGGGCTGAGGCGTGAGTGGGAGTGAGCAGGCAGACACTTTTCCAATAATGTGGCCATAACGTGGACGGGAGGGAGGAGGGGAGGTGGGGTGGGCAGTAGAAGGGTTAGGGCATGAAGGTTAGGGGAAACTGGTGGGAAAGACCCAAGTCACCAACCAGGTGGGAGGAACTTAGCTGGGAATGGAACTAGTCTGAGCCCCGGGGAGTCTGAGGCAAAGGATCTCTGAGCTCCAGGATTAAAGGTCAGTGTAAAAAAAAGAGTTGTAGCAAGATCCTGTCTCAAAAAAATAAAGAAAAAAGCAAGGTGAGGCCCCTGAAAGGGGGGCTGGAAGGGAGAAGCCACACTTGAGGACCGCTTGGCCCTTTGGAGTGGGTAGCTTCAGTTGTGGAAGTTTAAATGTTTGAAAAAAAGTGACCGAAGGTGCTGAGAGTCACCATCCCCTTTTCAAAATAACTGTAATGAGCCCGCTTTTATGACTTTCCCTCACATTCTCCAATTTACACCAGGGTTTTTTTTTTAATGTAAATCTGAAAGCACGGTAGAAAGACGGATCTTCTTTTCTTCTCTCCTTCCTTCCTTTCTTTCCTTTTTCTCTGTCTAATCTACCCTGGTCTTGAACTCATATGCAGATGAGGAAGGCCTGAAACCTTGTTCTTCCTGTTCCTCCTTCAAGCTGTGCACCACCAGACCTGGGGAAAAGGCCATTTTGAATGAGTGAACATTAAGAAAAAAATAATTAATTTTATTCACTTCAGGTACAAACAAAAGCATAAACTATTACCTATGGGTTGGGAAAGAACACTTTGTAATTAGCATAGAAATTGTTTGCAATGTAAATTCCTGTTCTGAAGTACTTGACTATGCTTAAAAACAGTAGTTAGTATTTTAAGAATCCCCTTGTGGGGTAAAACCACTTTGTATCTATTTTAAGACCTTGTTAAATCTGCTTAAATGTAGTTTAGGGAAAAAATCTTTTAAAGATACTGGCTACACCAGAAAACAGCTTCTTCCAGCAGCAAGGTGAGACAGTTCCCGGTACAGGTGCTTCCAAAGGCCACTGCCACCGCAGGCAGATCTGATGGCTCTAGATTGTAACTAAGGGAACAGTGGGGGCGTAAATGTAAATTTCATTTCTCAAAAGACCTGACTAGTGTATTGATTCAAAGGGAGTAGCCAGCAAATGCAGGCTGGGGAGCTCTTTCTAATTCAAGTCAATAGAACTAGAGAAACGCACAAATGCATACATGTATCTCTAGGTTTTCCCGGTTGAGCCGACACTCCAGGAAGAGGAGGCCAGGGAGATAAGCAACCCCGGCAGGACTGGGGAACCCGTGACACTGAATAGCCCAGAGCACTGTAAACTGAAGCCTGGAATCCTATTGGCAAGAATAATGTTCTACCATTGGGAGGCTTGTTATCTACATTCATCTGTCTGTCTGTCTTACTATTTGTCAGTCATCTAGCAATCTCCTATTAACCTATCATTTATCTATCTATCTATCTATCTATCTATCTATCATCTATCTATCTATCATCTATCTATCTATCTATCATCTATCATCTATCTATCTATCATCTATCTATCTATCATCTATCTATCTATCTATCTATCTATCATCTATCATCTATCTATCTATCTATCATCTATCTATCTATCTATCTATCTATCATCTATCTATCTATCTATCATCTATCTATCTATCTATCATCTATCTATCATCTATCTATCTATCTATCATCTATCTATCTATCTATCTATCATCTATCATCTATCTATCTATCATCTATCTATCATCTTTACAAAGTCTCAGTGCCAGCCTGGCATCACGTTCTCCCTAGGTAGCAGAGGATAGCTTTGAACTCCTGATCCTCCAGTCTCTATCTTCCAAGTGCCAAGACCATCAACACTGCAGGCTTGCCCAACTGCTGTGGTTCTCTGTTGAACAGTAGTTCTGGCCAGGCCACTGACCTGTGTGATCACAATGGCTCACCAGCAACCACCTCAGCAAGGTGAGGGGGACACGGAATGCCTGCTTCTGTTCTGTTTCCTGCCTGTCACAAGAGTGGCCGGTTCAAGATTCAGCTTTGTGGTCTGGGTTCCTCGCCATCCCCACCTCCACACGAGCCTCCGGAGAACCAGGAGGTCATATGGCATCCTCATCTTACGTAAGGTGACAGGTCTCCCTCTTAAATATAATTTCAGTTCCTTCTTCAGCTCCATTTCAATCTCCATCTCTCCTGTTCCCCACATCCCACAACACGCTAATGAGCTGCTTCGTGTCCTGAAATAGATGCACACCCTTGTTAAGGATGGAGTGTTGTTTTGAACATGTATGCATTCTGCACTCGAATAAAAAGGCATTGTGCTATTGAATTCAGTCTCTTCTTTTGCCAATCAATTATATGTGTGTGTGTGTATTCTTTGTGTGTGTGTGTGTATTCTTTGTGTGTGTGTCTGTGTGTATTCTTTGTGTGTGTGTGTATTCTTTGTGTGTGTGTGTATGTGTGTGTGTATGTGTGTGTGTGTATTCTTTGTGTGTGTGTATGTATTATTTGTGTGTGTGTATGTATTCTTTGTGTGTGTATGAGTATGTGTGTGTATGTGTGTGTGTGTATGTGTGTGTGTATTCTTTGTGTGTGTGTGTATGTATTCTTTGTGTGTGTGTATGTATTCTTTGTGTGTGTATGTGTATGTGTGTGTGTATGTGTGTGTATTCTTTGTGTGTGTGTGTATTCTTTGTGTGTGTGTATGTATTCATGTATTCTTTGTGTGTGTGTGTATTCTTTGTGTGTGTGTATGTGTGTGTGTATGTGTGTGTGTGTATGTGTGTGTGTGTGTGTGTGTATGTGTGTGTGTGTGTATGTGTGTGTGTGTATGTGTGTGTGTATTCTTTGTGTGTGTGTGTATGTATTCTTTGTGTGTGTGTATGTATTCTTTGTGTGTGTATGTGTATTTGTGTGTGTATGTGTGTGTATTCTTTGTGTGTGTGTGTGTATTCTTTGTGTGTGTGTGTATTCTTTGTGTGTGTGTATGTGTGTGTGTATGTGTGTGTGTGTGTGTGTGTGTGTGTGTGTGTGTGTGTGTGTATGTGTGTGTGTGTGTATGTGTGTGTGTGTATGTGTGTGTGTGTGTGTGGTTTGTTTAAGGTCTCACCATGTGGCCCCTGGCCTGGCACTCACAGTGAAGAACAGGTTGCAGCCTGCAGCAATCCTGACTTCCTCCTGAGTGCTGGAGGTGTAACTGATCCTCCAGGTCTAGCTTCAGTTGTGTGTTTTAAAAGTCTCACGTGCTGCTGTACACATGCAAACACACACACACACAGACATGTCTGGCTCGCTGCTTCTAATGTCTACACAACTGCGTAACTGTTACTATGACCCGACCTAGAGCGTTTTCCTCACTTGCCTTTATCCATGCTTTCTGTTTTGTTACAACAGGAACTCCCTGTGTGATCCAGGCCATCCTCCACCTCAGCCTTGAGAATCCTATGTACATATATATACACATGTATATACACACACACATACATATATTCATGTATACATCATATACATATGCGTTACACACACACACTAATTATATATATATGCAGACAGACAGGATTTTTCTGTGTAGCCATGTTTGTCCTGGAAATCAATCTGTAGATGAGGCTGGTGTCAAATTTAGAGATCCACCTGTTTCTACCTCCAAGGAGCTGGGTTAAAGGTGTGGGCCACTCCACCCGGCTTGACTTCACTGATTTTTTTGGTGCTTCTCATGTGTAGAGCCTTTTACAGGTGTGTCTGGGTTGGCTTCTGAGTCTTTTACTATTTCCCTAGGTCGGCCTGCCTGGTTGCATTTTTTATCCTGTAATCCATCTCCTGTCTTACTGCTTGTGTGAGTAAATTGCCTCTGTTAGGAATTCCACTTTTCAAAACTTATAGATTCACTGGAAGACAGAAAAATTGGTAGGCTAGATGTTAAGGCTGTCTTATACTTTATAAATTGTAAAATAGTAACAGTTATATTCATCTTATAGTTGAGGAAAAAAACCTTTTTAACTGGACAAAAAGGAGGAAATGTAGATTGTCCTGAAGCTGTTTGTATTTTAATGTTAATTCCAACCTATTCATGTGACCCCAATTGAACCTTCCCATTTTAATTAGTAAAATAACTAACGAAAAGCCAGTGACTGGGTGGGGCGAGGGAGGTGGAAACAGCTGAGAGGTCTGAGGAGGTTAGAAGACTAAGATCGAAGGTGGTGGCAACGTGGATCTTCCCAAGGACCAGCTAGACCCAGGTGATAAAGATTGGCGTTAAATAGCTATGAACATTGAGGATTTTACAGGTCTAGTATCTCATGCAGAAGGGCAGTTTGTATCTTTGTCTATTTGATGCAATCTTGTTGTGTAGAGGGTTTGTGGATTGAGAGTTGAATATATAAACCTGTATGAAAAGCTATCGGGCTGTAGAGTTGTATTTATGTGGGATTTTGGGGTACAGAAACACCCTGGGATGGAGGCAGGAAACAGGCGGTAGAAAACCGCCAGGGAAGGGAGTTACGCAGACAAGTTGGGCCGTGTTGGTGGCTCAGACTAGTCTACAGAGGTGTGCAGGGCTCCAAATCAGGGTCAGGCTTGAGGAGTGAGACCTCAGGGCCAGTAAAGAGATAAACCCTTACCTTATTTTTTAATATTTACTGCAACATTTATTCTGGTTTACTCGATAAGCATGCTACAAAGGCCAAAATGTGGAAATAATAAAAACTTTCAAAAAACCGGAAACAAACAGTGGGTTACGACATTGTGGTAAAAACAAAATGAAAGTTATTTAATGTATATGTATACATGTCTATATGTATATGAGATCAGTGGGCTCTTTGGAGATTTGAGAACCTTAACCAAAGACCAGCAAGGATGGGGAGAGAACACCCCACCATCCACATCTGTTTTAGAACTGAGTATTGAACTTATTTCCCCCAAAATAACCAAGGGGTTTGGTGTTAGCATTTTGTCTAAGCTCCGCCCCAATTACCTGGCAACGGCCCAGTGTAGGGACTCACTATAAAAGGGGCTGCTCACCCCTCAGCTCTCTTGCTCTTGCCTTTTGCTCCTGTTCTGTCCTCTTGTCCTTTCTCTCCTCTCTCTCCACTCATGGCCAGCCTCTATTCTTCTCTCCTCTCTCTCTCCTCTCTCTCTCTCTCTCTCTCTCTCTCTCTCTCTCTCTGCCTTTCTCAACTACCCTCTCACCTCCCCTCCCCATGCCATAAATAAACTATTCCACACTATACTATAGTGTGGCTGGTCCCTGGGGGGAAAGGATGTCTCATGACCACCAAGGCACCCCTCCCCCACACCTGACTACACATCCACCAAACATATTCTTTCTCTCCTTAATACACACAACACTTGGGCCTCTTGCTCAGTAGTAGAGAGATTGCCTAACATGCCCGAGGCCTTGGGTACTTCAGCACTGCAAATAAAAACGGTGAATACTAAAAGAAACAGCAATTTAGGTCTCCATGGACTTTCTCTTCCAAGTGAAAATTAAATCTGTTGGATCAGTTGTTTTCCCTGCCTACGCGTACACACCCAGCGTCCAGGGAAGGAAAAAACAAAACAGAACAAAAGGTATCAGGTTCGTCTTCCGCTCACCACTCACCGGAGTGAGCCGCCACGTGGATGCTGGGAATCACCCCGAGTCTCCTCTGCAAGAGCAGCCAGTGCTCTTAACCGCAGAGCACTGGGGGAAATGTACATGAAGGAATTGCATCTGCGGGGAGGAAGGAAAAGAATTGTCCAACGTCAAGCCGTGGTACCTTCTTCTGTCCCTGAATAAGGACAACTTGAAGCCCAGAGGCAGGCCGAGCCTCCTCACCCACCTGGTGGCAGGTCTGTGGAACTGCAGGCAGGGCGCTTAGAAATCAGCCCCCACAAATCCAAACCCACTTGTTTGCTTTGCGTCTTTTTCTAAGCATCTGCCTGAAGCATTTGTCCTGAAGGATCATAGCTTCCAAATTAGTAGACTGGAAATTAACGAGACTTCCCATCAGTAACCCCGAGAATAAAATGATGGAAAAAATCTACTAATTCTAGACCAGCCAGCGGCCACTGAAGCACAGCTTGGATCCAGGCCTTTGAGAGAAAGGAGACGAAGGAAACAGGGAAGAGCCCAGACAGAACCCAACCTGTGGGGCTGTACTTTCTGTGCCTCCTCCCTTGCCCCTGGACTTGGGGTTGGGGGGACCCAGCCTTCGGTGCTTCCTGCCTCCAAAGTTTCTCCCAGGGCTGGCTTCTGAGAACTATGTAAGACTTCGGGCCAAATTACTGGAGCCTCCAAAATAAGGAGTGGACGGGGGAGGGTGGGGGGGGGTGTAGCCTGTTTTTTGCACAGTTCTGGGAAGCTGTTGGCGGGGTTTAAGGAGAGGGTGGCATCGAGCAGGAAAAGGGGTAGCAAAGCAGACCGAATGCCCGCCATACCCTAGCATGTGGATTTCCTTTTTTCATCTCTTTATCAGTGTTTGTAACTGAGCTTCTTATCAACAGGAAACGCCTGCCTGAAGGGATGAGGCAGGTCCAAGGGAATTGGATGCCAGAGACTGGGAATTCTGGGTAGTGCCTTGCTGCTGGTCAGCCGGAGTTGAGTTGTTTTGGGATTTCCAGAATCCAGACGCATTGCTCTGGCATTCAGTGAAGACTGCACTGTGTACTCCAACAGGGACCCCAGGCTAGAGTGTCTACAGGAGGGCTCCCAGAGAGGAGGTCCGGTCCTAAGCCTCAGTGACTAAGGACAGGTCACTATAAAGTGAGAATTCTCTTAATCGCCAGTCCCCCTTCCTCCCAGAGGTGAGGCCAAAGACATACCTAGGGCATAAGTGACTCGGAGACAGTCATCCCAACCAGTCCTAGTGAAGGGCACAACTGTAGGACAGCCAGGTCCTGGGCACAGACGTAATGCTGAAGGGGAGCAGGGGTCACAGACTGAGCTCTTCCTTACATCAGATATTTTAGAAGTGTTGTCCTCCACCTGGCCATGGCGACATGTGTTTGCAGTCTCAGCTCTTAGGAGGCTGGGCAGAAGAACGCTGAAGGCTTTGAGGTCAATCTAGGGAAAACAGTGTCTTATAGCAACAAAGTCCATCAAGTTAGGATTCTGATGGCTTAGAGGGGTCTCCCCGGAGAGTGACAGGCTGAAGGTTAGAGCTGCTGCCCTAATGCGATGATCTGAGGGCCAGCAAGTCTTTCTAGGTGGTTCAAGCCCAAGTTTATCTATTTATCTGTCTGTCTTCCTCCTCATTCTTCTCCTCCTCCTCCTCCTTTGAAGCTGTCAGAAGACTGAACACTCAGACAGACAGCTCTGATGCAGAGGCAGGAAGGGAGCTGCGGTGCTTGACTCCATCCCTATCTGCTGCCATCGGCTGCCCCTGAGCAACCGGCCAGGCCGTCCCGAATGGAGGCAGTAACCCTGTGCCCTGGATTCTCGACCCTGTGTCTCCCTGGGCAGCTCCTCTCCGCCATGTGCTCCCGCAGACGAGGATGTAGGTCAACAAGAGTGGGTGGGTGAGAAAGAACAGAGACTCATCCAGACATGACACCCCTCAGGGCAGCAGTGGCAACACTTGAACCTGGGAAACTGTCTGAAAATAGACAGTGTGTCTATGACATTATGCAAATTGCATGCAAAGTCGAGGAGCCCTCTGTCTCTATTTCTAGCAAACTGAATGTGGTCCTGGTGGAAACAGCTTGTCGGAGCCACGGCTGCACAGTTACCATCAGTGTCAGGCCTGGAGCACTGGACTGGGAACACAAACCCTTACCCTATCTGAGTAAGGCTTCAGACCATGCAGATTTTGTCACCTCTTGGGCTGTCAATCTTTTCTTTGTTCGGTTTGTATCCCTGCTGGCTGAGGATAACCTTGAAATCCTGATCCTCCTGCCTCCACCCCCCCAAGTGCTGGGATTGCACCACTACACCTGGCTTTGGGGTGTTGGTCTTAATGCAAGGGATAAGGCAGGCGAGGCAAAGCACCTTCCTCACAGGCTAGTGGGAGGCAGGGCTGAGGAAAGACGGCGTCTGGAAAGGAAAGGAACTGCCCATGAGAACCTGGGTACCATGAGACCTTGGCAGAGGAAGGGATGATTTTCAGAGTCAGGGCTCAGGCTGCAGGGGCCACCCTCAGTTTTGCACACCCTAGCAACCATCCTCTCTCAGGGAGGGACAGAAACACTTCCTCACTTTTTGTACGTAATAAGGAAGTTGGAGGCTGGGGTCACCGGAGGAAATCAGAGCAAAGAGCAGAGAGGCTTGTGAGTCCCCTCTCCCTCCACCCCCCCCCCCCCCCCCGCCCCAGGCAGTAATGGCATGTGAAAGTGGCTAAGGGCTTAGGCCACAGTAACCTCACAAGGGCTCTTCTCACAGCACGGTGATGGGTCACTGCTGCCAGATCCTGCCCAGCCTACACGGTACTCGCTCTGCAGTTTTCCCCGCCGCCCCTTCCCGGTCCTCACCCACACTGTGGGCACTTGGGTGTGGATCCTGGAGGAAGAGGGGGGTGATGATGGGAGTGCTATTAGCGTCCCCATCTCCTAAGGGCTCCCTTCAGAGTCCTCAGAGAAGGTCCTGTCTGCTGTGTATGCCAGGGAGGAGCTTCACGACCCCAGTGCAGAAGGCTGCAGATTTGCGCCCACTTGGAGGCCTGGGGAGCAGACCAGATTGCCAACCGCAGAAGAAACTGGGGCACCCTCCCTGTTTTCCTAAGAGAGCTCCAACATCCTCTTCTTAGAGTTTGTATTTCTGGGCTGGATTGAACCAAGGGACTCCTCCCAGCTTCCTTCAGCATGCGCCCCCTATTCTCTACCCCACCCCTCCAGAGGCACTTCGCTCACAGTTTCCGGGGTGGAGTGGGAGGGGTCATGAGGTGCTCTCTGGGATTTCCAGGTAAAGGGAGCTATTTTTGGGGTGTGGACTAATTCCAGACAAGGGGTGGGGAGCACCTTGGGAGGGAATTAAGAAGGAGCTGGAAAGGGAGGGGCGAAGCGGCCTCTGAGTAAGGGGTGGTTTCCAGGTAGAGTCCCTACAGCCGAGAGCAGGCACGCACGCTGCGACGGGGAGGAGCCAGCCCGCTGTGGGAAGGGAGCAGGGCAGCCGTGGGCAGCGAGCTGGCCAGCAGAGGGCGACGTTGCTGGCATGGATCAGGTTGCTGTCTATCCCGGGTGGGGTGAGCTTCAGTACGGTTCTAGGTATTGGGGCATTCTAGACCAAGCTTATCCCAGGGAAATTTGGTGGTGTGTACTTTGGGGTTCTCTACTTCCTGTCCCCTCAGGTTCTCACTGAACTTCTGCAACTGGATCACTGCGGGGGGCACTAGCCTGGAAGACAGCAGAAAATTCGAAAGGGGGGGGGGTCAAACATGGTTTATTGAGGACCCACTACGTGCCTGTCGCTGGCTAAAGCGCCCCTTAAACTGTGTGGTTCCACTTGCACAAGCGCACTTGAAAGCATTTGGAGATAGTTGTCTCTCGAAGGCCACTTTCCTTGCCATGTCTCCTGTCATTTCACCCTCCTCCTCTTAGGCTTTCCTGGCCTCGGAGGAGCTACTGTCTTCTGTTTCTGGCTGTGGAGTTTAAGGACAAATTTGTTCCCAAGTTCAGTAGAAATAAAAACTCTTCAGGCAAGAAAGCGATTCCCTGGCTCCAGGGACCAGAGAACCTTCAGACTTTGCCCTGGTCTGGGACAGGCTAGTCTACTTTCTGTTTTTGTCTCTTTTCACTTCCTGGTTCTCCTGGTTATGGAGAACACACTGAAGAGACTCAAGGGGTCAGCTTGCGTGTGGAGGAGGATGAGCTGTCGTCTTTTCTCCCTTCAGTGCCTGTAGTTTCTAGGCCAGGTCTTCCCAAGATGGAGGCTGATCTTGTCTCTTGCCTGAGCCCTGCTTTGCCCTCCATAAGCCCTGCCTACAGTGAACTTCTCTTCGGTCTATCAACCCAGGCTTGCATTTCATTTGTTCAGTACGTGGATGTACCCTTCACGTTTCTAAATGCCGGGACTCTTGGTGTTTCTCTAGGCCAAGTTCTCCCAAGGCACACTTTCTGGGACCTGGATCAGGGTGTGGGCTTTGGCCAGAGAGTCATAGCCAGACTGGTTGCTGGAAGCTTCTTGACAGGGGCCAAATTTCTTTTCAGTCATCTTGAGACCCCAAAGGAAGCCACCCCTGAGCCTAGGCAGAAGGCCAAGCCACAGAAGGAATCAGAAGTTCCCGCACTGCCTGGGTCCCACAGTGGTCACTACCATAGCTTAAGGCAAGAACTGGGGCCCGGAGATTAACCTGGGGGCACTTTAGGCCGTCCTGGACTGTGATGGTTATTTACAAACCTCAGCATCAATCAAGTGATGGGGGCAGGGTATAGTAGACAAGACTCAGCTTTCACACAGCCTGAGTTTAAAAAAAAAAAAATCAGGGTCCGAGACACCTCAAAGGACAATGGGACAAAACCTAAGATGGTGATGTCCTCTCCTATCGAACAGAGCAATGCTGGGTCCCTTCCACCATGCTTGACTGTCACCTCAGAGGACCCTTGGGTTTTGATGCCCTAACGAGTCAGCTAAGATGGTAAGGGGACAGAGTGTATAAGGGTCAGGTACCACCCCTCTCAAGGGACTAGCATTCACTAGCCAGGGGGGTCCAGTCAGGACAACTGAAAGGCACCACAGGAGCAATAAACACCCACAGAGAGACACTGAGGCTGCTGAATCTCTCTGGCTGAGCCCCAGCAGGTGGAGTGTCTGCTGGGGCTGGACAGGGCCCTGTGCCATCCTGGCAGCTTTGATGGTGCCGTAAGGTTGACCAAGGGTAGAGGAGAGCGAAAGCCCAGGATCCGGGCCCGGGATTCCCTGGCTTGGCCACCCTGCCCTAGGAATGGTAGGGGGTGTACCCTGCTGGCCTCGGGGATGGGAAACCCAGCCAGGCGACAGAGAGCCGGCCACTTTGAGCAGGCCAGACAGAGGCAGATCGAATTTCAGCCCAGCTGTATTTTTGGCTGGATGGGCTGGGGGCCAAACTGAGCAGGCGCACACAGGGCACCGTGCACACTCTACTCAGACAGGCTACATCTTCTGCCCCCAGCACATACTTAAAAGTCCGGTGACCCTGGGCTAGTGAATCACTTTGGGCTTCTCTGGATTGTGGCTGAGCTTCTGTAATGTCTTCTTTATGCGCAGTGCAGTAAGGCGAGCAGAGGGGTTGGGGTACCAGCACTCTCTCATCATCTGGGCCAGCCCGGAGAGGACCTGGGGGAGTCAGGAGAGAGGCAGAGGGGAAGAAGAGGTACATGGGTCAGAAAGATGGACAGGTAGCACCAGGTGAGGAGGTAATGGTTCAGCAGAAGGAAGAACAGGGAGAGCATGTATCAGACAGGAGGAGGAAAGGCAAGAGAGAGAGAGAGCAGAGACAGGTGCTGGTGGTGCACACCTTTAATCCCAGCACTTAGGAGGCAGAGTCAGGCCGATCTCTGAGTTCAGTGCCAGACAGGACTACAGAGAGACAGGACAGCCAGGGTGAGATAGACCCTGTCTGTGTGCAAGAAAGAGGGGGGAGGGCAGGGAAAAGAAGGAGGTAAGGATGAGGAGGGAGGGAGAGGGGAATGGGTGAAAAGATGGTGGCAGAAACAAGCAGGAGAGAGCTGGGAGGGTGTGGAGGTTTTTGAAAGCCCACAGACACCCCAGTGCACAGCCTCTGGGGAGCACCCCTCCACCCCCCCAGCCAGGATCCACTCTGAATGGTATTTCTGCAAGTCTGTGCCACCTCTTGCAGCCTGAGACCAAGTGCACAGGAACTGACTTACCAGCCCCTCCACCAACAGTCACGGAGAGTGGGCCAATGAAGGGCATTGGCCCAAAGCACCTGTCTCCAGGAAAGAGCCCATCCCAGGAAGCTCAGCAGCCCCTGGACATGGCAGCCTGCCTCCTCTGGTTCCTAAGAGTGAGTATACATCTGTGCACCGGAAGGTATCTGTGTGGCCTCTTACGCATCCACGTATGTTTATTATCTTTCAGTACAAACTCATTGAGTCTTACTGTCTGCCGGGCACCAAGGTAGCTGGTAGAAATGTTAGAATGAGGAGGTGCTTCTTGGAAAAGAGGAGGGGCTGAGTGGGAGGAGAAAAGACAAGAGGATGATGGGAATGTGGTCAAAATACAATATGTTTGTATAAAATCAAAAGAAGAAATCATTTATTGTTTGCTGCTTTTCTTTGTTTGGGGTGTTGAGACAGTTTCTCTGTGTAGTCCTCTGGCTGTCCTAGAACTCAGTCTGTAGACCAGGCTTGCCTTTGAACTCAAAGATCTACCTGCCTCTGCCTCCCAGTGCTAGGATTAAAGGTGTGCACCAACATTCCCAGGTGAAGAAAAAAAATAAGATAAAGGAGTAAGTTGGGCATGGTGCAAAAACCTTTAATCCTAGCTCTCCGGAGACAGAGGCAGGTAGGTGGATCTCCTTGAGTTTGAGGTCAGCCTGGTCAGTAAGACTCCTGTCTCAAAAAAGAGCTAAAGACAGGTTTTGTCTTCATGGTGCCAGGAGTGTGCTTACGTGTGTGTGTGTGTGTGTGTGTGTGTGTGTGTGTGTGTGTGTATACATGTCTGAACATATGTATGTGTGTGTGTGCATACGTGTATTTCTTTTTGTTAACAAAGATTTATTTATTATATGTAAGTACACTGTCACTCTCTTCAGACACACCAGAAGAGGGCATCAGATCCCCTTACAGATGGCTGTGAGCCACCATATGGTTGTGGGATTTAAACTCAGGACCTCTGGAAGAGCAGTCAGTGCTCCTAACCACTGAGCCATCTCTCTAGCCCTTCATATATTTAAGTGTGGGATGTCTTGAGAGAAAAAACTAAATAATCAAAAACAACAAAAATTAGAAGTTTAGCAGAGACTTTGATTCTTGAAGGTGAGGTTAAAAGTTCTAAAATCAGATTGACTGAAAAGTCCAAGAAGGATGAACAATTCGCAAGCCAGGTGTGTAGAAGGAAATACCCAGAACAGCTCATGATCTTTCCAAGAATCTGAACTTAAGAAATTCCAACTGAGAAGCAAGCGGTCTTCACCCATGCCAGCCCAGCCCAGCCACACCCCCAGTCAAACCCCACCTCCCAGCCCCGCCCACCTCCCAGTCCAGCCCAGCCCCACCCCCAGCCCCGCCCCACCTCCCAGCCCAGCCCCACCCCCAGCCCCACTCCCAGCCCCGCCCACCTCCCAGCCCCGCCCACCTCCCAGTTCAGCCCCGCCCCGCCCCAGCCCAAGCAGAGATCTTACCGGATCAGCAGCCAGCCGGTTAGGGATGGTGGGGGTCTGCTGGTCAACACACACCACCTTTTTCATGTCCTCAAAACTGGGGTCATTGGGTACCATGTCATAGAACGGTGGCCTGTAATCCTCCACAATGCCTGGGGAAGTCAAGGGATGTGGGACAATCACTTGGGACCCAGAGCACCCAGAGAATGACTTTGCCTCGAGTTAGCTGCCTGACTGTATTGCTCCTGAGAAGGATCTTGTCCTATAACACAGCAACTGTATGTATAGCTCGGAACTACTGCTGTGTTCCAGGCTTTCCCATTTGTCCTTCCGGAATCTCTGTGATGCCACCCGAGTCACAGATGGAGAAGCTTAGGCTCAGAAGCACAGGATTCGTGTTGCCTAGCCAGTCATGGTAGAGTCAGGACTTGAAACCCATCTTTTGGCTTCCCAGGCTGGGTCTTAATTCCGTCTTGCTCAACTATCTTCTATCCTGAGCCTGGGTTCCACTCCCTGATTATTGGAACAGCTGGTGTTCCAGAGAACTTCCTGTGTGCTGGAGTTGGGGGGGGGGGTCGGTCCTCAGTGCTCTGCCTGCAAGCCTCACAGTGGCCGGTGGGGGATGTAACATTGTAGCTTCCTGTCATGAACCAAAATAGTAGGTCCAAAGGTTCAGAAATCTTGTCTTTAAGTATCAACAGATAGCAAGTGACTTAAGACAGAAATCCAACACCAAATTCCACTATTCTGTCCCCTCAGCTGCACTTACAGTAGGTAGGTAGGGCTGGATAAGGTTCAAAATGGGGACAACAAAGGACAGAAAAACACCTCTCCTAGAAGCAAAAGATTTACTCCCTGGTCCAAATAAGATGGGCTTACCATCAGGGAAGGCTCACATTTCTACAGACCCTACAACCAACGGGGTTCCCACCCCCATGTCAAGTTATCCCGAGCCTTTTCTAAAAGGTGTGCCTGTGGGGGTCAGAGGCAGCCCCATGTCTCTTCCTGCTTCCCAACCCCAGGCTGCTTCTGTGACTGTGAAGGCCATAACCTCAGCAAAGCCTTGAGCAGCTGTTCTCCCCGTGGCGGGCTTCCAGGCTGCCCCTATGCCGCTGGAGTCCTAATCAGCGATTTGCAGGGGCCTGAGCGTGTCTAATGAGCCTTTAATCAGTGCCGGGGCTGACACCAGATTACAGTGTTTATAATGCGCTAGGAGTCTGTGTGAGGCTGACAGAGCTTCCCCTCCGCCTCATGAGCCCAAGGCAAATCCATCAGCCCTTCCTTTCCTGCCTGGAGCCAGGCCTACTCCTTTGGTTTCATCCAGGTACCTTTGTCCCAAAGCCAGCCATTTAGAGCTGATTCCAGCAGTAAATGCCCAGGGGTCAGGGAGACTCTTGGGGGACACCTGGGTGTCTGCTGTCACAGATGGCCACTGAGGAGGAATGTAGTAGTAAAAGGTTGGCTCCTGGTAGATGCTTGGGAAATGAAAACATCTCTGTTCCCAAGGAGCGAGGTTCTCTAGTCGTGCCCTGGGGACTGTCTGCAAACCTCAGGTCTCCCAACAACCATGGTCATAAAGAGGCTCCACATAGGCAAACACTGCAGTTAGCTGTCAGTCAACCTGTGGTCCTTCATCTGCCCGGTTTGAGAGGCCATCAGCCACAGGCCAGCACAGGCCAGCACAGGCAGGTACTTCTACAGCTTTTCCAATCGATGGTGCCCTGTGGCCATCCACTGAGATAATGAGGCTTCACTAAGCAGGTAACACAGACACCAGCTAGCTTACCCTGCACGGTTGTCTTTTCTTTTAGAAAATGGAATGATATTATGAACCATTAAGCCCTTCCATTAAGACTATTAATATTTAGCTCTAGGCGCAGATTGCCATTTCTTCTTCATGTTACCCTGGCTGATTGAAACTTGCTGTTTACGTGGACCAAGCTGGCCTTGGACTTGGAGCAATTTTCGGAGTTCCGAGATCACACCAGCTTGTAGATGTTGTTCTAAGCGCTTAATTTGGACCAAGTCTAAAATTACGCTTACATTTTTTTTTCTTTTTTCTTTTCAGAGCTGAGGACTGAACCTAGGGCTTTGCGCTTGCTAGGCAAGTGCTCTACCACTGAGCTAAGTCCCCAACACTCCCCCCTTTTTTTTCCTAATTTCACAAATGAGGAAGCAGGCACGCCGGGGTTAAGTACTCCCTGTCATGACAAAACCTGAAACTGAGTCTAGACAATCTGACTGACTAATGCCAACTCTTAACAAAATAGGAGACTTTTTGTCTTTGCTCTTGCCCTTGCCTTCCTGCTACTGCTCTTTCCTCTTGTCCCTCCCCTCCTCACGTGCTCATGGCCAGCCTTTGCTTCTCTCTCCCCCTCTCTCTCCCTCTCTCTCTGCTTCTACCACCCTCTTAACTCCCCTCCCCATGCCCTAAATAAACTCTATTCTGTACTATACTGTTGGGTCCCTCAGGGGGAAGAGATGCCTCAACATGGGTCCCCCAGAGGCAACCCCTTCCCCCACACCTCACCACACCCTCATAGAACATATTCCCCCTTTATCTTTTTATAAACCCATCAAAGGGCGCCAGCCACCAGAGAAAAACCTGTCTACACACACACACACACACACACACACACACACACACACACCTGCATACAGTGGGCTCTCACCATTGATGATAGTCCGACGGGCGATCTCCCATAGTACTAGGCCAAAGGCCCAGATGTCTGTCCACTTGTACGACTCAAAGCAGTCTGTGCGGATCTGCTCATCCAACACCTCAGGTGCCATGTATCTCTTGGTACCCACTCGGGGGTTGTTGCCAATGTCCAGGTAGTCGCTGCTTTGCGAGTGCATCACAGCCAGTCCTGCCGATGTTTGGCTTGTCAGTCCTGCAGGGCTCCCACACAGGGTGGCCATTCCCTTTCTGGGAGCCCAGGCGGACTTTATATGGTCAGATAAAGTGAGGGCAGAAACAGGCAGACAGAACAGGGCATGGGAGACCTGCTCAGGCCGGAATACAGACAGTAGCCTTTTTTGCTTTATAGCGTTCTCAAGGGTCCCATAGACTCAAATTATGATGCCTATTTCACATAGTAGAACATCCAGCTTTGTTGGATGGAGCCATGTTCTTAGAGAAATCAGGATGAGATAATTGGTTCTTGATGACCCGCCCCTTTTCTGGAGGTAGCGTGGACGTCGGAAAGAGTCTGAGCTGGAAACATTTTGTTTTGAAACGTTTTTTTTTCTATGTAGCCCTGGCTATACTGGAACTCATTATGTAGACCAGACTAACCTTGAACCTGGCTCTGCCTCCCGAGTGCTGGGATTAAAATCTCAGCTTGGAAATAGGTTTTCAAAGCGCCTATTCTCTCCGGTCCAGAAACAGGCCAAACCAAGCATGCAGGCCCCGCCCACAGGTGAAGCCCCACCCTTTTCCCCTCCTGCTCACCCAGGTCTGCAATGCAACACTGCAAGTTGCTCTTGACCAACACATTGCGGCTCTTGAGGTCCCGATGCGCGATGGCTGGTTTGCCTTGAGTACCAAAGATCTCTACATGGAGGTGCGCCAGGCCGCAGGCCGCGGACACAGCTAGCCTCAGGGCCAACTGGGGTTCCAGCGTCTGCCTCTGCAGAAAGTCATAGAGGGAGCCGTGCTCGTGGTAGTGGGTGATGAGCCACAGCTGCGTGCTGGAGTTCCGAGAGGTCATGTCTGAGGCGATGAAGCCTGTAAGCAGAAGGGTATGATGGCTCAACCAAAGTTCCCAGGAGGAAGGTAGGGCTGAGGGGCACAGGAGCGCTGCAGAGGCTGAAGCGGGAGTCACTTGGGGTTACGTCAATGCCCGGAGTTTGCTGTGTTCCCGCCTATGATTGGGAATAGCAGGCGCGCTCCCAGCTTGCCTAGGATGTTGTCGTGTCTGAGCAGAACTGTGTTGTAGATCTCCGTCTCCCGGAACCAGGACTGCTCATCTCGTGAGGAGAAAATCTTGACCGCCACACTCTCGCCATGCCAGGAACCGCGCCACACCTCGCCATATCGGCCCTTTCCTAATCCGTGGCCAAAGGAAGAATAAGGACCACATACAAGACACATAGCGTACTAGATGCCCCCGCTCCCAATTCTGGATGCCATGAAGATCCCCTCTGCAAAACATCTGATTTTATTTTCTTTCAACTTTTTTTTTTTTAAGATAAGCTCTCACTTGTCTGGATGATTTGGAACTTGCTATGCAGAACGGGCTGGCCTTGAACTCACAACGATCTGCCTGCCTCTGCCTCCCTACTGCTGGGATCAAAGGCATGAGCTAAAGCCCTAGTTATCTTTTTAAAATTTTAATCACATTAATTAATTAATTGATTGATTAATTAAGTTGTGGTGTGTGTGTCATACACACTAACTGGAATCACATATGGAGGTCAGAGGACAGCCCGAGGAAGACGGTTCTCTCTCCTCTCTCTGTGTCTGTCCCAGGGACTGGATTTAGGCCACCAGACCTGGTACCAGTGCCTTCAGCTACTGAGCCATGATGCTCTCCCAACCCTGAATGTCCCTTTATAAAGCATCTTGTTTCAGTCTTAGGCGACCCTTAGCGTATCAGCTCATCCCTGTCCTTGCTGAAGAACCCATAGCCACCCGCTCCCTGCACAGCATTGTCTCTTACTTGGGCCCAGGCTGGACCCATTTGTGATCCTGGAAGCAAGAGCTTCCTGACCTCTCCAGGCCTAGGGGAGCCTTCAGGCCGCAGCCCCAGCTCTCCTTCCGAGTGCTTACCCACACACTCCACCAGCGCAACCTGCCGTGCCACTGTCCTCTGCACCAAGAAGGGAAGCCCCGAGCCACTGCCTGTGGTACAGTCGCTGTCCAGGAAGTCCTAAGGGAGACCTTACTCAGTCACCGCCTTCTCTGCTCTCTACCACTCCCCGCTGCTGTGCCGCCCACCCGCTACCCTGGGTCCCAGGTTGCCCCAAGCCTATACCCCCAACATGCTGTCTCCCTGGTCAGATGGCTTCAGGATGAGACTGGACTCTCCCAGGTCACTGTGCAGACCCCGCTGCTTCTCCTGCCTTCGCCGGACACGCCACAAGCCCAGGGCGCCCAGGACCACCAGGACCAGCAAGGCCAGCACGGGACCCAGGATCAGAGGCAGATGGGTATCTACTTTTGGCTCCTCCGACGGAGTTTGGGTGGCTGGAGGAGGGGGGCATTGAGTCCCAGCTCCACCAGGCCAGCTCTTCCACCCCCCCCCCCCAGCCAGACCACTCACCTGCCCTCAAATCCCAGCATCCTGCCTCCCCACACCCTCTCCGTGTAGGCCAGGGCATGCGGAGAAAGCAGGGCAGGGGGCTTAGGTTAAGAAGAGGGAATAGTGGGAGAGCCGCCCGACCTACCCTCCAGCATCAGGGACACGTTGTGGTTGCAGAAGGATCTATAGCAGCAGTGGTAGTTCACAAACTCTGTGGGACGTCCCAAGCAGAGCTCCTGGTTCAGGTTCCCGCAGCCCCGATAGACCTGGGGGTGCCCGCCCTGCTCGCGAACCAGCACCACCGTGCACCATGCCCCCTGGCAGGTTGACCTCTTGCAGTGTGGGTTCTCACAAGTGCAGTTGACCAGCTGATCCCTGGAGGGCTTCGCCAAGTCTCCTGGGGGTGAGATGAGAAATCAGGCGCTCCTCCTACTGTCCCATCCCCTCTGATCTCACAGGCAGACCCCTCAAGCCTTAAACGTCTACCCCCTAACTGTTCTTCCCACAGAGCCTTTCCCCTAGCTACACAGGTAGTGGAGACTGAGAAGCCAGCTGCTGTTGGCAGTCTGAACTGGGACCTCCTCTTGCTACAGATCCCACCGTGGTCTCAGGCTCCCCCTGTTCACAGAGAATCATAAGCCTCTCCCTTATTCTCCCCACCCAAGATGTAGGTTCTACCCTGGAGAGAACCTCAGCTTTCAAGTCAGTATCACTTAGATATAAAGAAAGGTGGGAGTAACTGGGGGGGTAATCTATAGGACTACTGTCCCCCTCCAGCTAAGATCCTGTTCTCAGCACCACCACCCCAGTTCTAGTCTCCAGTACTCAGGTCCCTGTTTCCACGCCACCCCTCCCTTACTCACCCTTGGTTAGGCCCAAGGCCACCAACAGCATCAAAAGGCCCCTTCTGACGATCCCCAAGGTCATGGTCCTTGGAGGTAGGAGGAGAAGAGATGTGGTGAGATCTGCAAAATATGACAGCTGTGGTGACCAAGGTCTCCTCCTACCAGAAGGAAATCACTGAGAGGTTTTTTGTTTTGGGGGGGGGGGGGGGGGAGGGTGGGAGGGTTGACCGGGAAGCCACCTCCCAACTCCTACGTCTGGTTTTAGGGCGGGTTCTGCAAGGGAAGTCCTGGTTCACTTCCCCATGGAAACCATCTGTTGGGGGTAAAGGGTGGAGAGCTGCGTTTAAATGAAAAAAGCCAGAGAGAACCGGGGCTCTGTGCCCACTGCTGGGTTCAGATGGGAACAGGCCAGGAGAGTTACAGACAAGACAGAGATACAGTGGGAAGAAGGTTTCTCTCATAGCTCTCTCTCTTGTCCTCTGCTATTTGCCCATTGCTCCAGCCTCCACTCCTACCCACCCTTTCCCAGTGCCCCCCAACCCCCCAGCCTGGCTGCTTCAAACATAAACAGGCTCCTGTCCTCACTTCCTGCCATTCAGGGTCCCGCCAGGCCGGCTACAGGAATCAAGATTGTTTAGATTGAGGTCTGGATAGAACAGGCTGGAGACACGCACAGCAGGGAGCTCAGGGCAGGCTGGGAGAGGGACAGGGTCTGAAGGGATAACCGCACGAGTCTGCGGGTACCTTACACACCATCAAACCCAGCTCTGGGCTTTTTATTGTTTAAAAATGTATTCCTTTTTATTGTGCCTGTCTGTAAGGATTCTTGTGTCAAGGTAAGTTGTGCCCATGTAGGAGTGTGAAAGTCAGAGTTCTGTAGAGCTGTTTTCCTCCCTCCACCTTTACACAGGTGCTGGGGACCAAACGCAGGTCACCCAGCTTATGTGACCAGCATTGTTACCAGCTGCACCAGGTGCCCTTCCCCTGAAGGTTTTAAAGGAGCAGGGTTCATCCAGGGGAGGAGGCTCGTTGGAGCCCATCAAAATTCCCTCGCAGTAATGAGTCCAACGCAAGAGTCTAGACCCCACCTCCCCAAACTGCTCCTTCTTCTCTGTCCTAAGACCGTGGAGTCAACCTCTGTCTGCATCCTTGGGCTTATAGCAGCCATACCTAGCCTGACAGTGATGAGGTATAAAAGGCTTGTTTCTCCCTCAGAGCCGCTGGGCCCCCTTCTCTCTTCTCATTGTCCTGGGAAAGGGCTGGGGGAGGGACAGTGTACAGGAAGTGAAACATACTTAGACACTGAGTGTTTGACCTCCAAGAGTTGCCCGGGGTTTCGCTCTTCCAGAGGTTTGATGGACAGTGGCAAGAAACGTAATTTTGCTGTGATACGATAATCCTCAGCTCAGGACCCAAACCAGCTATTGCTTCAGAAGCCGTACCACGCTTCCCTCCTCAAACCCTCAGAGCTGGAAGATAGTGCTGAGCCTGTAACAAGAGGGACCGGGATCAGACAGGAGCACGGACTTTCTGAATGCCAGGGTGTGCAGGCTTAGATCGCTAGCTAGGGAACCAACACATGAAGTGTCCTGTGAGAAGACACCAGAAAGCTGGAAGGACTGGTCACTTAGACCTACAGAGGCCCATGCTCTGAGCTTGGTACCAAAGACCCTAAGATGCTGAGGCTTTTGGGGGCAGGATGTCTAGGGTCAGACTGGGGGGCTTGGTGGACCTTTCTGGCTAGTGGAGACCCTGGCCTTCCTGCCTGGGTTTCCTCTGCCCTAGAGGCCCGGTCTGGGGGAGGAAACAGAGGCCTGTGCTACTGCAGCTACGTCCCAGCTCCTGCCTGAGCTCTTGCCCCTTACCCCTGTTAGTAACCAGTTAGGGCTCTGGGGGGGGGGGTTCCGCGGATAAATGCAGACAGGGCCTGTTCCACGGCTGCAGGCAGGAAGCCATTATCGGCAGAGCTCACCTGAGACAGGGAATAGATGGCAACAAGACGTTGTTCTGGGACATGCTGCCAAGCTTCCACTTCCCTAGCTTGCCTTTCTTCTGGAACCCCGTGCAGGGGGTCAGCTGTGTGTCCCTTGTCTGTCACTCACGCCAGGCTTCCATTCAGTCTGCTGGAGACAAGAAACATACTGTGGGCTGGGCACGGTAGTACGTGCCTGCGATCCAACGCTGTGAAGGCCGGAGGTTTGGGAACGGAGACTTCAGATCAAAAATGGACGGGAGTAAAGAAAGAAAAGAAGGGAGGGAAACCATGTATTTGGAAACAGTTTTCCCCCAGGGAATTCTGATCCATTTGGGTGGGCACCAGGCTTTGAGAAATGTGTCTGGCGTAGAGCTGAACCCGTCTCCTGTGCTTTCGTTCGTTGCACAGGACATCGCCGGGTGGACGGACAGATGGAAGGGACTCGTGGCTCCTTCCCAGGTGCCTCCCTATCTCTGTGGGAAGAGAGAGACTGACACAAGACCGGGGAGCTGGTGACACTGTGAAATGAGGGTGGATATGGGGAAGGGCATGAAGAATCTGTCTTAGACATCAACAGCATAGGGAAAGGTTGGCAGAAGTCACCCTGGTCCAGCCCCAGAGACGTGATGGAGCTGGGGTTAAACATGAGGTGGGGGTGGGAGTAAATTTGGGTCCTAAGCTTCTCTTTTACCCCTTAGTATAAACCACATGAAAATCCTCTTGCACATAGACGTATCACTGCTGTTGGCCAGAAATCACAGACGTTGAAATGACTTTCAAAGATTAACCTAAGTGCAGGGGAGTAACAGCGGGCAGCGGGCTCTGAGGTCTCGCTCTGTGCCAGGCACTGAGCCTCCGTGGCCAGTCTCTTTGGAGCCTCACAGCACTCCTACGGGAAACGGTGCTGAATATGGCGTGGTGGTAAACCTAAGTGGCCAACTACAAATCCTTAATCACCGATATTCCTCTGGAGTTACGTGAGGCCCTCAAAGAGGCAAACGGGCTCCTGGTCTCAGCAGACGTTAACAATATAGACCCCCCCCCCCCCCAGTGAAAGCAACCGGTCCGGTCCCTCCTCTCAGGGTTGCTGCCCAGAAACCACCAGCTTCTTGTCTCAGGTGAGGACCCAGAGAGGAGCGTGCCTGGGCCGTGGCTGTCAGTCTTCCTGCTTCTATTGGCAGCAGGGCTCTTCCACACAGCGATTGTCCCAAGGCAGAGAACCACAAGATGAAAACGCAGCTGCCTCTCACACTGCACTTACTGCCCCCCCCCCCCCCCCCCCGACCCAGGCAGTCTCAGGATTAACCTGCATATTCTGGACTCAGCCAGTCCTACGGCTGCCTTCGGTATTCACCTGCACAGTCCGTTCTGCCTGTAGAGGTCGAACGGGTCAGGACAGCCTAGGTTTTAGGGTCTTAGGCGTCTGTAAGTGGTACAGTGTAACAACTCTCCCTCACTCATCTTGAGGGTGATGCATCCCCAAATCACACTGAGAGCGGGAAACCCAAACCGCCTGTCCTGTCCCCTCTACCTATAACATACCTGTCATAAAGTTTAATTTGTACATCAGACCCAGGAGACAGCAACGCTAATAAAAAAAATATGATAACCACAGTCACATACTAGAGCAGGGACCCCCGTCTTTTTATTCAAAGGAAGCACTGTAAAGCTCTTCCTGGGGTACTTAGTCGCCAGCACCCTACCACCACCCCTGCGCTCACACTTGGGGCCATTGTTAACTGAAATAAAGGTTCCTGGACCAGAAGCGCAGCAGCACACAGTCAGTCTGATAACCCTGACAGCTATCAGGTGACTAATGGGACAGGTAGAGCGTACGGCGTAGAGGTACTAGACAAAGATGATTCATAAGACAGATGAGGGGAGGGGAGATGGGGTTTTACCACACTCTGGAGACGGTGTTCATTTAAATACAACAAATAAGTAATTAAATAGATAAATAAGATCCCCTAGTTCTTTAAATTCCCATTGACTATTTTCACACCACATTTGATTCAGAGTGACTAAAATCTCTGACAGGGAAGCTGCAGACAGCGGGGACTCCTGCGCACACAGAGGGTAGCACTCTGGCCTTGGTCAAGTACAGCTTCTACAACTCCCAGTCACGAGACTGGCATCTGGCAAAAGGACTGCCATTTCCCCGTGAGACATCCGAGGGCTACCTGGCTGTGGGTAAGTGGAACAGGACAGGCTCAACGGTGGCCAGGTGGGCTGGCACAGTCTGCCAGCACCCAGGGGCCCCCTGAGGCAGGGTGAGGCTGAAGTTGAGGTGGGTGGACTGAGAGTCTGAGGCCGGCTCCGTGTCAGAAAACAAATAAACAAACAAACAAAACAAGCCACCCGACCTTGGTGTCTCCTGATGTCATCTACTGGTGCCTTCCTCAGAGTTGTCCAAAGCTCTCTCCAGGCTGGGCACAGTCATCTCCCATCTGATAGGCTGTGTGGGCAAAGCCACCCACAACATAGAAGGGTAATTGAGATGGGTTGGGGGCCGGGTACTATAGTGAGGGTCCAGAGAGGACAGGCCTTAGACAGACAGTCGTGTGGGGTCCAAGAGGAGGCCTGAACTCACCCAGAACCTGCTTATAAACAGGGAATGCGTCCTTACAGGAAGGCATAAGAAAGCAGCTAGTCCAGACAGTTCTCTCCGGAGCTGACTGACAGTCCGCCATGGCAGGGGAATTCTGTGACCACATAGAGGTAAGGTTTGGGGTGCCAGGTTCTCTAAGTGCGAGCTGGTCCAGGAAAAGTGGTCTCTAAGAGGAGTTTCAGCAGGGAAGTCGCCCCTAGGCTAACCCAACACCCTGGAGGGACAGGGGAACTCAGCAGGGAAGAGTCCTTCAGGCCCATTTTACCTTTACAGATAAGGGTAGATATGTTAAGCAAATGGATCAGGCGGGGAAGAGACGCTAAAGGCCTCAAGATACCCAGCAAAGACCGTTTTTGATTCCCCAAGGGAGTGAATTTGTCCCGTTCCCTTCCAGGTTCAGGTGGGGTAGTGGGCAGGTGTGTGTGTCCCTGGCTGTCTTGCCTGGCTAAAACTGACTCTGCCACACGCCCTGAGAAGTCTTTGAGATCCACATGAAGGAAGGCTCTCTTGAGACCCGGGACAGGTCCCCTGTCCGGCCTAGTGCAACCCCGACTCACCTTTGTACAGAGCGACAGGACCCCCAACTCTTCTTCCCAGTGGCGGCCGGGGTCTCACGCCCAGAGCCGGCCTGAGGGGCCTGGGAAGGGCTCGATCCGCGCTGCTAGCGCGGAGGCCTCCCGGGACTGGGAAGGGGCTGGAGCAAAATGTTTCTTATTCTAGCTTCTTCCTGCCTGGCCCGGCTCCACCACTCCCTCCTAATAACTCGTTTCCTATTGCCCAGCACGCCTTCCAGCTGCGGGGCTCAGCTCCAGAGGGCCACAGACCCCAGTGCGACCCCCCCCCCAGCCCCCGCCCCGCCCCGAAAAGGCAGGCTTCAAACCGGGGAGCCTCGCGGTTCTGGGCAGGACCGTAGGGACTGAGTTGGCTGCGGAAGCATTAGTCTAGAGGGGATGAGGGTAGCATGCACCCACAAACCTGGATTCGTGGAGTGTGGGGGAGGGGCGCCAGGGTAGCAGCCAACCTACCTGTGCTCACCTACCTCACGCCTAAGGAACAGTGCAGAGAGAGCTGAGTTTGGGCTGGGAGTGTCTGCTCAGAAGTTGGCTCCGCCTTTTGTACTCCCTAGTTGATCTAAATCTTTCTGCCTCCAGGTTCCAGCCCTTCACCCTTAATACTTTTGTTCCCTTCCGTCGTCCACAGTGCTGGCCATCTACTCTCAGCCTAGGGCTAAAGAGGCTCAGATAGATCTGTCTGAGTCGTCTGGTCTGAGTACCTCAAGGCTTGACAGTTTTTTCTCTCAGGTCAGGGGTGGCCAGAATGGAGGGGAAGGCCTTGTCCTTTCTGTCCATCTTGAATGGAGAGTCCCATGACCTTCCAGAGCCCTTCCAGAGCCCTGGCTCAACCAAATTTCAGTGTCAGGACAGACCCTGTCTTGCAGCCAATAGGAAGTACTATGGGATTACAGTATCTACTTTTCCAGATTGTGGTGGCCACTTCGTCACACTCGATTAGCTCTAGAACAGGGAGCCTGGATACATGGCTGTTCTCACATCCACTCTTTCTCCCGCCTGCTGTGGCTTCCGGCCAGTCTCTCTCACTCTCCAGCCCGTGGCTCTCTGTCTTGAGTGGGGCAGGACCCATGGGACCTCTGCAGCCCAAATCCAAGGCCTGCCTCCTTGGGAAATCTAGGAGATCATGGGTAAGGTCAAGAGCTGGGGAGTGGCCGAGGGGAGTCAGTGGGGACAGGAGAGTTTCTGTGGGCAGGCCTGTGGAAAGACAGCAGAGAGAGGCACATCTGGGATGCTGAAGAGAAGTTGTGGTCAGGGGTGACGTCTTCCCTCTCTTCTTAGCGTTCTGGACACTGGCTGGTGCCTCAGCGACTCTTGTAAACCCAAGCCTGTGAACAGGGAGCCTGGGGCGGGGGAGGGGGCGTGGGAGGAGTGAGACAGAGCTGGAGAAAGCAGTAGGGCCTCAGGCCAATGAGGGCATAGCAAAGGAATTAAAAAATGTGTCCAAGTCCACAGGAATTAGTTGCTTGCAGGGGCCCAGCTGTTCCCTACACTCAGTGAGGACAGAAGATGAAACAGGCCCAAAGAATCCTGATTTAGAGTCAGGGATTCAAAAGACTTCCCAGCAGAGGTCTGCAGACCCTCAGAAGTTAGTGCGAAGAACTTCAAGGATGTTCTCTCTAGAGGCAGGTGACAATGGTTTAATGTGGAGAACTGGCAATGAGCGTGCAGGACCAGCATTAAGTTCTCAAGTGTGCTGTGTTTGTTTTGTTTTTGAGAGCAGTCCCTAAAATCCTCAGCTGGCTGTGAACTTGAGACCTTGCTGTTGCCACCACCCCAGAGCTAGGATTCCAGGTGCTTGCCCAAAGAGAGACCAAGGCAGGATAGCAGGGCTGGAGAGATGGCTCAGTGGTTAGAGCACTGACTGCTCTTCCAGAGGTCCTGAGTTCAATCCCCAGCAACCACATAGTGGCTCACAACCATCTGTAATGGGATCTGATGCCCTCTTCTAGTGTGTCTGAAGATAGCTACACTGTGCTCATAAAATAAAATAAATCGAGAGAGAGAGAGAGAGAGAGAGAGAGAGAGAGAGAGAGAGAGAGAGAGGGTCTAAGACAGAGAATGCACAGCCATTCAGAGCCCTGTGTCCTGAAGCTGCCATCATGAAATACTTTGCAGTGATTTGGATGTAGGACATGTGGAATTTTTTTGCACCAGTTCCTACAAAGTAGGTACCCCCATCTCTGCATCAGGGTAAGTGGGAGGGTAAGCAAAGGAGGGGAGAAGCAGAGAAAGGAGCTGGGGTTCACTTCTCCACAATTACAGAGTAGAAGAGGGGCGGCTCAGTAGTCTGTCACCCCCACCCCCACATGTGCCAGGACAGGTTTTCCAAACTAGAAAGACAAAGTGGATGACAGAGGAGAATTGTGGGTCTCCTTTAGGGAAGACGAGGGGCACATATCTGCAGATTTAGTTATTCGTCTGTTAAACTCAGGAGAGGTCTCCTTCGTGTGGAGGGCTGAATGGAACCCTGAAGGGACAGGTGTCCTTAGTACCAGTCAGAAGACACCACAGCGTCTTGAAAAGGTGAATCGTGTGGGTGGTAGAGTTAGGCTACAGGATTGATCACCTCTCCATCCCTCAGTTTCCTTCTCTGTATAGAAGGGTATGAGCTCAGAAACCCTGGAGTCTCCTCCCGACCCATGTCACATTCTTAGCAGTCCCAGACCCTGTCACTCTAGCCTAGATCAAAACACAGCTTGGCTACGCTTAGGTTTGGGAGATCTCGGAAGCCAGGGAGCAGTCCCGCTCCTAGGGAAGAGGCTGGCACACCTCCCTAGAGTTGGACCACCAAGGCATCTTCCTCCTCAGGGCCACCCTGAAAGGGCTGTCCATTCCCACCCACCCTGAGGGGTCAAGGCCACTCATGTGAAGTTGGGACCCTTGAGCGAGGGATGGCAAAGAGCATGAAGGTGTGTGTCTACAGGCACAAAGCACCATGCTTAGCTTTTCATCTGAGTTCTCGGGATCCGAGCCCAGGTCCTCACTCCATCAACGTTAGCACTTCTTCTGTGTAGCCTTCTCCCCAGCCTCACAATCACGATCAGTTCTTAAATGTAAAAACAGAGCCCAAACCTGCAGTTCCTGTTAGCACTGGAGCGTTCGATACTGCCCTCACGCTCATGGAGAACAGCCACACCCACCCCCTTCCCTAGAGCACTAACTTGCTATTAGCCCAGGAAGACATGTCAAGTCACTGGGGTGAGTTGGCTTGTCTTCTTCCTAATTCCCATCCTTACGGTGAGTGTGTCCAGGGTCTTAATGAGCATTTTGGATGGCACAAGCCTTCCAGAATCATCTAGACTTTTCCTCCCCCAGGGAAAAACTGGGCCAGGCTAACTAGTAGGGGCTGGGAGGCGGTGTGAAGGGAATCTTGCTTCGACTGGGGGGTTAATGTGGCCATCACCAGTGGGAAGGAGAAGGTCTCTGGCATTTGAGACTAGGAATGGCTCAGACTGGGAGAGAGACTGTTTGAAAGAGGGGCCAAGTGACTGGGTGAGGCCAGAGGCCAGCGGGATTTCCTTCAGCTCTGGTCACTCGGGAGGGTGGGACCGGATTGCTCATGCAGGACACAGGAATCTGCCTTTGTTTTCAGCTGGAGGGGAAATACCACAAATCCTTCCCTTCTCCTGCCTCCTTGTCCAGGCTCTACCCTTCCCAGGGCTGGAGGGCCCTCAGGGAAGCCCTTGTCTCCAGGACCCCAAGACACTGGCCTCTGTCCTGTTATACACATCCCCCACTCCGCACAAGTCTGGAGTAAACAATCTGCCCCCACCCCCACTTCATACAGGTCTGGAGTAAACAGTCTGACCCTGCCCCCCCACTCTGTATAGGTCTGGAGTAAACAATCTGCCCCCACCCCCACTTCATACAGGTCTGGAGTAAACAGTCTGACCCCGCCCCCATCCCGGCTAGAAAGCCCAGGCCTGCCCACCGCTCTCCTCTCCTAGAGAGAGTCATAGCTCTGAACAGTGAAAGAAACCACCAGGGTCCGCAGGAAGATGTGAGGACTAGCTCCGGGCTTCCTCTGAGTGCCCCAACTCCAGCTTCACACGGTCACACAGCTCCAGCCCTAGCCACGCAGACAATGAAGAGAATAATGTGTGGTACCAGGGATGCGGGTGGAGAGGTGGGGGACACTGCTTTCTGCATCCATGTTGTGTGCCTGTGTGGCTTAGGGTGTGCATGTGTGCTTTATGCTTGTGTGTAGGTCTTGTCTGTGTTCACCTGGTGGAAGCCTGAGTGTCAGCTCCATGATCATGCAGGTCCCTGTGGGTTCTGGCAGATGGCGTGTCTATATAGGACCATACCTGTGTGAAAACGGCCAAGATTCCCAGACATAGGTGGTGGTAGAGCCAAAGGCTACGGAGAGCTGGCCAAGTCTTGTCCCAGGGTCTTCTCTCAGAAAATGAAAGTCATGGTCTCAAATGACAAGGGCAGGCCAGTGGATTCCAACCATTGCATGTGCCCTGACCAGGTGGGCTTCTCTAAAGGTAGGGTAAGTCGTAAGGTGATCGGCCCTAAAAGATCAGGCAAACAAAAAAACTGGCTTCCAGGCACTTAGGAAGAATCTCTCTCAAAGCCCACCCCCACAGTGACATGCTCCCTCCAACAAGGCCACACCCCTTCCAAAGCCACACCCTCCAAGGCCACACCTCTTTCAAAGCCACACCTCCTCCAAAGCCACACCTCCTAATAGTGCCACTCTCTGGGCCAAGCATATTCAAACCACCACAAGGAGCCATCAAAATACTGAGCTAGAAGCCGGGGAAACAGAAGCTCAACCATTTTCTCTCTCAGCAGGAGTCAGTTTCTCACCCACCAGGTTGAATCTGTCCCTCAGATCCTGGAAGGCAGTGAAAGATCAGGATAAAGCCTGACCCCTAAGAGGTAGACGACCCCTAGCAGGTAGAGTAGAGCCAAAAATGTAGGCTAGCCAGTTCTTCAATACTATCCTTCTATTCTAGGAACTGGCTGACCATAACAGAATTTATGGCCTTAAGGTCAGGGTGACTCTGTTTCAGAAACTGACTGACCATAAAAACATAAAAGTTAAATAACACATTATAAACAATCTTGAGAAGCCGGATGTTCCCCTTGCGATTTTTCACTGGTAATTTTCACCTTATAAGCAATCTTGAGAAACCAGGTATTTACCTTACAATTCCTCACTGGTATTTTTGGTACTCTCCAATGATGTACTTCCCCCCCCCCCATTGTTGTGGTTTGTTTTCCTTAAAAACCCCTTCTCTCAGCCACTCGGGGTCAGACTCCACTATTGCTGCGTGGGATATGAGTCTCGACCCCACTGCACTGGTTCATTAAAAAACCTCGTGTAATTGCAGCAAGGATGGTCTCTTGTGAGTTCTTGGGTGGTTGTGTTATCCCAAGACTTGACTGAGGGTCTCCTCTCTGCGGGAGTCTTTCATTAGTTTTATAGGTAGTCTTTCTTTGATGCTACAAACTAGAGAGAGAGAGGGAGAGAGACAGAGGCAGAGAGACTGGGAGGGGCAGGACCAGTATAGAACTTAGGTCTCCAAGGTCTCACTGTAGCTAATAGTCTTAGCCTTTGCAGATATGGACCAAGTATGAAAGCCTCAGAGGCTGGGTTGAGGCTGACCACATGGGTGTAAGAGAGGAGGTTAGCTTCAGGGAGCACAGGCAGAGCAAGGCTGGTCTCTTTCCACTCAGCACGAAGGGATGCAGGCAGGCTGGAGCTGAGTAAAGCTAAGGAGACCTTTCTGGTGGTAGGATTAGGGCCCAGTTACCCTGGAGATGGTCAGGACTGCAAGGGATGCTCTTCACCTAGAGGATGTGGTCTCTCTCCCTCAGGAGAAACCACTGTCCAAATCCAGCTCGGATAGGACAGACAGGACCCTACAGTGCTAGGGTGATTCCTTGGGTAGGTGGAAAGGGCAGGCTCAAGGAACCCTGGTTGTGGGCAGAGGCCTTGTGCTGAGGGGGGTAGTTTTGTTGTCTCAGAGACGTGAGCTGTGACTCTCTTTCATACTTATCAGCTGGTGACACTGGACCAGTCACTTAGCTGTCACAGCCTCTGTCTCCTCAGGCACAAGGGAAATGGCCAGGATTCAGGTCCCCTGGGACTGAAACAGTTTCAAGCTGTCATGTGGGTGTTAGGACTTGAACCTGGGTCCTCCGGGAAAGTAGCCACGTGGCAAGCCCCCATGCTTCTTGTTTCTGTCTACATCTGGGAGCTGAGTGGTTCAGAAGAAGAGCAACTTCCCCAGGGTCCCAAGCCAACTCTCAGGCTACAGCATTGCCACCGTTGTCTTCCTAGGCTGGAGATATAGTTTCTTTCCCGGCCACTGGCAAACCTGGTGTTCATGCTGTGATCTCGGTACTAACCGAGGAAGGAGACTCTTCATCCACGCTGGAGCTCCAAAAGCACCTCAGTCAAGTTCAATTTGGTAATATACTCTTCTTTAATACCCGCCCTTCTGACCACACAGTTTGCAGAATTCTTTCTTGGCATCATCCAGTGTGTCTACATCCCACAGGGGTTGAGTGCTGAAGCAAGAGAAGCCAGGGTTTCAGGATCACAAACGTGGGAACAGAACAGCAGCCCACGCCTTCAGAGCACTGTGAGACAGACTCTGATTTTATTATTTCTGTGCATGTGTATGTGTGTGCATGTGTTTGTATGTCCTTATTCAAAGTGCAGAATTTATATAATAAAATGTACTAATGATTAAAATGACAAGATTCTCTGTGCAGAGAGCCAAGAAAGTGGTGTTAAGGTTGACATTGCCTCCCAGGAGCTGGGGTGTGACTCCTGCCTGCCGGGTGTGAGCTTCCTACAATAGCCTCCCTTCAGAGAGTCTAGGAACTGAGGAAAGAGTTAACTTCACAAGGGACTGGCAATACCTCAGCCAACTGGCCAACACCAGCAAACTGACAGGTCATGTTTCTCAGAAGCACCTCAAAGTCACCTGATGGGAAACTTGACCTCTCTATAGACCTTACCCCCAAAACCCCAAACCCAGAGCCCCAGGCTAAACCTAATAAAAACATCAGCCTTGAGCTATAGAGCAGGGTCTATTGGCCTTGGGTTATAGAGCAGAACCCAGCTGGGGACGGGAGAAAACGAGAAGGAAGAAGAGGAGAAGAAGAAAAGGAGGAGGAGGAAGAAGGAAAAGAGGAAAAGAGGAAGAGGAAAGAGGAGGAAGAGGAGGAGGAGGAGGAAGAAAACAAGGAGGAAGAGGAGGAGAAAGAGGAAGACGAGGAAGAGGAGGAGGAGGAGAAAGAGGAAGAAGAGGAAGAGGAGGAGGAGGAGAAAGAGGAAGAAGAGGAAGAGGAGGAGGAGGAGGGGATTCAAATACTCTAAGCTGTCTGGTTCATCAGCAACAAGGAATGTGGTGTAGGATCCGGTTGTGACTGAGAAGGGAGATGGATAAGTTAGGGAAGAGGGGACCCATGTGGACCTGAGTTACCCACAATAACAAGCATCTTGTCCACCGAGATAAACACAGCAGCAAAGGCAGACATAAGCCGTGTGTGCACTTCTGTAACTTTTCTGTAAACCCACAACTGTGTGAAAAGTGCAGAGTTGCTTTTGTTTTCGAAGAGGCATGTGTGCAGCCACTTATTAGGAGCGCATGAGCACATTTCTACAGTAAAAATATTGGGGGTAAAATTAACTTTTAAATTAAGCCCCTCAAAGTTACCAGTGTCCCTTCAAAGATATTTCAGCCCGTTGGCTAATAACCACCACCTAAGGGTCACCAGGGGAGGTAACATCTCTTGATATCTTATTTTTTGTCGATGCATTTTAAATTTTTTTCTCTCTCCCTTTCTCCCTTTTTTCTCAGACAGAGTCTCTGTGTTACCCATGCTGGTCTCAAACGTATCGGCTCCAGTGACTTTCCTGTCCTGGCCTCCTAAGTAGCTAGAGGTGCAGATTGACATCCTATGTCCAGCAAACATGCTATTTTCTAAAAATAGCCCAGGCTTTATAAAGCTTCCTTTATGTCAGGCTGTAGACAATTGACAAACAGCACGCTGTTATTGTTATTAACAACTATACCACTGCTTTTAATTTAATCTTTTATAGATTTGTTTATTTTATGTATGAGTACACTGTAGCTGTCAGACACACCAGAAGAGGGCGCCAGATCCCATTACAGATAGTTGTGAGCCATGTGGTTGCCGGGATTTGAACTCAGGACCTTTGGAAGAGCAGTCAGTGCTCTCAACCTCTGAGCCATCTTCCAGAGGTCCTGAGTTCAATTCCCAGCACCCACATGGTGGCTCACGACCACCTGTAATGGGACCTGATGCCCTCTTCTGGTGTGTCTGAAGACAGCTACAGTGGACTCATGAAATAAATACACATAAAAAAAAGAAGTTGAGGCTCAGGATAAGCCGACCAGCATGATTACGTAAGGGAGCTCTTCAATCTGACGAACTCTAGGCCATGTTTGCTGCTCTACCCTAGGCTGTTTACTTGATACAACTTGTAGATTATGTGTGAGAGCAGTCTGCTTTCTCTTTCTTTCTGGCTTCCTACACAGAACACAGTGTGTGGGTGTGACCACCATAACCACTGTAGCCAGTCAGCCCCTTGCCAGCAGACACCAGGTTGGCGCCCTCTCTCCTGCAGACACCACTGTGGACAACCTCTTGTACCTGCTGGAAGCAGGTTCCCGCTGGCAGAGACAGATGGGAAGCTGAAAGAGGCCCCAGGAATGTGTCTTACTTGCCTCTATCTTGGCCTAGCCTACCTCCTCACGGTTCTCGGCTTCTTTCCCCTTCTTCCTCCTCTCCTGGAATCTCCAGACAGGAAGAGCCAGACTTTGCTGCCTTCGAGGTCTGAGTATCAACTCGTACTGTGTACGGGGGGAAGGTGCCTTAGAGAGGAGGATTTTAGGGACTTGGAGCCTGGTACTGGTACTGTCCCTGGACTGTAGCCACTGGGAGAGCATATTCTGAGGGCTCTGGTAGGGGGAAAAGACCTGGGGAACAGGGACTTCCTGAGGAGGATGGGGTACTGGAGGAGGTGGAGGGGCGGTACCCAACAGCTCTGGCACCGACTTGCCTCGAGTGCCCAGCATGGGTGGGTGGTCAGGGCACAGTGTATGGCAAGCTGTGCTCAGGAAGGGACTGACCAAACTGGTGGTGACAGTCACCAAGTGGTCCAGGACACCCCCTTCCTGTGGAGACTGAGCGAAAGAGAGGCTCAGAGTATCCTGCAGCCTTTCTAGGAAGGATGGGGCGGCCTGAGCCTGGGCCTGGGCCACAAGTTGGGCCAAGGCTGGCCACTCTGGCCGGAAATGCAGGCTGAGCTGCTCTGCCCGGGGCCGCCTCAGCAGCTGCCGGATCTTCCGTACAGTGTCGAAGCTGTCCGTCAGAACGGCCCATTCCAAGGCTGTCTTTCCCCGGACAGGATCCACAGAGTTCAGGTCAGCACCTGCAAGTGACCCAGTGTGACAGATTGGTTAGTGGGCCGTGGGTTGTAAAGGGGCACATTTGTCAGCAGCAAGGCTTGTAAGATGATGTCTTTATGCAGGAAGGCAGGTACTAGACAAAACGAGGCTTGTCATTGGATGAGTACGAAGGGTGGGCGGGAACAAAGTTTTAGGGAGAGGGAGGAGTTGAGCCTCCGGAAGAACGTGGAGGCAGATGTGGATATTTTTCTCTGCGCGTCTCTGCATAGATACAGGTTGTTATGAGTATTTTATAAGGGATGAGTGTGTACAGAATTTTGTGCTGTCTAGATGGGAAAATTATATTGTATCAATTGGATCAGAGTATATCGTGTGGTGTTTTCTTTCATGTGGCGACTTAGTTGAGTTCAAGAGTAGGTGCAGTGGTGGGACGCACCAAGCCCGCCACAGAATTGGGACGAATTGGCTTGGTGCGGTAACAACCTGCCGAGGGAATTGTGACTGGCAGCAGCGTGGTGAGGTGCCGCGCTGGAACGGCTCGTGGACCGCCAGGGTCAGAGAGTACTTGGGGCCAGTGTGGAGCCGCTGCCATAAATGTTCCATATGGCCCAATGGTGCCGGAACTAGTGTGGGAGCGACCACCCGTGTCAGAGAGAGCTGGCGACAGTGCAGAGCGGTAACGGTCACGCCCTCTTTTTATTATTTAGTGCAACAAGGGCTGATTTAAGCTAGATTCAAAACACCTCCCAGACTGGAAGCCCAGGGCTGCAGCCTTCTCTGTAAGAGGGAGGAAGCTACCAGAGTCAGGACAAGGGGAACCTTGCAGTGAGCCCCCGGGGCCTCCATTGGGCTCATAGAACCAGCTGAGCGGATGGGAGCGCAGGATGCTCAGACCACAGCTGCTTGGGGACCAGTGACCTGTTGCTGCCCCTCCCCCAACCTCCCTCCCCCACTTTGTTTCCTCATTCTCGTGTCCTTGTCTCTGGGGCCAGAGAGACACAGTCACTCTGAAAGGGGAAACACATGGAGAGCTCTTTCCTGATATATACTAGGTTGGGAAGGGAAAGGCCGGTCCCTCAGAGAGACCAGCAGAGGGCACCATCGGCTACCTCACGGAATAATGAGGGCTCCACAAGTGCGCACACAGAGTGGTCCTCCACACACAGAGTCCTCCACACACAGAGTGCTCCACACACAGAGTCCTCCACACACAGAGTCCTCCACACACAGAGTCCTCCACACACAGAGTGCTCCACACACAGAGTCTTCCACACACAGAGTGGTCCACACACACAGAGTCCTCCACACACAGAGTGCTCCACACACAGAGTGCTCCACACACAGAGTCCTCCACACACAGAGTCCTCCACACACAGAGAGTGATCACACACAGAGTCCTCCACACACACACAGTCCTCCACACACAGAGTGGTCCTCCACACACAGAGTCCTCCACACACAGAGTCCTCCACACACAGAGAGTGATCACACACATAGTCCTCCACACACAGAGTGGTCCTCCACACACACATAGTCCTCCACACACAGAGTGGTCCTCCACACACAGAGTCCTCCACACACAGAGTCCTCCACACACAGAGAGTGATCACACACAGAGAGTGATCACACACAGAGTGCTCCACACACAGAGTCCTCCACACACAGAGTCCTCCACACACAGAGTCCTCCACACACAGAGTCCTCCACACACAGAGTCCTCCACACACAGAGTCCTCCACACACAGAGTGCTCCACACACAGAGTCTTCCACACACAGAGTGGTCCACACACACAGAGTCCTCCACACACAGAGTCCTCCACACACAGAGTCCTCCACACACAGAGTCCTCCACACACAGAGAGTGATCACACACAGAGTGCTCCTCCACACACAGAGTCCTCCACACACAGAGTCCTCCACACACAGAGAGTGGTCCTCCACACACACACAGTCCTCCACACAGAGAGTCCTCCACACACGACTCCACCTGCAACTGAACACTGCCTAAGAGTTGGAGTCAGTCCTCACGGATGCCCCACCCATCAGCCTGCACAGTGCTGTGGCTGTATTTCTCCACCTGGGTCTCGGGCAGAAGCAAGACTTGGACCAGAACTCGAGTCTGGTTGTAGGTACCACCTCACTCCAGACCTTTCCCCATCTTATGTCTGCACTGTTTGCTGGGACGTCCATAAACAGCTGTGGCTCGCTGCACTAGGAGACTGCAAGAGGGTGGCGGCAGGGCCCTCCTCCAATAAGTTGTCCTTGACCCATATTTTATTCCCACCTCTCTTGCTGCTGCTAAATGGTATCTGGTGGGGTGGTAGTGAAGAAAATGCAGCTGCACACCTGCCATAGCACACCAGCCATAGCACACCTGCCATAGCACACCAGCCATACAACACCTGCCATAGCACACCTGCCATGGCACACCAGCCATACAACACCTGCCATAGCATACCTGCTATAGCACACCAGCCATACAACACCTGCCATAGCACACCAGCCATACAACACCTGCCATAGCACACCTGCCATGGCACACCAGCCATACAACACCTGCCATAGCACACCTGCCATGGCACACCAGCCATACAACACCTGCCATAGCATACCTGCTATAGCACATCAGCCATACAACACCTGCCATAGCACACCTGCCATACAACACCTGCCATAGCACACCTGCCATAGCACACCTGTCATACAACACCTGCTAGAGTACACCTGCAATAGCACACCTGCCATAAGGAGGGCAACCACACACTCGGAGCAATCCTGGATGGCAGCCTTCATCAGAGCTGTGAGTCCCCGCTGGTCCCTGCGTTCCAGGTCCAGGCCAGCAAAGTAGTTGAGTAGGAGAGTCACTAGAGACACGTGACCTGCAGAGACAGGACCACAAAGCTAGTTTCCCAAGGTAAGGTAATGCTGAAGCCTGGCCAGGGAGACTCCTGTGCAAGGTTTGGGGTTGTGGCCCTACTGGCTGGGGGTGGGGTGGGGTGGGATTGGGGGTGGGCACTGGGTCTCATACCTGCTTGAGCAGCCAGCATGAGGGCTGTGTTCCCATCCTTGTCCTGCTGGTTCACATCCAGGAAAGGACAACAGCTGAGCAAAGCCACGATGGAACCAAAGCCATGGTAGCATGCGACCATGAGGCCTGTCTGGGGACAGAACAGCTTGGACCCCCACTTTCCATTAAGTTCTCCTTAGGACCCCCATCTGCACTTCCCCAGGGCCTGCCCCAACCCCTGTGAAGATGGTTTTCACCCACCTAAGGAGTGGGGACAACTCTGGGTCTCTGTGGGGAACCAGACCGGGATGATGTATGTGGCGCCTGAGCTGCCTTGGCGAGCCCCGGGGCATCTCACCCTCCCGTTGCTGTCCACTTGGGAGGCCTCCTCTGGGGACACCCCAACATCCAGCCTGGCTTGGAGCTCCTCAAGGTCATTGTGGGCACATGCCCAGTACAGTGTCTTCAAACTGCACCCAGGGGTTGGGGTGTTGTTGCTGGGGCAGGGCGGCGGTGCCTCAGACATGTCTAGTCCTCTGCCTCCGGCCTGAGACCCCCTTTATTCAGCCGGCTGCTGTGATAGAACGCCAAGTTAACAGTTCCTCCTGCAACCCTGAGTAGGTATGTTCCTGCAGCTGCACCGTCTCCCCAGGGAAAACCTTCACCCTGGTGGGTGTCTTGCCTCTGTCTGGACCCAAGACAGGCAGTCAAAGCATCTTACTGTATGTAGGTCAGGCCCCGAAAGAAGCTCACACCAGGGGTTATCATTTTCCCTCCCCCAACCTTACCTGGGGCGCTAGGGTCTCCAAAAGACCATCGCGGCTGGGCGCCAGCCTGTGGCTCAGCACACCCCCACACCTCAAAATCACTCTAGCGCTTCAGTTGATGGACTGCCTGTCACCAGGAAACAAGGCAGTTGACAGATGGCTGTGCCCACAGAAAGCCGCCATAAACACATCAGGGCTGAGCCGGGTCAAGCTGGTTAGGAAGGGATTGGGGGCCTGGGCGGGCGGGGGGGGGGAGTAGGGGGTGACTGTGCTACCTGCCGTTGCCCCAGTGCCTGTGCGAAGATCCCGCTGAACGTGGCTGGTGGCAGCTTCTCCAGGCCCAGAGCTGAGTAGGCCCGCCCGGGATGATCTTTCTCCCCTTCATCATGGGAACAGCTGCATTTAGAAGTGAGCTTTCAAGAGAAGCATCATGGGAGGTCTTGGCACCCAGCTGTGAACCCTGAGATCCCTTCTACTCCAGAGGGGCGATGGCTGTGGTGTGGGGAAAGGTGTGAGCATTAAATAAGAATGAATGGGGAGGTGGGCTCCAGAGTTTATCCAAAGAAATCAAAACATGAAGAGTTTCCAGGAGGCTGGAGAGACGGCTCTTCCAAAGGACTGTAGTTTAGTTCCCGGTACCCACAGGGAGCTCACAACTGCCTGTAACTCCCGCGCCAGAGGATCTGATGCCCTCTTCTGGTCTCTGCCGGTACTGCACTCCCATGGTGCTCAAACGCAGGCACCAGCAAAGTACCTTAAACATAAATTACTAAATTAAAAATGGAAAAATTTGATGTATAAATTGTAATGGATTGGATCAGAAGTGGTAAGTAGAATATGGCCTATCTAAATGATGTATTAAAGTAAAAACACTTCTGTACTGTCATTTTTTAGATTAGTAACTTGAGTGACTCGGAGCTCAGAGTGCAGCTCTCTCCATACTGCGGGGCTCTGCTTTCCAGCATCGTTTTGTTTTTCTTTCACGGTTTGGTTCCTGCACGGCTCCTGCGTTCTTTACCCACTGGCGCCTCCCATTGGTGCTAATAGTCATTGAACAGGCGCATTTCATTAAAAGTAAAATGTTGACTTGTGTTTGTGTCTCGATATTATCTGTTTTTGTTTGTTTGTTTGCTTTATTAACCTTTTGTTTTTGAGAAAGTATCTTATATAGTCCAGGATGGCCTTGAACTCACGATTCTCTTGCCCTAACCTCCCAATTGCTGGAATCTCATACAACTTGGCTTGTGTGTGTGTGTGTGTGTGTGTGTGCACATGCGTGTGCACGCACGTGTGTGTGTGAATTTGTTTTCTTTCTTTTTTTAAATTTTTATTTAATGTATGAGTGCTCTGCTGCATATACACTCATGTTCCAGAAGGGGGCACCAGATCCCATTACAGATGGTTGTGAGCCGCCATGTGGTTGCTGAGAATTGAACTCAGGACCTCTGGGAGAGCAGTCAGTGCTCTAACCACTGAGACATCTCTCCAGCCCCTTTTCTTTCTTTATTTTTTTTCTTTCTTTTTGTTTTCTTTTGAGACAGGGTCTCACTATGTAGCCCCTGCTGTTCTGGAACTCACTATATAGACCATACATGTCTTGAACTCGCAGAGATCTACCTGCCTCTGCCTCCCGAGTGCTGGGGTTAAGGGAATGCACCACCTCTGCCTGGAAACTTTAAAGTTTCTAATTATGCTACAGAACTTTTGGTGATCTGTTTTCACCCCTCCCTGTGTTTTAAGGACATGTTCTAATGACCTCACATTCAGTTTGGGAGTTGGTATCTTGATGTGGGGGTGGTGGGGAGGCTGAGCTGGAGAGCAGGGGTTCTGTCTGGGCTGGATCCAGCTTTCATCTAAAGCGGCTGGTGAGCTTTCTCTGGAGCTGCCAAAGCTGGGAACCTAAGCAAGCATTTCCCAGCCTCCCTGGGGTTGTGGGTCTGGGCACTTTGCTGTGTAAGTAAATTTGGAGCTGAGCTTTGTATTGCGGGACACCCGCTTGTCTGAGACAGACCATGGCAGCATAGGCAGGCTCTGCGAACAGCTTCCTTATTGACAAGCTTCCTGTGGTACCGACAGTGATTTCTCAATCACGGGCAGAGGTCATGTGACTGCTGAAGCTGGCAGTAGTTTGGGACCTGGAGCCTGCTCCCCCAGCCCTGTCTGTCTGAAGTAACCAGCAATTCTTCCGCTGTCTGCCACTGCACTAACATGTGCACGGCTCAGCCAGCGGAGCTGTACTTTGTGCACACAATTAGGGACAGCAAGCTGATGGCATTGGTTAGGGGGTCTGATCTGATGGTCCCAGGCTTGCCTGGAACCCTCTTATTTTTCCTCTTAGTCACAACATGGCTGCTCCCCCCAAGCCATCAGTCAGATGTGGTGAATGTGCACTGTAGAATTCTATGCAGTACTTAGAAAATATCTATGACATTTTAGGCCAGACATCTCTGATCATTGACAGATGCCCTATACACAGCTTTCTTTTTCTCTAGTCCCCTTTGAGAGAGGTCTTATTGTGTAATACAAGCACAGCCTGTGAGCTGTAGCAGAAGTCAGATGGATGGGAACTCTTTGCTGTCTTGATACAAGACATTAGAGCATTTTTATCCTGCCATTACTTTCTCCCTGCTTCTTCCTGCTGTATGAAATCCCAGTGGATAAGCACAGGTGTGTGCACTCAGGTGTGTGGACAGGTGTGTGAGCACATGTGTGTGCATACAGGTGTGTGAATACAGGTGTGTGCATACAGGTGAGTGAGCAGAGGTGCATGAGCGCAGGTATGTGAGCTCATGTGTGTGTGCAGAGGTGTGTGAGTGCAGGTGTATAAGCACAGGTGTGTGCACACAAGTGTGTGCCTTCACTACATTTAACTTCCCCAATTCTTCCAGAGGTGGATGCACCTCAAGGAGCAGCTTATTTTGACTCACAGCTCTAGGGTACAATCCACAACAACAGAGAAGTTGTGGAAGTAGGAGGGTGAGGCCAGTTGGGTGCACAGAGACACTGTGTCTCAAAACAAACAAACAAGGAAGAAGGAAGAAGGGAAGGAGAGAAGGAAGGAAGGAGAGAAGGAAGGAAGGAGAGAAGGAAGTGAGCAAGCACACATGCTGGTCCGGATGTGAGAAAGAGGAGGTCTTATTCCCAGCTGGCAGGAATTAGTAGCCATTAGGTTAAAGATCAGGTGAGCTCCTCAAAAGGAAAAGGAAAGCTTGCACAGAAGCCAGATGTACTACCACTGGGCACATACTGGAGTCAGTGTGCCTGGAGACCCACGCTTCCTGGAAAACGTCACAACAGCCGAGATACGGAGCCCTTCTAGATGCTCGTCAACAGATGAGTAGATGGAGAGAGTGCGGCCTGTGTGCACAATGGAGCTTTACCCCGCGTGGTGGATGTCTGTGTGCAGGCGAGAGCAGGCACGAGATAAGGCAAGGCCTGCAGTTGAACGGTGGAAAAATAGGGTGGGGAGAGGGTTCTGGAAAGACCAGAGAGATAGGGGAGGAGGGAGATGAAGAGAAGATGGAGGAGGAAGCGGATGATTGGACCCCAGTGGCTTTAAATAGCCATAGGTAGCTATGAGTATCTTATAAGGGATGGATTATTACAGGACAATTTGTCTTATCTAGGTGTGAAGTTTATATCACTATCAATTGGCTCTGAGTTTATTGTGTGGACGTTTTGTGGTGTGAGACTTTACTGATATTAATCTGATTGATAAATTACAAGCTTCTAGAGTTTTGATTTTTGTCGGGGCTACTGGGAATGGTGACAATAACCAATTGTGACAAGGGAGCGGATCCTGGGAATGTGAGCAGGGTCCGCAGAGGGGAGACTGCCGGGGGCAGGGAGGCAAGAAGACAGAGTAGCGGGTCGGCGTGGCGTGGCGCCTGGAACCACTCACCGTTTTCTAATGTTTACCGCTACAGCGTGGCCATTTAGAAGAATGAAATTATGTTATTTTGGGAGAAATGGATGCAAACAAGAAAATCACATTACCTGAAATCACCCAGACTGAGAAAATATCGAGTATTTTATCAAATGTGGAATCTATGATATATATGATTATATCTATATAGTACATATCTAACGTGGGTAAGAGAAGCTCAGGCACCGTGCGGTGCTTTCTTTCATATGTGGATCTAGATTTAGGTCTTACTGAAGGGGGGCCAGTTACAGAGACCCTGAGAGCGGGGGTGGGGCGGCGTAACAGGAGCCAAGGACAATGACGCAGAGAAAAATGTCACCATGAACCATTATAAAAACTAGAAGTGTGGCAGGGCAGGTGTGGCTGAGCGATAGTGTTTCCTGGCATGCAGAAGTCCTTGGGTTCCAGTCCCAGCACCCCCATGTTACTGGGAGCATAAAGGCAGGTGGGACTCTGACCTGGGAGGATCACTGTCCCTGGAAGGGAGGAGACACTGGGAAGCTCTGTGCCCGTAGGAGATACTGTCAACGAAGACACGGTGAAGGGATCCAGCGCAGGGCAAGAACTCTCAGCCTCTAGAACAGTGGCTTTGGCATTTTGTTGAGGCGCCCAAAGCCAATGAAATCTAACCTTGCTTTTCCCCACTGACTGAATCAACCACACAGACCAAGCCATCCTCTCTCCTGGTTTCTGGTGCTGTTCAACCACACACAAACTTGGAGCTCCCTTTAACATTTTGTGCCATGTTGCCAGACCACTGGGGTGGCAACACTACTCTAGCTAGATAATAGGGTGAGCTCTCCACATTATAGGGTGTTTTACTAAACGAATCCTTCTTCTCTTGCATAAGATTGCAAGCAAGATCATCGAATTCTCTCGAAACTTTAAAAAACTACATTTTTAGTTAGTTTTGTATGTGTCTGTGTCTTTGAGTGGCCATGCATGCCACAGGACACTTGTAGAAGGACATACAGGAGTCTTTTCTCCTTCCAGTTGGGTCCTGGGATCAAACTCAAGTTGCCAGCCTTGGTAGCAAGCTCTTTTACCTGAAGGGCATCTCCCCAGCCCAATTGTTGAAAAATATTTTAATGAGATTTGATGGGAATTGCATTGATTAAGATTAAGGGCTGGGGCAGGAGCTAAATAGATGTCTAGTCTTGGTCGCTCTCACAGAGAATCTAGGTTTGGCTCCTAGAACCCACAACTTTCTATAACTCCCGTAGCATCAGGCACACAGGTAGTGCTCATACATACATGCAGGCAGAACACACATATAAAGTATATTTTTGAAGTTTTTACTTATTTTTTAGAATAAGGGCTGGGAGCGTGTGGCTCAGTGACTGAGTGTAGCATCCACTAGCCTGAGTTCCATTTCCAAAAGTGTACACATGCAAAAAGAAATTGAGATTCATAGGAATGTCTTGTTCTTGTTCTGAAAATATCTGAGCTAAGCTATGTGGTTACTTTATAGTAAGAAGTAAATGTTAAGGCACACACCTGCAAACACACACGGTCTCCCTGGAGCACACGCGTGTAGGTGTGAAGCAGGGTACTTCTTTTGCGAATGGCTAGAAAGGGGTGAGGTAGTTCTCATCACTGGCTACACTGTAATCACCTTAGAAACCGCGACCTGCAGAATCCAGTCCAGGGAATCTGAGGCACTGGTCGGGGCCACAGCCCAGAGTGGTTCTAGTGCAGGAGAAGGCTGGGGGCCTCTGCCCAGAGCTCGTTGAACGGAGCCGGACCCAGAGGCGGACCCAGAGGCGGTGAGTGGGTGGGCTTCCTTGTTTGCATTTTGAACTTGAGTGGCGTTACTTAGACAATGGTGAAAAGAGAAACTATTAAGCCGGCAGCGGTGGTGCATGCCTTTAACTCCAGCACTCTGGAGACAGAGGCAGTTCCGGGGCAGCCTGGTCTAAAGGGTGAGTTCCAGAACAGCCAGGGTTACACAAAGAAAATAGTCCCAAACAAAAACAAAACCAACAAGAAACAAGACAAAACAACAACCACAATAACAACAAAAATCCCACAACACATTGCTCTTTTCTCTTCATTAATAGTGCCCTCGGCTCTTTTCTCTCACCGTGGACATCTGCCACCTACATTCAACAGCGTTAGCCGTTCAGCAGACAGGAAGCCCCCGCTCCTTTTTCCTACGTCCGAAGAGAAATGAGCGTAGGCAAGTGGCCGCTGAAGAAGAAGAAAACTTCAGCCTGTGTGAAAAGCTTCGAGGACACTAAGCTAGGGAAAGGAAGTTTGCTTTGTAATTCTCTTCAGTGGTCACCGCCGGCCTCCAGTAAGCATCCTGTTTCTGGTTGGGTCATATTTAGCCACTAGGGGGCAGCCATGAGCAGGAACGGAGAGCGCCCGAGTCTCAGAGAAGACTGTGGTCCAGGTCTGTCACAGATAGCCCTGAAGGTGATGGGAGGTCACGGAGGAGGGAGGTTGCCTCCCGTTCTTGCCCTAAAGTGCAAAGATCAGGTGAGTTATTTCCACGGATCAGATTTAGCCAACCTGGCTGTATACCTGGAGGTCGGTGAGGATTCTGTTCCCCTCTGTCAGCTTGCATCCATGTCCTGTGTCCTGTCCAGGTTTCCTCCCTGAGGAGAGCAGTGCGCTGCCCAGCTCCGTGCCTTGGTTCCCAGGATGGGTCTTGGCCTTGCCCGTGTGTGTCTCCATTGACAGAGATGGGGGAAGATGCTGCTCAGTGGGTAATGGATAACGCCCCAGGTGACACGTGTTCATTTCAACCAGCAGTTCTAGACTTTCTGTATGGTGGCCTGTCGGTCCTGACGGGAGTTCACCTTACTTTGCACACCAGTTTTTCTTCAGTTTCATTGCTAATAACATATATGGGGGGGTACATTTAAAGGCTAATGGTAGGTCATGTCTGAGATCCCAGAACTCAAAAGGCTAAGACAGGAGGGATGCTTAGTTCAAGGACAGCCTGTGTTACAGAGCAAGAGCCCCCCCCACCCCGTCCTTTCACTTTAATTTAGGATGTTGTTTAGATTTATTTAATGTGCTTGAGTGTTGTGACTACATGTATATATGCACCCCTCATGTGTGTCTAGTTTCTGTAGAAATCAGAAGAGAACATTGGACCCTATGGACACGAATGTCTGAACCACTATGTGGGTTCAGGGAACCAAACACTGACTCTCTGAAAAAGTACCAAGTGCCTCTAAGCACTGACCCATCTTCTTCAGCCCCAAGATCTCAAGACCCTATCTCTTAAAGTAAGTGTGTGTGTGTGTGTGTGTGTGTGTGTGTGTGTGTATACATCCCACGTGTATGTATGTTTTGGTACCCACAGAGACCAGAAGAGGGTGTTGGATCCCTGGATCCAACAGTTGTGAGCAACTCAGCTACTCCACATGTGTGTGAGGGGGTGAGATTAGAACTTGGGTCCTCTGAGAGGCCAGAGAGCCATCTCTACAGTCACTAACATTGGCTCAGCTCCCATGCTTTTGAAACCCAGGCTGGGAGGGTGACTTTGTGGTACAGCACTCTCTCAATATGTCTAGCAACCTGGTTTGATCCCAATTCCCCCACCCTGTAAAACAAACAAACAAGGGACAGAGACAGAGAGAGACAGAGACAGAGAGACACAGAGAGACAGACAGAGAGTTTGATGTTTGATGCCTCTCACTGTCTGGCTCTTTCCACCTCTCTAGCTGCTCTCCTGTGTCTGTCTGCTTATGGGATTCAGTCAGATGGGCAAGTGGACACTTGGTGGCTGTGGAAGTAATTCTGTGGACGAAGCACTAGGAAGGAGTTGGGTGTGGTTTGGAGCACAGGTTTCATCAAGCAAGCACACTTGTGTTTAGCACATCAGTCTTCTGGGGGTTTTCCTCTGGAGCAGGCCATCGGTGGACTTGAGAGCGGAGTCCGCTGGGCTACAGTCAGTACAAAACTGGCCTCACCCAGTTAAATATTAGGCCATGGATGGGACCCGGCAGGGTAGGGCAGAGAATGGAGGAGGTGACCTCTGACCCCAACTCTGGCCCCTTCTGGGGGTCCAATGTGATCTGCCATAGGTCATGTCCCCTACTCCCCAACCATGATCTACATCACAATGCTGACAGCTCATAACTCAGGGCTGGCCAGGGAAGTCTGGGATTGATTTAGGGTTGGCTCTGATCAGCCCACCCTCTATGGACGATGGCCCTGGGTCGTGGGCAGGAGCAAGGGTCATGGGTGAAGTTCAGGCAGGAAGGTCCTCAGCACCATTGCAGTGCACCTGTGACAGACCCTTCAGCACTCCCCGTGGGTAAAGGGGCGGGGTCTTTCAGATGATTTCCAGGCTCTTATGTTCCTCCCTCTACTTAGCTCAAGCACAGGGTGGTGGGTATTTAGGGGCAGCATCTTCAGGACTTAGGTACCAGGAATCTTAGGAAACACAAAGCCTCATCGCCCACCAAGAGGACAGTCAACAGACTCTGTGACAGCCCCTTCTAAGGTTTACCAGCCTCACTTAGGATTAGCAGCTTGGCCCCCAGCCTGCAGGCCAGAGGCTCCGACCCTTTCCCCTCAGTACATTTCACATGAGACTTTCTATCCGGCCAATGTTCTCCCCAGACATCGTTGAGGAATGGTCTCTGCTTTGGGTGTTTCAACCCTGTCTCACCTTTTTCCTCATTTCAGCTGGACTCAGGACACTTGGGCACACATGATACTAAAAGCAAATTCCCAGGGTCAGTGAGATGGCTCAGTGGTTAAGGGTGTCTGCCACCAAGTCTGACAACCGGAGTTCAATTTTTGAGATCCACATAGTGGGAGGGGAGAACCAACTCTTGCAAGTTGTCCTTAGACTTCCACAGGTGATATGTGTCACTCATTCACACACACACACAAACACACACACACACACACACATACACACACACACAAACTGCAAAAAATATATTATTTACAGTTTATTTTAATTGCATGTGTAGGTTTGTGCTTTTGATCAGAAAAGGGAGGTGGATTCCCTGGAGCATCAGAGAAGTATCAGATACAAGCATCAGGTTCTCAGGACAAACAATGTTTGCTCCTAACCACTGAGCCATTTCTTCAGCCCACAACAGAAAAGCAAGTTGCTCTGCAATTTCTATTCTTTTATTTTTTTAACTAGCTCACAAACTAAAAGCCCTCCTTACGGCATTGGCTCATCCTCCTTTCCTGGTAAGATAGGGTCTTACTATGTAGCTGGTGCGAACTGCACAAGGCCTCCTGAGTCTTGGGGATTTGGGCATGCGCCACTGTGTCCTTAGTGCTCACTTGACAGACACAAACATGTGTCTTCAGAAACTCAGGGGAGAAAGACAAGGCAGAAATCTTCATGGGCCTGTTTGATGGATGAGAAAACAAACCCCAGAGGCTGATGGGTCTGGGCGACCTCACTTGGCCTACGAGTGTCGGGCGTTCAGGCCACATCTTCCCCTTTCCTCTGTGGCCCATGGCTCCTCTTTCCCTCTCTTTGAGTTCATTGCGAAGGCCACCCCTTTTGGTGGGGAAAGCACGGACAAACAGCTGAGTAACCCTGTCTTCTGTGTCATCTGTTAACACTGCGTTCCATCTGTCAGGTCTACCTTCTGCCTCCCACCCTCTCCCTGAGGCCAGAGTGGGGGAGGAGACCATCTCCCAGAATCTTGGGGACCCTTCTACTCCAAGGCCTCAGAATACCCACAGGAAGTGCAGGACTAACAAAGGTGAGCTAAAGTTACAGGAGCCATGGGGTGGGGCGGGGGCAGGGGAGTCAAATGGCAGGTGGAAAGATCAGCAATGGGTTCACCTGGGTGCTGCTCCCACTGAAGCCAGGCCATTGGAGCTGCTGAGGCATGGCCATTCCTATTCTCAGTCTGTCCTGCAGGGGCCACGGGTGTGGCTGGCTTTTAATTAGCCTTTGACTTCTCCATTCCCCAGGCCCCTCTCCCACTACACCCCCTCCCCAGGAAGGCCATTGTGCAAGACAATAAGGAATCTATAAATTCTGGGGGACAGGGCTGTGGGGGAAGGGAGCTAGTCACTTCAGTACCTCCTACCCGCTCAGGTCCCTGCAAAGACAGGAAGGGGCCAGATGGGCATTTCATGGACTTGCCCTTCACAACCTGCACAGGAACCTGCTCAGAAATGTGGGCCAGATCTCTCATCTCTTTTACGGATGAAGAAGATGAGGTCCCAGGCTAAGAAGATGGCTCAGTCGGCAAAGCGTGTGCCATAAAGGTGTGAGGGCCTGAGTCTATCTTCCCCAAAGCCAGAATGGTACCTGTAAGATGGCTCCGTGGGTAAAGGTGCTTGCACAAGTCTGGTGACCTGAGCTAGGTCTCCAGAATCCTCGTACAGGCTCAAGGAGAGAACCGCTAACCTCCCATACTCACGGAGGCACGCCCACAACAAAGAAACAAAGAAACAAATGAATACAGGTGAAGAAAGAAGTCGTGTTTCTGCAACATTGTAATCCTAGCAGGGGTTGGGTATGGAGACAGTCAGATCCCTGGAGGCCAGCCAGTCAGTTCAGCAGAGACACTATGCAAAAAAAAAAAAACAAAAAAACAAAAACAAAAACAAAAACAAAAAAACCCAAAAAACTTAAGGTGGCAAGAGACTGCAGACCGGCCTGGCAGAGACAGGGTTCTGAGTCTGAGGTCAGGCTGGCTGCAGGGAAAGAAGGCTGGCTCGGAGGCTGATGCTGGCACCCGGGGTCCAGCTCCCGTTCCTCTCCCTTCTGCTGTTCTCCAGGCACATTCTCACCTGGGCATTTCCTCACTGAACTTCCCTGGACTTCTAGCTGCATGTAAGGCCAAGTGCAGAGGAGTCCATGATCGGGAGCCCAGGCCCACAGCCTAGAAGGGCTCCTAGTAGAGGCTGTAATGAAGAGGACCGAAGAGGGATGGGTAGGTATCTTTGCTCTAATCCACACACCAGTCCTCCGTGGCAGGTGAAGTACTTTCTTCTTTCAGAAAAGCCAGAAATAATTGAATGAATGAATAAATGAATGAATGAATGAATAAAGTAACTAGATTCTCCTCCAAAACCTATGACTTCACTAGTCCTAGGTAGTTAGTTAACTAGTCCTAGGTAGTTAGTTAACTAGTCCTAGGTAGTTAGTTAACTAGTTTTCCCGCACATTTGATTTCCCTTTTGACGAGTAGGCCTTGGGTCAAATTAGAGAGCTAGTGGTCACTCCCAAGCATTATTGCTCCCTTGGGGTCATTGTATCGTTCCCTGATTCTTTATTCTCCCTTCATTTTCGTAAGGCAGTTTCTCTGTGTGACCCTGGCTGTCCTGGAACCCACTCTGTAGACCAGGCAGGCCTCAAACTCAGAGATCTGCCGGCCTCTGCCTTCCATAAAGAACGTGGAAGAAGAAACCGTGCTCTGTCTTTTCTGCTTGCTCTTGCTAGGATGTCTATTCCTTCACTAAAATCAGAGTACATCTTTGGGATTCTGGTCTATACTAAAGGTCAGCTGAGACTTCCAGCCTCATCCAGCCTCTTGGCCTTAACTATGGGATTCTGATGATAGACAGTCATTGCTGGATTAGCTGAGCTGCTCTATGTGTTTGTGTGTGTGTGTGTGTGTGTATACACACACACACACACACACACATACATATATATATTTCATCCTTCAAGTTCTGTTTCTCTAGAGTAGTAGTTCTCAACTTGTGTACCATGTCCCCTTGGGGTTCAAATGACTGTTTCATAGGAGTCACCTGAGACCATCGGAGAACACAGATATGTACATTACGATTCACAACAGTAGCAAGATTGCAGTTTTGAAGTAGCAATGAAAACAATTTCATGGTTGGGGAGGTCACCACAATATGAGGGACTGTATTAAAGGGTCACAGCACTGGGAAGGCTGGGACCCACTGCTCTAGAGAGCCCTGACTGATACAGAGGTCAAAGGTGTGCACCGCCACACACCAGAGCTTTTCTTTTCATTTTCACCTGTTTACTTCTGTGCCCCAACTCACTGCGGGCTCTTCCCTGATGTCCTGTCAAGTGACGTTCTGTCCCACCTCCCTGAGGTAGTTATGAACTGCCCTAGGCTCAGTCTTTAGTAGCCTGTTGTGTGGTAGTGATCTGAATCCAGGGCTTGCAATGTGCTTGCATTAGGTGAGTAACTGTGTCCTCTGGTCTATCTGCCTGTAAGACGACATATTCCCATCTACTTTATACAGTGTTTTATGAAGTTAATTAGCTAAGTCATCCAAGGTACTGAGAACGATGCCCAACATTTAGTCTGCTCTCGGTTAGAGCAGACAATTCAGGTAAGGTGTCTCTGGAACATGGTGTACTTGGGTGCTTGCAGCTGGCTCCTCCCTTTCGGCAGAGGTGACCAAAGGGAGCAGCATCCAGCTTGGTATTCAGGGATGTCTCCGTTTGTTAAATGTTCAGAACATGTGCAGTGTGCACTGTCTCCAATGTTTACTCCTTTGCCCTAGCAGATAATAAGCCAGACAAGGTCATGAGCTCAAGGAGCTGAGGCTGTGAATGAGCTATGTAAGGGTAAGTGACAGTTATGATGGCAGCGGATGCAGTGGCCGGGGTTGCCTCTGCAGGGACCAGTGGTAGGGGCCAGTCAAGTCTGTCAAGTTCAAGGAGCAGTGAATGGGGAGGCAGAGGAGAGAGGCAACGTAGGGTGCTGAGGAACAATGCCTGGGCTTTCTTCCGAGGAGAGCATATGGGTGGTAAGCAGAAAGAGCAAGGCATGTGGCCTCGGTTATCTGGATCAGTGTTTGTGCCCTTGGTTTTCTGGATCAGCGTTTGTGCCCTTGGTTTTCTGGATCAGTGTTTGTGCCCTTGGTTTTCTGGATCAGTGTTTGTGCCCTTGGTTTTCTGGATCAGCGTTTGTGCCCTTGGTTTTCTAGACTAGTGCTTTTAAATGTCTGTTTGTTAGTGTGAACTGACCCTGGGGAACTGGGAGCTTTCGAAGTTGTACAAGGAATCTGGGATCAGGCGCTGATCTGACTCAGGGACAAGATTCAGGCCAAGAAGGGAAAGGAATTCAGTAAGGACGAGGAGCCAAATGATTCAGCCTTTTCTGTTCTGAGCCTCTGGAGTCCTACTCTCTTTAAGCCCTGCCCCTAACACAGGATCCAACCCTAGCTATTTAGTCTCTTAATCAGCAGGTTAAGGGGGGGCTGGGGCAGGCAGCCGGGCAGCCTTGCCCCTGCCTTGCTTTTGTGAAAAAGGTGCCCTTTGCCCTTCTCCAAGACGAGTTGCCTCCCAAGTCTCACGGCTTAAATTTCGGACACCATTCACCCTCTGGGTCCTTGATTAGCTCACAACCCGCACAGTCATATAGCTTCCTTCTCTCCAGCCTGCAAATAAATCTTCCGGATCTTTGAGGCACTGCGGGTGCTGGGGTTAGTTGGAACTCTGCGAGGAGGGGTCCTCCCAGATCCAGAGGGGATCTCGCCGGGCTGGCCCTGGAGAAATTGTCCCAACCTGGCACTCATACCTTTGCTACTAAGCTGGGACGCCCGTGCCCCCTGTGCTTCCTGCCCTTCAGGTCCTCAGAGCCAGCAGAGCAGGCGAAGCCTATCTTCTGGCCTGGGGCTGCAGGGGGGGAGGGGAGGGTCCGAGCGGTAATTGCTGCCATCTGCTCTCAGCGCCTCCCTTCCCCCACGGCCCGGCCTGGGCGAGCCACGGCCTTCTTCCGCTGCTTGGTGGAGGACCAGTCTTTTCCCTCACCCTCGCACGCAGCCAGTGTCCCAGGCTTTGCCTCCTAGAGTCAGATCTGGAGCGGGTGGGGTTAACCTTCCCAGGCTCCCTCACCAACTGGCCTTGAGGTGCGATCTGGAACCCTCAGGCGCGTCAGTGTGGGGAGGATTGGAGTGGAGAAGCCAAGGCTCAGATTTGAACAGGTAGAAGGAGGCACAATTTAGAACTTGGGACCAGTGGCTTTCTAGCACCTGGGGATCAGAGTCGGTGCTCCCTAGGACCTGCTTCTTGGGTGTGTCCTGAAGACGGATTCTAGAGTCAGAGAGGAGACAGAAAACATGCTGGGAAGGGTAGTTAGTTCCGTTGATCTAGGGGAATCCAGCCTGTAATATCCGTGGGAAGGCCGGGGAAGGGCTCTTGAGTCAGCTGAGAGCCGGGCATAAGGTGCTCGCTTACAATCCCAGCATTTATCAAGTGGCAGAAGGCACTGTGCAAACTCAGGCTACTGGGCACGATCCTGTCTCGAAACGCAAACAAACAAAATACACCATTGAGGTAGGGGGCTGTGACATCTGGGAGCCTTGAGGACGGAGGGCCTGAACTAGGGATATCTGACTCGGCCAAGACCACGCCCATTCTTCTTCCTGTTCTTCATCAACAGCTGCAGCAGTGACGCAGGCTCTGGACAGAGAATCGCCCCTGGAGACATCAGGCTTTCTCCTCTTCTGGCCCCTTTCCCCTCCGAAAGGTTTTCTTCTTTGGAGTGTACTATGTTCATGCATATAGTCCCAGAACTAACAGGGTGGTTGTTGGCAGGACGGCAGGTTAGAGGCTAGCCTGGGCTCCCCTTGTGCCCTGACCTTGCAGATGCTGAGCCAGCACTGGGCTATATCCCCAGCCGGTGCTCCATGTTTCCTTTAAAAATTCTGCTCACTGGAGGTCAAGGGGGTCACATGGAGATGCAAATGTGCTTCCAACCTAAGATGCAGAGAGTATCCTCTCAGTCTCTCTTCCTACCCTCACAAGCCAGAGTTTCTGCAAGGAGTCCCTAGCACCAGGCCTGCCTGAGATGCCTGGCAGGCCTCTTGGTCCTGGAGGTGTTCTCTCTCTACAGAGGGAGCGTACTTGGGAAGTTTTCTGGAACCCAAGGGCCCACCGGTCAATCTGAAGGTAACTTCCCCAGGGCAGAAGAGAAGTACTCTAGGCAGAAGAAATACTAGGCCAGGGAGAGCCCTGGTGGGCATGGGGTCTGTGCTGGGGGGGGGGACCAGCTAGAGTTAGAGGGAGGCTGGGCTGACATGCTTCTCAGGCCAAGCCAATCAGACCTGAACCTGCTATAGCTCCTTGAAGTATCTTTTCAGGAAGAGACAAGTAGGAACTTCCAAGGCCAGGAAGTGAGAGAAAAAGGTTGGAAGGTGGTCCAGGACCTGAGATGGAGCACGGAGGTGAAGTCCTTGCTTAGAATGGGTATGCATAGGGTTTCTGGGCTTGATCTCCCTTAAAAAAATATTTTTAAATATACCTTTAAACTCTCTCTGTGTCCTCCCTCTCTCTATGTTTTTAAAGACAGAGTCTCTGTGTACAGTCTGCCTGTCTAGGAACTCTCTGTAGATCAGGCTAGCCTCTGGCTCACAGAAATCTGCCTGCTTCTGCCTCCCCAGTGCTGGGTTTACACGCATGTGCTACCACCGCCTAGCCTAGTCTTGAGCTTTGGACTTAGGAGACATTAGGGCCCAGTGGGGTCTACAATGCATGTGTGGGTAAGATCCCACTACTGTTAGGAACTTAGGACTGCCAGATTCATCCCCCCCCACTTCTCTCCCTTCCCTGACCTCTATAACAAGGTTTTATGCAGCCCATAGTCTTGAACTTACTATATAGGGGAACATGACCTTAAATTTTCTGACCCAGAGGCAGGGATTGCAGGTGCTCGAGTCATACCCTCACTGTTTATAAGGAAGTATGTTTGTATCTGTTGGCTCAATGATTTTTTTTTCAACTGTTAGCAACACTTTAAAAAAATTTTTTTTACAGCCTCATCATGAGTCTTTAAAAAATATCATGGCAAAAACCTGTGCAGGGACCAGATTGTCCTCAAGGCCACAGAGTCCTGGGGAAGCGAGAAGCAAGCGCGGAAGGAGGGGATGGTCTGAGCAGCAAGCCTGGGCTTTAGGGTGCATGCATTCTGAGCAGGGTGTGGGGCAACAGCCTGGGAGCCAAAGGTCATGGGGCCAGTTGCAATTATCCAGGCTGCGGAGTTGCAGTGGGAATAAAAAGCAGCTGACATGGAGAGGAGGGTAGACCCCAGGCTCAGGGTAGGGGAAATTAGCTTTCTTTAGAATGCTATAGGCTATCCCTTTGACCTCTTAAAGAGTTTGAAAACACACACACACACAGACAAACACACACATACAGACACAGACAAACAGACAAACTCACAACCCATACCCCTCATAACCATCTAGTGGAAGTCCATTTCATGGATTAGGGTGTTCCTCTGAAAATTCAAAGACTGTTCTCAGGCAGGCCACATCTTGGAGCTGGGTAAGACATTCCAAAGGAGTGGTAGTGCTGGGGGAGGTGCTTAGAAATCTGGCCTGGCCTTCAGGAAGACCCCAACCAGCCCTAATGGGAACCACACGTGGGACATACTTGGAATCCTGGATTGCCTGTGACGTTTGGCTTTGGAATCGGACACTTGGTTGAAGTCACTCCTGACCTGCTGAGGTCTGAGGCCTCCCAGCCCAAGCTCCCTTCCTCATGGCTAATGGCTGCCAGATACTGTGTTCTGCATCCAGCCCGGGGGGGGGGGGGGTGTGCTTCAGGAATAGGGGATGGTTCTCGGGTACCATTTCCTGTTTGGGAGCATTGAAGCTTGGAGGAGCAGGAGTTCTCAGATGCAAATTTTAGGTTTCCTCCTGGGCCAATATTGGATGAGCTTAGATGGAACAGAAAGACAGACAGAGGCAGACACCTCTCGATGAGTCTGAGACATGTCTGGTCTAGTGAGTTCTAGTCCAGCTAGAGTTACATGGTGAGATTCTATCTTTGAAAAAGTGTCTTGCTGTGTTCTTCAAGAATGGTGGTCCTTGAACCTTACACCCGCCCTGGACTTTGCAGAGGGACTCTGTCATCCTGGCTTAGCCTTCCCACTGTGTCCCACTTCAAGCCCCAGAAAAGAGGGGAGAGGTCTTTGAGCAGGAAACAGGACATGGTATTATTTTTTTACTCTCTTCTCACCCTTTGGGGTCAGCGGTGGGACTCTCGGTAAAGCACAGAGGCCCAGGACCCTCCTGGTCCCCAGAAGGTCCACAAGCCTTGGGTCTCTGCTAACACTGCTTCTGCCCCACCCACCTTATAGCCCTGTGACCACAGCATGGATACACATAAGTATATGCTGTTATCCAGCATCCCCCTCCCGTCCCTCCCTCCAACTCCCCACCCCCATCCCTCCTCACCCCTTGGTAGCAAGCTTTAGAACTTCTAGGCATCCTGCTTAGTATCAGAAGCTGGAGGACTGCACTTCTGGGCCAAGGGAGGAGGGCTGCTAGACCCTCTCCTTCCTGTCAGCGCACACTCCCCGAAGTACAGATGCTGTCTCAGAGCCCTGACGTCAGCCAATGCCTGGAGAGTGCCTGTGATCTAGACGCTCTGCTCAGGAGGAAAGCTCTGAGTTTTCACCTTTGGCTTTCAAGACCGGGTTTTAAGGCCGAGGTTGGCCTGGAGCACTGAGATCCAGATATTTCATTATAGCTCCAGGCTGGACAAGCCTGGTTGTAGTTGTTCGTTTCTTTTTAAGGATTTTACTTTTCATTTCTCTCTCTCTCCCTCAGTCTTCTCCCCTTCCCCCTGTGTGTGTGTGTGTGAGTGTGTGTGTATGTGTGTGTAAGTGACTGTGTGTGTATGAATGTGTGTGAGAGGGAATGTGTATGTATGTGTGTTTGTGAGACAGTGTGTATGTGTATGTGAGAGTATACATGTGTGAGTGTGTGAGTGTGTGTGTGAGTGTATGAGTGTGTGTGTGTGAGTGTATGAGTGTGTGTGTGAGTGTATGAGTGTGTGTGTGTGAGTGTATGAGTGTGTGTGTATGAATGTGTGTGAGAATGTGTATGTATGTGTGTTTGTGAGACAGTGTGTATGTGTATGTGAGAGTATACATGTGTGAGTGTGTGTGTGAGTGTATGAGTGTGTGTGTGTGTGTATGTGTAGTGTGTGTGTGGGTGGGTGTATGTGTAGTGTGTGTGTGGGTGGGTGTAAGAGAGAGTGAGAGAGAGAGAGAGAGAGAGAGAGAGAGAGAGAGAGAGAGAGGGACTGTGTTTAGATGAACCACTAGAGAGTCCTCGTGATCTGGACCTGGAGTTACTAGGGTGTTGGGAACCAAACTTAATTCTTCTAGAGCGGTCAGCATTTGCCCTTAATGACCCAGCCATCTCTCTAGCCCATGGACAAGCCTCTGTACCTGGAGCTAGTCCACTCCTAGAAGGAACTGAAGGAACCCAAGGCTCCAGCACTCATCATTGTTTGCAGAGGGTCCCCTGAGTCAAGGTGAGCAAGCATGCACAGACCACAGAGCAGGTACTGGGGCAGCCTCGGCCTGACTTATCTCTACACTCCGGTAGAGCGTCTTGGTCTCAAAATCCTTTAGAGATGGCTCGAGGCTTCCGGAAAGAAATCTGCCCTCTGGGACAGGCTGCAAAACAGGCAGCTGTTGCAGGACAGTAAACCCTGGAAGTAGGCTGCAGCTCCAGGTAGTCCCTCTTAATACAACCCATCCCCCCGCCCCCCAGCCTGGTTTCGGGAACCTCTCCCAATGAATATTTAATAGCTAGTGCTGGGCCTGATTGAATTTTAATGTGGGCGACCCGAGCCCTGGAGCCCAAGTCCAGGCAATTAGTCAGGAGCCATTAACGATGACTGAGCTGATTTATCGGCCAGACAAGGCCTGGCCTGGGTGGGGGTGGGGGTGGGGAGCTCAGGCCTCCAGCAGCCCAGGATTGGGCCACAAGATCTTCCGTACCAGCCAATCCCCATAGACATCTCGGCCTGCTTTGCATCTCATCTGAATAGCATCTCCAGAGGGTAGACCTCACTGGCGTCCTGTGGGGGAGGCGGCGGATGGCTGGAGCTAGCCCCAATCTGAGTCGTTCCCTGATCTGACGATTGTGGCCGCTCCGGAAAAATAAAAATGAAACAAACACAAAACACTGTATCACACATGGGTCTCCATTCGACCATCCCGCGGTTCCGAGGATCTCCTCTCTACCCTAGTTGGACCTAGGTAGTAGAGAATTCCAAAGATGATGCTGGTCTAGGGCCAGCCCGGAACTAGGCAGAGCTGAAACTCCGGGTCTCAACAAAGGAAAGGACTCTGCTCGTAAAAGGCTCCGCGTTGAACCCTCATTCTACTCAGGGCAGCGGCTTCCCTCCTTTCTGCCCCACCCACCCTCCGCTTCTGCACTGCTGGGGGATGGGAATATGGGTTTCAGGGTGCTCTGAGGTGGTGCTGGAAAAGCACTGGGCTCTTGGAAGAGAAGACCCTCCTCCCTTTTCTTACCCTCCTCCTCCGTCCCTCATTCCCCTGACCTGGGTGAATGAGCTGGGATTCAGCCTGGAGTGCTCTATTGAACTATGCCCGACCTCTTAAATCATAGGTCAAGGATTTAGCTGGCCTGTCTGCTGCCACTCTGGCAGGTGGCCTCCTCCTCACTCCCCCAACCCCCATCAAGGCTTCTGCAATGAGTGGGCATGTGGTGAGAGAGGGTAGCCTTCCCTTTCTGAGGCCAGGGGCATTATGGTGCAGGCTCATCTGAAATGGGCGGGGAGAGCCTGGAATCCAACTGGTGAAGGGAATGTGGACCTCGAGTGGAGAGGTCATCTAGAGCTTGGCAGTCAGGGAGAGCTTCCTGGAAGAAGTCGGGCAGAGTAGGGACTGGAAGGAAGGGAGGGACGCATCAGAGGACAAGGAGAGGAAATCCTCTGCAGCCCCTCCACCGCCACAAACAGGAAACCGCTCAGAAAAACCTCACATGCCAAGCGTAGTTGGCACTCCAGAGGCTGCTGTCGGGGGCCGAGGAGGATGTTCCCTTCCCGTTCGATGAGCTCCCGCTGTGTGCCAGGCATGATGCTAGACACTTGAGTGTATTGTTTCAAGCAAACACATTCAACCTGTGCCTCACCGGCCTTTGTAGAGGGCACTATCGCCTTGCAACCTCAAAAGATGCCCAGGGAAGACAAGGGCAGCCACGGGTTGGGGAGGCTCTACCCGCCCGGCTCTACCCTCTGGTCTGATTCTGAGACAGCTGAGGGCTGAGGGACAAGCGCCTGGCTGTCCACCCTTACCTCTGGTGACTGTGGAAGGTGGAAGAGAGCTTCGTGAGGACACGGGGCTGAGTTGGGTCATGTTGGCCCGTGAGCACAAGAGCTGACGAGTCTCTGTCCCTGCCCTCACCTATGGAGGCCTTGCATCTCAGCTCGCCCTCCTTCAGGTTGGGTCTGGTGGCCAAGACCTGGCAAGACTCTGGACAGAGTAGCTGAAATGTTTCTCTAGCTCTCAGAGATGCTTCCAGATGAACTGGTCACAGAGGCTCAGGATACAAGAGTCGTCCCACCTCTGCTGGCCAGCACCTTCTTTTGACAAACAAGGTCCGGCTTCCTCTGGAGGCCCACACTGGATCTTGAAAGCCCCGGCCCCAGGGCTGCATCCTTGACAACCCTGCAGCATCTCCCACAGCTCAGAACTCACAGAGACTCATTTGCCTTTGCCTGTCAAGACACCACATTAAAGGCTCGAGCCACCAAGACCTAACTTCTTAAAAATGTTGTTTATTCAGTGAATTTGCCGCCAAAACAAGAAGTCCTGGGCAAAGGCTGCTGCCAAACTCAGGGGCTAAGCAGTGTTTTCAGGAACCTGCCTAGAGTCTTGGTTTCTTGTGCACGGTGGTGCACACCTGTAGTCCCAGCTACTAAGGACTCACATTAGCATTCTTTTGTTGTGTATATAAATGTATGTGTGTGAGTGTGTATGTGTGTGTGTGAGTGTGAGTGTATGTGTATGAGTGAATGTGTGTGAGAGTATGTGTGAGTGAGTATGTGTGTGTGTGTGTGGGCATGTATGTGTGTGAGTGAGTGTGTGTGCATGTAAGTGCATGTGAGTGAGTGTGTATGTGTGCAAGGTGTAACCTTGAGTTGTTGGTCCTCAGCTGATATCCACCTGTTATTTTTTTATAGATATGTTTGTTTATGTATTTTATGTCTACAGGTATTTTATCTGCATGTATATCTGCACACCAGAATACAGCCATGTAGGTGCTGGAAATTGAACTCAGGACCTTCCGAAGAACAGTGAGTGTTTTTGACTACTCAGCCATCTCTCCAGCCCCTCGTTTGAGACAGGGTAGCTCATTGGTCTAAATCTCAACAAGTAGACTAGGCTGCTGACCATTGGGCCCCAAGGATGCTTTGGTCCCCTCCTCCACTGAGACCAAAGTATGCATTGAGACCACATTCTTGGCATTTAGGTGTGTTCTGATGATTAACGCAGGCTCTTACACTTCCAAGGCGAGGCCTTTCTGACTGACCTTCTTCCCTCTCTCTCCTCTCTCTCTCTCTTCAGCCCTCACCACAGACTTTATGAAAATAGTGTCCATGGAGTACAGAACACAGGCTGAGAAACTTGTGGATCTGGACAAATTTGTGCCTGGCAAACTGTTACGGTCAGGAAGTAGAGAGTTGACCTCGGCAAGTCCCGTGTCCACAAGTGCTAGGTCTTCCCCTTGCTCTCATCACAGGTAACTGCTGCCCCCTTATTTATTCCTCTGGGGGCCTTTTCATGTTCTTTCTGTTTCAGGATGGTGTGGGATGCCATCTTCTGTGCCTGTCTCTCTGGGTCCAAACACTGGTTTGAGGTTCTTCTGCTTTGCAGAGTCCATTTTGATCCAAGGAGGATTCCATTTTAGGACCATCCCACCGTATTCTCTACCACCCTTTCCATGGTCTCTGACAGTTACGTGGTAGACACTGCAGTTTCAGACACCTCAGGCAGACAGCTGTGTTCAGAAGGCAGGAGAAGCCGTTCCCTCCAGCCACTGAGAAGCTCTCTGAAAGTTTTCCACAGAACTTCTTCTGTATCCATCTTTCAGGCCCAAACCATGCCTCATGTTCTTTGTGGGTCAGATACTGGCAGAGATCGGATTTCATGAAGGTGCCTCAGAGAGATTAATATTCATATGAAGTGGGATAGCTACCCAGCTTCCACTAAAGAACATATGACCGGGGTTTGAAGCAGATCAGGAGAGAGGAGGGTGACCCAGGGTAACTGCTCGGCGACTTTCACTCACCATGAAGGGTTTACCTTGAAGAATGAAGTCTGTGTCTTCTTTCCAGGAGCAATGGCCACATGTCACTATTACTGTTGGTCATCCTAGCCCTCCAGAGAGGACAGAGAAGGACAGTGTGGACCCCAGCACACATTCTTCTCTCTTCTGCCATAAAGAATAAAAATGTGTGCTATCAAGATGACTCAGTGTGTAAGATGGCTCAGTGCGTAAGATGATGGCTCAGTGTGTAAGATGATGACTCAGTGTGTAAGATGGCTCAGTGTGTAAGATGATGGCTCAGTGTGTGAGATGATGGCTCAGTGTGTAAGATGATAGCTCAGTGTGTAAGATGGCTCAGTGTGTGAGATGATGGCTCAGTGTGTAAGATGATAGCTCAGTGTGTAAGATGGCTCAGTGTGTGAGATGATGGCTCAGTGTGTAAGATGATAGCTCAGTGTGTAAGATGATAGCTCAGTGTGTAAGATGATGACTCAGTGTGTAAGATGGCTCAGTGTGTAAGATGATGGCTCAGTGTGTAAGGTGATGGCTCAGTGTGTAAGATGATAGCTCAGTGTGTGAGATGATGGCTCAGTGTGTGAGATGATGGCTCAGTGTGTAAGATGATGGCTCAGTGTGTAAGGTGATGGCTCAGTGTGTAAGATGATGGCTCAGCGTGTAAGACGGCTCAGTGTGTAAGATGATGGCTCAGTGTGTAAGGTGATGGCTCAGTGTGTAAGATGATGGCTCAGTGTGTGAGATGATGGCTCAGTGTGTAAGATGATAGCTCAGTGTGTAAGATGATGGCTCAGTGTGTGAGATGATGGCTCAGTGTGTAAGATGATAGCTCAGTGTGTAAGATGATGGCTCAGTGTGTGAGATGATGGCTCAGTGTGTAAGATGATAGCTCAGTGTGTAAGACGGCTCAGTGTGTAAGATGATGGCTCAGTGTGTAAGGTGATGGCTCAGTGTGTAAGATGATGGCTCAGTGTGTGAGATGATGGCTCAGTGTGTAAGATGATGACTCAGTGTGTAAGACGGCTCAGCGTGTGTTGTCAAGCTTGGCGACCTGAGTTCTGATTCCGGAATTCATGCGTGAGAAGGGGAAATCTGACTCTAAATGTTGTATTCTTACTCCATGGTCACAAGCACTCACCCCCTCCCACAGAGAGAGAGAGGGGGGGGGAGAGAGATGCACACTTCTATAGACACAAGCAATCCCCTCACAGTGCGAATGTGCACATGTGCCCACACACACATACCACACGCACACACACACAGAGACATGCACACTTCTACAGAGTACCCCTACACACAGAGGTATGCACACTTTCATAGGCAGGAGCACATACACACACACAGAAACATGCACACTTCCATAGGCAGAAGCACACACACACACACACACACACACACACACACACACACACACAGAAGCATGAACACTTCCATAGGCAGAAGCACACACACATACACACACAGAGAGAAGCATGCACACTTCCATAGGCAGAAGCATACACACACACACACACACACACACACACACACACACAGAGGCATGCACACCTTCACAGACATGAGCAGTCCCCTCCCCAGAGCAGACACACTAAATGTAGGACAGGAGAATGGATGTGCCCTGTCACAGGAGAGCAGAGCTGTTATGAGAGTGGCCCCTGGGGAGGGACAGCCTTTGCTTCTTCCATTTTGCCCACTTTGGGTTACAACGTGGATCTGGAGCCTCACCAGGTGCTTTGGAATGAAAATGTGAGAGTTAATCATGAGATAGGCAGTGCCTGGGTCCCAGTGAGGTTCCTACGCCAACACTTCCACCTCCAGATTTCTTTTGTGTAAGAAAGGATTTAAGGCATCACCCCAAGTTCAGCTAAAGCATCCATGTGAACTTAACCCTAACTCAAGGAGGTGCTGGGGTTTTGTTACCCTTAAAAGAGGCATCTGGAGAGGCTGGAGAGACGGCTCAGCGGTTAGAGCACTGGCTGCTCTTCCAGAGGTCCTGAGTTCAATTCCCAGCAACCACATGGTGGCTCACAACCATCTGTCATGGGATCTGATGCCCTCTTCTGTCTTGCAGGCATACAAACAGAGCACTTATACAAACAAACAAACACATAAATAAATGTCAAGACTTAAAAAAAAAAAAGAGATATCCGAAAAAAAGTGTGCGTACCCACAGTATCGTCAGAATTGCACCAGTCATGTTGTGATAGCCACAGTTTGGGACTTGTGTGTTGAAGGCTTGGTCCTAGCTGGTGGCACTTCTGAGAGGTGACCAAATCATTGAATCCTGACCATAGCTGAAGAGGTTTTACGAAGTAGAGGAAACAGGTCAATGGGGTGTGCCCCTGTTGCTGGCCTCCTCCTGACTCTCTCCCTTCCTGTGAAGTGAGCTCCAGCAAATACAGTCGTGTTTTTCCTCACTGTAACTTACCTAGCAACGGCCCTAAATTATTTGTCTCTGAGATTTTGTCGCAGTGATAAAAATTGGCTAACACAGTGACCCTCAGAGGGACCACCCAGACATCCTGTCAGAACACAAAGATAGGACACTGGAGCCCTGAGGCCCCAGACTTCTAGACACTGCACCTTATCAGCATTCAGCTGTGTATTCCAGCACATTTCCTTTGTCTTTATTTGTCCTAAGACAGGGTCTTAATCCTCAGCCAAAGCTGGCTTGGCACTTTTCTGTAGCCTAGCCTGTCAGCAAACGTGTGGCAATCCTCCTGCATCAGCCCTCTGTGTACTAAAATTAGTGGTGTGGGCAGGGTGACCACATCTGGTTTCCTTTTAGCACTTTAAAAATGGGTATAGATTTTATATTCAGTGGCATCTTAATATGTCAGCTAGACACCCCTGTGATACAGCGTCCTTCCTGCATGTGTGAACTTAGTGGGTGTGATGGTTATTCTTGTGTCAACTTGTTTGTTCTGGGTTCTACAACTAACTAAATACATACACACACACACACACACACACACACACACACACACAATAAAATAAAAAGAAAACAGGCTGAACAAACCATGAGGAGCAACCCAGTAAGCAGCACCCCTCCATGGCCTCTGCATCAGCTCCTGCCTCCAGGTTCCTGCCATGTTTGTGTTCCTGTCCTGACCTTCTTTGTTGATGAACAGTTTGTAGAAGTATAAACCAAATAAACCCTCTCCTCCCCAAGTTGCTTTTTGGGTATGGTGGTTTGTTGCAGCAGTAGAAACCCTGAGACTTTCCTGGCTTTCTCGGTGTCTCAAAGGACAGCTTAGTTCTGACTCAGCATCAGCCTTTTGAATGGAGCCAGCATTTACGTCATGAGGAAACAGGTCTGTAGAAACTGTGAGAACCTCGGGCACCCAGCCACTGCCAACCGGGAACTCAGGTCTGCCACCAGCCACAGAGATGACCTTGGAAATAGATTCTCCATCTCCTGGCAGGACAGCTTGTGTGCGGTTTCACAAGAGGCCACGGTGAGCCAGAACCAGGCAGCTAAGACTCCTGTGCTCCTGACCTTAGAGAATAAAACATTTGCTGTCTATACCTCTTAAGTTTGGGACAATGTTTTACCCAGCAACGGGCAGTAATACCATACAGGACAGTTTGGGAAACGTCTGATCACCGATTTCATCAGTCTTTTGGGGGGTTCGAGGGGATCTGCATAAAAAGCACCAGCAGTATAGAGTTTAAAACTGAGTCCAGGAACTAGATTCGGGACAGGAGAAAGCTGTCTTACTCAATTCTTTCTGTTTTGGAGAGACAAAGGTCACAGCAGCACCCACTGAGCAGGGGAACAGCTCCTGTCCTGACTGGGACACAATTTTAAGAAAGCCTTTATTTCATCCACATCTTTTGAACCATACATGAGCAAAAGTGACTGAGGTCAGAGATGTACTTGTGAGTCTGGCCCGGTGGCACAAGCCTGCAATCCCCCTCCCTCACATAAAGAAATACATAAATATATATATATATATATATATATATATATATATATATATATATTTTTTAAGCGAGGAACTTGTTTTCAAATGCACCTATGGATGGAGTTGAGGAGGGCTGGGGCGGAGATACTGCTCACTGGAAGGGAAGCTCGCAGCTCCAGCAATGGCTACGTCCATTGATTTTTGAAGTAAGTGATATGGAATCCTAGTCAGTTTAATTGGCTTTCCTTTCCAATAAATATAAAATAGTTATGAGGGACTAGAGAGATGGCTCAGTGGTTAAGAGCACTGACTGCTCTTCCAGAGGTCCTGAGTTCAATTCCCAGCGACCACTTGGTGGCTCACAACCATCTGTAATGGAATCTGATGCCCTCTACTGGTGTGTCTGAAGGCATCTTTAGTGTACTCATAAAAAATAAATATATGACATATCAAAACAATAATAAAGTAGTCCTGTGTTTTTAACAGCAGTGGCGCCTAATGGGATGAATTCTGGTCACTGAGGGGAGGAACTTGGTGTAGAGGGATTTAAGCGAGGGCCCTATAGGAATTTGTGGTCAAAGGAGACGGGAGAAAGGAGGATAGACATGTGTGAGGGGCACTTCGGGCTGTGGGGAGCAGCTCAAAGGTATTTAAACATCCACGTTGACCACTGTCCGAATTTTTCAATAGAGCATTTATGTATGCATGCATGTATGTATGTATGTATGCATGTATGCATGTATGCATGTATGTATGTATGTATGTATGTATGTATGTATGTATTAGAGAGAGCACTCAGAGGAGTAGGTCCCAGGGATTGAGCTTGGGGATTCTCCCATGCTAGGCAAGAGGCCCTATTCCTGGGCTCATAGTTTGCAGCCCTGGCTGCCTTGGAAATGCCTGCATTTTTCAAAACAAAAATGAGACCTGACAATTTTTCTCTTTCAACTTTTATTCGCCCTCCAACCGTTTTTTGGGTTTGCAGAGTACCAGCAGCTTTCCTGCGAACAGAAGGGGATATAGAAGCTTGCAGAGGGGATCTTTCCTGCACCCGGGACTCGAGGCGGGGAGGTAAATGTTGCACTGAGCAGAAGTCCGGTGGAGCTATGGGCGCAATCAAGTGTGGATCAGGAAGCACAGCCTTTAGGCAGCCAATGAGAAGGCGGAGCGAGAGGGTGTCTGTGAAGGCACAGGGCTTTAAGTTCACAGGTCCAGCAGACCAGTATTTGGGCGATTGGTCTGATTCCAAAGCGGGTCGAGGTGGCAGCGTGAGTCTCGCTTGTACACTCAGTCCGTTAGCAGTGACCTTCTGAGGGGGCAGGGTTGCTTGTGTCGCGTGTTGGTGGGGATTGCTCAGCTGCCACCTCACTCCCAGCACTGAGCGCCCCACTTCCTGTTTTGAGCCTGGTGCAACTTGACCGAGGACTCGCTCAGCAAAGGTGTTTTTCTGAAGCCACCATCATGCTCAGAACCCCTGTTGGCCGGGTCGGGGCCACCATTGTAGGTCCTCTTGGGCAGTTCTGGCGGAGAGGGTCGGCCTTGCGGACTTACCACATTCCAAGGCCAGTCTGGGAGGCTGACTGGAGGAACTGTCAAGGCAGTGCTGGGCTAGGTGACTCCTCAAGCTAAGAGGTGTTCCCAGCCACCCCCAGAGGTGAACGGCAAGCTGTTCCTTCACTAATGAGATGGTTTAGCAGGTAACTGCATTTGCTGCCAAGCCTGACTGAGTCGACCCTTCCTGGAAGGGTCCCCTGATGCGTGCACCGTGGTTCACAGGCCACCATGGCACACGTGTCCAAGATGCATGTTGGTTTGGTTTTGTTTTGTTTTAGTATATAAGTACAAAGTAGCTGTCTTCAGACACCAGAAGAGGGCACCAGATCTCATTACAGAAGCTTGTGAGCCACCATGTGGTTGCTGGGAATTGAACTCAGGACCTCTGGAAGAGCAGTCAGTGCTCTAACCACTGAGCCGTCTCTCCAGCCCCCAAATACATGTTTTAAAACTTTAAAAAAGAAAACCATTAAAAACATTTTGTTTCTGAGAAAAATTATCAACAGCAAAGGAAACTTAACTCTTGCAGGTGCATATGCCATCTGCCTCGTTTCGCTGTCATTAACAGTATTAGACAAGAAGAGGTGTTAAAAATATTTTGTCGCTGAGAAAAGCAGGCTGTAGAAGTGTACAGTCAATCTCTCTATACATATGTATGTTCACAGGCATACACACACATCCACACCTAAATGTTTGACAGCTACAAAAGAGTGCCATTATTTCCCTTTGGGTAAAAGAATTAAAGGTGTTTGAATTTTTAAATTTCAACTTTTGTTTTTATTAACATTTCTTAGTTTTTACGAGATTTTAAAAATTAATTGTGCAACCAAACTGTGAGCATGTGTATGTGTGTGTATATGTGTGGGTGGATGTGAGCATGTGTATATGTGTGTGTGAGTCTGTGTGTATGTGTGTGTGAGTGTGTGTATGTGTGTGTGGGTGTGAATGTGTATGAGTGTGTGTGTATGTGGATGTGGATATGTGTGTGTGAGTGTATGCATGTGTGGGTGTGTGTGAGTGTCGATATGCATGTGTATGTGTTTGTGTATGTGTGTGTATGTGAGTGTGTGTAAGTGTGTATGTGTGTGTTTGAGTGTATGTGTGTATGAGTGTGGGTATGTGTATGTGTGAGTGAGTGTGTGTAAGTGTGGATGAGTGTGTGTATATGTATGTGTATGAGTGTGTGAATGTGTATATGTGTGTGAGTATGTGTGGATGTGTGTAAGTGTGTATGTGTGTGTGTGTATGTATGTGAGTGTATATGTGTGTGTGTATGTATGTGTATGTGGATATGTGTGTGTGAGTGTGTGAAAGTGTGGATGTGGATGTGTTTGAATGTATGTGTGTGTGTATGTGTGTGCCCTGGATGTAGGTTGTTCTGTCTCTGTCAGTGTCCCTCACAGGCATTTCTCCAAAATGGCTCCTATTCCTCAGGGCACAAAGAGGTCACTAGTGAAACATTACAAAACTGCACTTCAGGGGCTGGGGAGATGGCTTGTTTGGTAAAATGGTTGCTGTGCAAATATGAGGATATGCACCTACGTTAGAAACCAGGCCTGGTGGCACATGCTTGTAATCCCAGTGTTGGTGAAAATCCCTAGAGCTTGCTAGCCAGCCACTGATCTCCAAGTTCAGTGAGAGCCTCTTTCTCAAAATACAAGATGTAAGCCAGGTGTGTGTGTGTGTGTGTGAAGACACACACTTCTATTTTTAATTTTGCTTTATTTTGGTTTTTGTATAAGTACATTGTGGCTGTCTTCAGACACACCAGAAGAGGGCATCAGATCTCATTACAGACGGTTGTGAGCCACCATGTGGTTGCTGGGAATCGAACTCAGGACCTCTGGAAGGGCAACCGCTGAGCCATCTCTCCGGCCCCAAAGACACACACACTCTTAATGACAGCACTGAGGAGGCACAGCAGGAGGATTCTGTGGGTTCCAGGCCAGCCTGGTCTACATGGTGAGCTCTGCGAGTTGACGTCCAGGCTGGTCTGCAGAGTGAGCTCCGTGCCAACCTGAGCTAAGCAGACAGAAGATAGACAATGCTGAGCCTGGTAATGGTGGCTACTCAGCCCTCCCCAACGTGCTTCCACACATCGGGTTGTTTGAACACCCCCACCCCTTTCTAGGTGAGGGGGTCAGCAACCTTCACAGCACCCCAAGTCCTAGTCTTTATACCATAGCTGCATTTTTCCTGTTTCCTTGAGAAAGTATCTCTCCTTGCAGACTGGTTATCTACGTACAACAGACTGGTCTGAACTTGCAGTGATCCCCCTGCCTCTGCCTCTGCCCTGCTGGGGATTTATAGACATGTCCGGATCTATCTGGCTTCTTGTACTGCCTGTTCCCCGCTTGCTACACCCACTTCCCAGACTTAGTGCTGGGGTCTTCTAAGCTCTAGCCTCAGAGCTGAGCACACTTAGGCATCGGTAGGTGCTGTCTACTTGAATCTGGAGTCTTTCGAGGCCCGTCTTGGTGGGTCCACTTTGTTCTTTCTTTATTTTCTCAGGACCCTCTCTTTAATTCTTTGCCACAGGGTCTAATTATGCTGCTTGGCGTGGACTCAAGTTCCAGGATTTAAGCAACCCTTCTGCCTCCATCTCTGGACGGGGATTCCAGACATACACTACCTACTTAGGCTCTTCGCTGTTACCCTTCAGTATTTGGCAAAGGGTTCTGGAAAATGACTGGCAGCAGAATTCGCTTCCGGACCAGCTGTTTTCTCAGAGTCGTACTATCCCAGATGTGAGCAGAGCTAGAGCTGGTCCAAGTGGGCCACGTATGCAGGGCTTGGAGCTCAGCTGTGGCCCAGGGAGCACAAAGCCACAGCACCACAGCCCCAGGGTCTCACGGGCCCACGGCACATTGGCACCACGGTCCCATGGCCCCATGGCACCTCAGAGCCACAGCACCAGGGCACCACAGCTCTGGTAGGGTTGGGTTCAACCTCTTGGGCTTTGCTAAGCTCCTCCCCTCTGAGGCTGGAGGAGGGAGTAGAGGGCTGGGTTAGAAGGGAGGAAGCTGATCAGGAGGCCAGTCCACTACATTGCTAGTTGGCTTAAGTACAACCAGATGTACTGAGACTTTCCGATCAGGCCCAGCCCCAGAGGGCAAAGCAGGGGCAAGGGGCCTTCTGTACAAACTGGTTTTCCAATTCCCCACCCTGTCCTGGGTTTGTAAACTTTGTAAGAGAGGAGAGACTTCCTGTGGGTCTCCAGGGACTGGTGTGTTAAGAGGGTGTGGGTCCTGCAGGGGTGGGTTCTGCCTTAGAATGGACAGGGGTGGGGTGGGGGCAGGGTGGGGGTGGAGGGCATGGGGGATGGGAGGTAGGGGTGGGGGAGTGAGAGGGGCACTCATGAAGCAGAGATCTGACTCAATCTGTAGAACCTTTCGGGGGGATGGGGAGGAAGACCTTAGAGAAGGGCAGGTTTGGAGTTAATGACCGTGGGGTTTCACAAGCTCAACTGAGTCGAATTCTGAAGTTGGAGTAGGAAAGTAAGATTTTAGGTTCAGATTTGGAAGTGTTCAAACACTGGGGGTGTTACTGAGTTCTGTGGACTAGAGATACAAAGTGGGGTCAATTCAAGCTGCTGGTGCAAACACTACTGTGGGATGGGGGGCTCTGTTGAAATAGCAGCAGATTCTGAGTGTGGGGTGCTAGGGTCCCCCTGAGTTAGGCATGTGGAGGTGAAATAGAGACTCCTCTCCAATGGCCTGATATTGAGGTTATCTGAAAGCAAAGAGTGCATTCTTTAATTCCCAGAGGTTTCCAGAGACTCTCAGGCTGGCTGAGGGGGTCCTGACCCAGACCCAGCCTGAAGCAGGAGGCGGAGGATGGGGGGCGGCACTGGTGTAAGTTTAAAACAGCGGTGGGGTAAGGCACTGCTGGGAGGGTCTTGGGGGTGGGGCATGGGTAGGAGGGCTTTGGCAATGGAGGAGACTTTGGCAACTGGGTCTTGATGGCTGAACCCCGAATCCCAAAAGGCTGACACTTCCATTTGTAGCCAGAGCAGCATGAGCCCAACCAGCAGCAAGTTCGGGCAGCAGCTGGTGGGGTGTGGTGTCCTCTGGGCACACTCCCTGTCCTCTCGGGCAGGACATGCTTCCTTCCTTTCCTACCCATAGTGACTCCTGAGGGGCCAGCAGAAGACCATGGAGAGAGAGCTCCCGCCCCTTCCTCTTCCTCCCTTCCATTTCTTCCTGCTTCACCCAGTCCACCCATTCTTCCCTGGGGCCTTTTTTTTTTCTTCCCTTGCCACACCTGCTTCTGCCTTCTCTGGGTCTGGCTCCTCCCACCTCCCTCCTTCCCCCTCTAAGCCCTTCCAGTGGGGGGAGGCATTCTGCATGGTTTTGGAAAGCATTTGACACCCATCTCTGGACCAAGATGTGCCCACCTGCTCCTATACACACAGGCTCTCCACCCATGCACATAGACTCGAATGTATGTAGTTGCTGGCATCTAGCCACACACAAACATAGCCCCTGTTCCTGGGGTGTATGGCAGTGGGTACTCCATGCCGGAAGTGGTAGGAACCAAATGGCCGCAGAGGGTGGCAGGTCCGGGAGAGCGATGCATTAGCCACCGTTACCACCATTATTATCCAATTCATTGTGGGCACTTGACCTGCCCTGGGAGGTTCCCAGTGACCTCAGCAGGAGCCTCGCAGGGCACAGATCCCTTGCCCAAGGGCAGATAGGAGAGGGGTCAAGCAGGAGCCCTCAGAGATTAGCCCCCCAGAAAGGCCAAGAATGGAGACATGATGAAAGGCCATTTGCCAGGACTGAGTGTGTGTCAGCTTCGAGGTGATGTATTAACAGGGCCTTAATGAGCTCGGAGAAGGAAAGCAATACTTCACTGCCTGGGCACTGGACAGGATGTAAGTGAGAGGAGGCAAGTGACCAGGCTCCCCTCACCTGCTAACTCAGCCCTTACAGTGACCCATGGCCACCTGAGAATCAGAACTATCTGATACTGCCAAGTTGCTGGGCTGGCCTGTGGAGCCTCAGGAAAGTTTCTACAGCATGCCGGGCATCCCGACGAGACACGAGCAAGCTCTCCTGAGATGCTGGCACTGGAAGGTTTTTGTCCCTAGGCAGATTCCTTTAAGCTGGGTCCTCAGGTCTGCAGGATTCTGAGTCTCTGGAAACATGATCCCGAGTGAAGAGACAGTCTTTAGAATTCTCCCAGAAGGCACCATCTCATCCTAGAACCCCGTGCAGTCTTGTCCCAGGGCCACCCATCAGCAAGGCCACCCAGCCTTGGCATCCTCACATAACTCCAGATGACTGAGGTACCTCTGCTCAGCTCCTGTGGACACTGGCCCTCAAGGGAGACCGGAAGGGCCGGGGGTACAGAAAATGGGGGTGCAGGGGCTCTAGACTAGGCTTTTCTGAGTGCTCCCATGCATGTCTCTCTGGCCTCAGATGTCCTAACAGGGAAGAAAGGCCACATGTAAGCAGTTTCTTGTTTTGTCACAGACCCCATGGCTAAAGATGTCGCTGTTTGCACCCCGCCTTTATGATTCGGATGCTGGGGACCTGGCCCAGCACTCCTGAGTCTCGGAGCATCTCTGATTTGTGTCAAGGTGTGTGTGGGGGTGGGTAAGAACGGAAAGGTGGCATCTAAACAGGGAAATTCTGGGGCCGGAAAAACCCCTGGTCTTCAGTTTCAGAACTTTATTGGATGCTTGTTGTTTCCATATTTAGACCATGGTGGGGGAGGCAGGGAGAAGGCTGATTGGCGGTCTATGCCCTCCCTTTCCCTGGCATCTACAGAGCTGATCCTGAGTCTTCGGAAACATGATCCCAAGTGAAGAGAGTCTTTCGAATTCTCCCAGACTTGGAGGTCAGAGGCCGGTTCTGCAGGTTAGAGGAAGCCCCTCCAGCGTGAGTCCTGTCCTATGGATGCTCTTGCTGAACTGCCACTCGGAAGGAAAAGGAAGTTCCAGAAAGGGTGGCGGCAGAGCCCCGAAGCACGACCTACGGGTGGGAAATGCTGGTCACAGGACCTCTTGACGGACGCTCTGGGCTCCTCCAGAACCTCCACTGTAAGTGTCGCGCCTGTGCCATGGCCTCCTAAGGTAGGAGGGAGTCTTGGCCTTTATCACCACCAAAGCTCTGAGTCGCCTGTTTAAAATGATGCCTACTCTAGACTGGGAACAACTCAGTGCAAATTCCACTGGTCACCTGTAAACCCACTATGTGGCTGTGGCTCCTTATTTGTAGGTGCTGGTGGGCCCAGTGTGACTGTAGCCTCTTTGGGCAAGCTCTCCAGTGTGATTGTCCCACCACGGACTCCACTGCTTTGATAGTGCTCGCGCGCACAAGTACACACACACACACACACACACACACACACACACACACACACACACACACACGCCCCGTTCTGTGGCACCTGTGCAGAGACAGTGCCCTCGCCTGGTTATGCGCCCTGCCAGGGGCGTCCTGCACACTGCAGTTGCTTTGCGCGCCCAGGGCAGGGACGTAGGCCAGAGTCCACAGGCGTCCTAGGAGAGGTGGTCTTGGCCAGGCAGCGGACGGGGCGGGTCCGGGCCAGCTGCCTTCCCCTTTGCCCTTCGACCCAGGAAGCGGCTCACAGCCAGCGGCCACTCAGGGCAGCCAAGAGCTCAATCCTGGCCTCCGCGCCCGTCCGGCCGGCCTCCCTGGTCTCCCCGCCTCCAGGCGGGCCTCCATCCCCAGCTCAACTTCCCGCTCCGACGGCAGGGGAGGCGGGAGCGGGAGAAGGGCCAGAGAGTGGCGCAAGGACACGCTCATACCAAGGGTTATTTGCTCTTTTTCCCCCGGTGGCTAATTTATTTTCAAGCCCGGGGAGGGAGAGGCGGGGCGGCTGCCGAGAGGGGCCGGGCGAGCCGGGGCGGGGCGGGGCGCTGGGAGGGGCGGGGCGCGGGCCTGGAGGGAGGGCGCTGGGGGCGGGCGAAGGGAGGCGGGGTGGGGGTCCTGCCTGCGGGGGGAGCCTGGGCCGCCCCTTGTCCGGCCACCCCCACTGCCCAGTCCCGCTCCCGGCCGCGGCGGCCGCAGCAGCCGCAGCAGCAGCGGCCCCAGGATGGTGAGCACCGCTGACCCCCAGCCCTGGCCCGTCGCCCCCGGCCCGCGCTCCCGCCCTGGCCCCTGGGCCGGACGCCCCCCCAGGCCGCGCACACTCACGTAGGACCTGGCCGGGATGCCGAGGTACGCGTCGCAGGCCCGGGAGGGGGCAGGCGCGGGAGCGCGGGGGCGGGCCGGGGGTCAGGGGGTGGCGACTGTGCGGTCCGATGTCCAGAGCTTTGTCCGCGGGCGCGGGGCCGTGTGAGGCCCGGGAAGGGAGGGGGCCGAGGGGCAGGGGGTTCAACTAGGCGAAGGTCGGAGGGCAAGGTCGGGTGAGACCCGAGAGGGTGCGTGGGAGTCCAGGGTCATTTCCCGGAGGAAGGGGGCGACCAGCGATGAGATTGCTCCTCGGTCGCCGATGGGCAACCGCTTCACCGCCCGGTCTGGAGCCGAGGTGGTGGTGTTAGCGAGCGGCGGGCTCTGGGAGTCTGCGGGCTTGGGGAGAGGGAGCCAGGATTTGCGGGTTCGGGTCCCAGAAGAATCCGGCGGCCTGAGCCCGAGGGCCGGCCCGCAGGCCCCTCCCACCCCGTCAGGTCTTTGTCCAGCGGCCCCTGTGTGTGCGGGAGGGGGTGGGGGCTGGGGACTGGGGGCTGGGTTACTGGCCTGGAGATTCCCCAGCATCGTGACGGGGCAGTGACAGGAGACTAAGGCCATTTCGGTCTCTGCGTCCCTAACGCACATGCCCTTCGTTTCTCCTCAGTCCGGGACATCAGTCCCAGCTCAGAGTTGGGGTGTTGCACGAAGCTGATCTTACTTTCACCCGTGGGCCATTAGTTACCCGGAGCCCCTTGGAGTTCCCAGCTCTTGTGAGAGCCCCTTAAAATTCCCCACTCTTAGAGCCTTCTGGTCTATGCAGAGATTCCCACTTCCAGACCCTTGGTAAAGGATCCCCTGTAGATTGTTGGGCACACAGTAAGAGCTTAATAGATGTTGGCTTCCTCCCAGACCTCTCTGGTCCACTGGTTCCCGCTGGCTGAGGGCCTGTAAGCATTCAGCGCCGGGAGAGCGAGAGCAGCCTGGAGCCTGCGCCCCGCTGCGGCCCGGAGTGCAGGGGTGGGTGGGCGGGTGGGTGGGCTGTTAAAGGGACGGTCACTAAATCAGGATTAGGCCGTGGGGCTGTCAGGCTGCCGGCCCTGTCTCCATGGATACCTAATTTGGAGGAGAACAGAGGACGGAAGAATGTTTGTGTTGCCCGCACGGGCAGTAGAGGCCAGCAGGCTCTTGCTTTCAGCCCAGTAGTTAGGAGCGGGGATCTGCTCCCCTCCCAACTTTAGGTTTACAGTCTGTGAGCCTCTGGGTTCCCGGGGTTTGACACCTCCCCTGGAGCCACGCAGAATTTGGAGTAGGCCTAGAGATGCCGCAGTCCAAAGGCTGCACGGGGTAGTTTTGGACCCTGCCCGAATCCCATCTGAACCCCCTGAGCATCCTTCCGGAACCTCCGGTCCCACCAGCACCCGTAGGCAGGGTGTGAACACCCTTCGCTGGGTTTTAGTACGGGCCCCGGGGACAGCTGTAACGGGGTGCGGGGCGGGGGCAGGTTTGCAGTGCTCCAGGATCCGAGAACGGGTTTTCGACCACCCTAAACTGCGGACAGGGGGGCGGGGCGGGACTTTCTCCACTCACCCAAAGAAAGGGGAGGGTCTTGCTCGGATGGCCGAGGAGGGCGGTGTGACAGGCCTCGGAAATCGCCCTTACCCACATTTGGCACCATTTCATTTATTTCTACTTGATCCCATTGGTGCTCGCAGCGTCCAGAAGCGACCCTCGTGTCCTTGCTGCGCTGTTTTCTGAGGAAAGCCCTTTTGGGTCATCGGGAATTTAGTTGAAAGGCAGGATTGGAGTTGCTTCTTCTCAGTGTCTCTAGGCGTAGGAGAGGGGCTGGGTGAGCTCTGGGGAAGACAGTGGCCAGAATGAGGGTCACCTAGTCAGACAATTCCAGGACCCAGCCAGATCAAGGCAGGGAAAGCGAAGGCAAGAGAGAGGAACCTAGGCCCCAGTGCGGTGTCCAGAGTCCATTCCTGCCTCCCTCCTGGTCATCCATGGCCACAGCTTTTTATGGACCAAGAGCCCCTCCCCTCCCCTGCCCGGCTGCAGCTTTATTGCTGAATCTCAGGCTCTCCACCCAATTTCACGCCTCTCTGCCTTTGCTCCTGCTGTTCCTTCAGCCAAATGCCTTCTCCATTGTCCCAGGCTTGCCACAACCTCCTCATTCTTCAAGGCCCAGCTAGGATGCCACATATCCCCCCCCCCGGCACCCCCCCCATAGCCTTCCCAGAGTCCCCAGTTTGGTCACTTGCCCCTCCCTCTATGCTTTCCTAAGATGCACCTGTATCTCTTTTTCATCGTGGCTGGGTCCGAACTAGGCTCTTCCTCCGGGAGGAGGCCAGCACACACACACTTGCGCCTGCTTCATAGTGTACTTTGTACCGTGTGGGTACCCATAAATGTTGGCTGGGTGAAGAAAGGGAGCTTTGTGAAGACTTTGACCGGGTGGTCTGCAAAACCTGAAATCCAGTCACTTTGGGCACGAAGCTCTACCCTCCCGGGTGGTGGAGCCCCTGAGTTGCTTAGCTCCTTCTCCTTGATGACCCTCCCCACCCCCCAAGCCAAGGGAGGACTTTGCTCCTTCTCCACAGACCCACATTCTTTACCCCCACCATTATCATCCTGTTAAACAGAGCGGCCAGTCAGAATCCATATGGACCACATTAACAATTGCTTATTATCTGGCTGAGACACCCCCAACTCCCCACCACTAGTTCGTAGTGCAGCAGCTCTGGACCCTGAGGAGCCTTGCCTCCCCTCCCCCCACCACTGGTCATGAAGGAGGTCAGGGGACAGGTTGGTTGGTTGCCCTCTCCTTCCCCGACCCCTCTAGCAGGATTTTGCCTCTTCTTGCCTTGGCATTTAATGACTTTGTCACCTTATTTAATGAAAACCAGGCTCCACTGGAGGCTGGCTCAGGAAGGTCCCAGGGCTACATACTGGAAGGTGACCAAGGCCTGGCATACCTTTGGTCTGTTGCCTTGATAGCTCTTGCCACCAGTGGGCAGAAGTCAGAGGAAAGGGTGAGCCACAGTCACCTGCAGTCTTAATCCTGGCTGACCCCCGTGTCTCCTGGGAACGTGAGGGCTAGTAAGGTAGAGGTTCTTCAAGCTTCATGACACTGAATTCCAAGGCTTTTCCTGCAAGAACGTAAAGGACCACAGTCAAACTGGATGTGAGGACTCACCCCTGTAATCTCAGCGTAACACAGGCTGAGACAGAATTACCTCGGGTTCAAAGCTAGCCTGGGTCACACAGGGAGTTACATATCAGCCTGGGCCACAGAGTGAGACCTTTTCTCAAAACCAGCTGCTACCACCAACAATAAAAAGGACCAGGGTGGAGCTTAGTATAATTATGGTGATCCCACCACACCTAGGAGTAAAACAAAACTGGTGTTTCCTGGAGCCACAGCAGAGTTAGCTTGAGTTGCAGAGTAGGTGAGTAGGGCTTATGTTTAGGTACATATAACCAGAGTCTAGTGTGAGGGCTAGTGTTAGCTCAGCAGTAGCATATTTGGCTAGAATGTACAAGGTCCTGGGTCTCTCTACCTCTCTCTCTCTCTCTAAGATAGGGTTTCTCTGTGTAGCTTGGCTGTCTTGGAACTCACTCAGTAGACCAGGTTAGCCTCGAACTCAGAGATCTGCCTGCCCCTACCTCCTGAGTGTTGAGATTAAAGGCCTGCCCCACCTCTGCTGGGTTCTGGGATTCTGAGCTACAAGGGTGAAACAGCAAACCGTAGGTCTCTACGTTTTGACTTACAGAGCCTGCAGAAATGAATGTCCCCAGAAAAGCACACTGTCACAGGCTGACACCACAATACTCTGAATTCTTCTTTAAGGGCACTTGAGCCCCTGAAGCCCAAAAGGAGTAAACCCCAAAGCCCTGCCCTGGTCCAGCCCCCCCTGAGGTTCTGAGGATAGCCAAGGCCTCCTGACCTCCCTGGGTGTTCATCCCACGGCAGGGGGATTGCACAAGCCGCCTGCCAAGCATGGCATAGCTTTCAGCTGGGAGGGATCCCACTGCCCAGGTCAAGGTTGGGCTGCTCCCCCTTCTGATGTGTGGCTTGGAAGCACTAAGTTGAGTATCTCAGTGAGAAGTGAGCAAGTAGGGATCACGGGGCTGGCGTTCTTGAATGACCCAGTCCATGGGGCTGTAATTGCTGTGAAGGGGACATTGCCCTGGCTTGCCACACCAAGAAAAACCTGCAGTGGTGCAGCCAGTGCCTCGCTGCTTCCGGTGAATACTTTAGAATTCACCTGTTAGCTGGAGGTGGGCAGGAGTTCCCCGTGAAGAGCTGAGCCCATGCTCACCCTGTACTGTAGCTAGGTGGGCATTCCACCACCGGGTTCTATCGCCACACCCCTAAGCCTAGTTCATATTCTGTAGTCCTGGACTCCGGGCAGCATCATGAATCATCAAGCAGGAGAGCCAGCATGGAATCGGGGACAGAGGCCTGCCTTCCTCTGTCCCACTCCAGTGCCTGGCACACCTGGACCAGTGATACAGGGAAGAGACCACTGTTCACTGTTTGGTACCTGGGGGATCTCTACCTCCTGTGGTGACCCTGTACTGTACGCACGTCAGCCGTGCTCCAGAGAGCATCGCCGTGCTCCCTGAGACTTCTCCCACATCCACTATGTTTTCATACTTGGAGCCAGAGTTAATTTCTCTCAAAACCTTTTTCACATTGATTGATTGATTGTGTGTATGTGTCTCTGCTCACGTGTGGAAGTCAGGAGACAACTTGGAGGAACTGGTTCTCTTCCTACCCTGTGGCTTCCAGGATGGAACTCGGATTATCAGGCTTGGCAGCAAGCACCCTTAACCCTCTCACTGGCCCCTAGAGGATCTCTTAAGTCTCAGCCTCACACTGGGGGTGGAGGGTGTGTGTGGGGGAGGTGGGGTAGCTTCAGTGTTGCCTTCAGGCCTCTAACATGAACAGTGGTTGCTGTGTGGTTGGAAGTCATGCTCAAGGTGGCCATTCATCCAGTGCCCACCCATTGTTTTCCTGTGGTGTCACGTTCAAGGAACCTACAAGATGCTGGGGACCAGTAAGGAGGCAAAGGCAGGTTTTGGTCCCAAGATTCCCTGAGCAGAATGGAACCGCTGAGGATGTGGCCACTCAGAACTGTACAGGGTGGTTTGGGGAGAGGCTGGCAGGCCAATTGCCATTCCAGGAATCCTGGGAAGGGGCTTGTCCTTGGGAGTCTGTGTCGGTGGGAATCAGCAGGCAACTGGGACAAAGGTCACTTAGCGCTTGTCTTCCTGAAGCTCAGAGACCGTTTTGACCCTTGGATGCTCTAGAGTCTGGGGAGGTGTTTGTTCCCTGAGGTCATAGGGGGGGAAAACCCAGTGATTACTGTACACTTCCCAACTTACACACCCCCCATGCTATGACTCCATCTCCACCTGGAAGATGTCTGTTGGGGACAGATGAGCTCTCTAGGGACCCTGACCACTAGGAGAAATTGCCTCTTCTGCCTTGATCTGCAGAGATATGGCTTTGCTTCTCGGAATTACCAGGAGCTAGGGGTTTTCCGTGAGTGGAAGTTTATTTGAACATCTTATGGTTAAGAAGTTCGAGTGCATAGGGCCTCTGGTCATAGCATGGCAGGAGGGCACACGGGCATTAGGCTGAGACAGAGAGAACCTGGTAGGGATAACTGTTCTGATACTGCCTTTTGGATACAGTGTCTCATTATGTAGCGGTGGCTGCCTTGAACTCAGGAGATCTGCCTGCCTCTGCCTTATGAATGTTGGGATTAAAGGTGTCAGCTGCCAGCTTACGGGAAGTACTGCTGGACCTTGAATCTGGGACCTAGTACGTGCCAGATGGACACTCTACTGCTGATTCATGTCTTGGCTGTGCAGGAATCCATTGGTGAGGGCAGAGCCTTCATGGTTCAACCACTCCATCAAGGGAAGGGGTATCTATCTGTCTCTGTCTTTCAATTTTATTTTAAATTAATTTTATTTATTATCCTACCTTAGCTTCCTAAGTGAAGTACAGACCAGCACATCCAGCTCCAGCATGAGTTTTAACAAGGAGCCTCGGACTTAAAGCTCTAGGCCCTTTCTCCAGAAGACCTCCCTTTGCAGGAAGACATGTCCTGTGGGGAAGGCCTCTTGTGTCTCTTGTTTTCCTACTGCCCCACCCTCTGCAGGCCTGAGGTTTAGATCCCCAGCCCCTCACTGAGAAACATGGAGCTGGGGTCCTGGAGCTGAGGGAGTCTGGAGTTTAGCTTCAGACCCATTAGGCATCCAGCAGGCGCTTACCCATGTGAGAACTGCAAGAGAGCTTCCCAGAGGACAGGGTAGCTCCAGTGGAAAGGCAGCGCTGGATGTCCAGTGTCCCTGTAGGTGGGGAACACAGCATCTCCAGGTTTTTAGAACCTTTCCTCAGGCCCACCTTCCACGAGACCAGAAACCTTAGTTTTTGCTGTTTGTCCAGGGGTGGTCAATGTGGCTGCTTCTGTGACAGTGAACACTGAGGAAGGACAGACGTCCTCAGAGCTGGACACAGGAACAACTTTAGAGAGCGTTGAACTCTGGGCTTGACTGGACAGGAAGAGGTTTTAGGGAGCCTCACAAAGGATGAAGGAGGCCAATTAGTGTGGAGTCATGTGACATCGCCATCCTTTTAACTGTGAAATCGAATGTTCCCCCTTTGGTCCCCCTGTTCTGGCTTCTTGACTTAGACAAGGGAACTGTACCTCGATCTCCTTATCCATCACAAGGGAAAGCCACCCTCGGATTCTTAAGGGAACAGGGCATATAGAAGCATGTAGTCATGTGCTGAGAACCCACCAGAACAAGCAGAGGAGTGTCCGTCAGTCTTTGCTTAGAGTCCTCCCCCAGTCTTTCCTGCTCTCTCTGTTCCGGTGGCCCTGCATGGGGGCCATCTCCTTGAGGACAGCCCTTCCCACTCAACACCCAGATGGACCGGCCTGTCTGCATAGCTGAGTGATTCAGCTCAGCACCCCAGGGCTGAGGAGAGGCTGGGAGGGCTGCCTGCCTGGAGATTTGGAGGTGGGCTGCCTGGGCCTGTTTTCTCACCTTTGGTCAGGCAGGCACTGTGAGGGTGTGTCTCTCATACAGCACCATATGCAGGAATGGGGGCACGTCTGGGGCCAGGATCTACCAGACTTTAAGCCTTTTACAGGCCTACAACACCAGCTCAAGGCAACTAGATCCTAGGTCTGGCTGAGTGCAGGGCCAGCACCGATTTTCAAAGGAGACTCTGGGCTCCTGGTGTGTTCCAGGAGCTCTGAGAAGTTCATGGATTAGGACAGTCTTCAAACGCTATGCTTCCTTTGTCGACAAACACAATCTTATTTGTACGATGAAAAGTATTTTTTGAGAGCAGATCACAGACTTCCCGGCTGCCGGAAGGGCCTATGGCTGAAATCTGGCCAAGCACCCTAACCGTTCCTTCTCCCCTGGCCATCCAGCACCAAGCCCCAGAGGTTGGAGAACCTTCTGTGGAGACCCACAAAAAGATGAACTTCTAGAGAACAGTGACCCCAGCTCAGCAGAGCATGGCAGCTTCCCCTCCTTAGAGTCTGTGTCATCCCCACAGGTCCCCACAGCTCTTGGTATAGGCCTCTACTGCTCTGTCTCTGAGCCCCAGAGGGCAGTCGATTTGAGGTGGGTTAGCACAGGGTTGGACTACAGGTCCTTGAGTATTCAGAGGAAAACACAAAGCATCTCTCCAAAAAATAATTATAGAGATAGGTTCAGTGCTGGCTCTGAGCTATTTTTTTTTTTCTGGAATGCTTTTGCCGGGCTGTTTGAACCCGAAGATGCAAAGGCTGCAGCTCCAGAAGGCCCCAGAAGGCTGCTGTCCTTTAAAGAGGAACTATTATTAATAATGACTGGCCCCTGGCCCTAAGGCTTTGGGTCCTCTAGCACATGCCATCTGTATCTGGAGTTGATGGGGGAGGGAAAGGATAAAGTGTGGGCATGGGGGAAAGCATTGTTAGACATCTTGGTCTAGAGAGATTCATGCACAAGGATGTTGACCAGGGAGGGGAGCTTGGTTTAGTGATTGACGGCAGCTGTCAATAAGCATCTAACTGTGTGACAGTAGAGCAGGGAGCCAGGGTGGCCTCAGAGACACTTGGCAGTTCCTCAGGGTAGACCGTAGGAGGGCGTGCAGGGCAGAGGGGCTGGACAGACATAATCCTGGCAGAAGCACGGATGGCTCAGAGGGTAGACTGCTGCGGCTGCAGAGGTGAGGCGACAGGGTGGAGAAGGGATTGATCTCCTAACTGCAGCCACTTTAAGGGATTCTGCCTGCTGCTTGTCTGAACTGCTGGGGGACCTCTCTGGTAGCCAGATGGAAGGTTTGGAGAGCTGAGGCAGGGGGTTCAGTGTGGCTCCAGCTGTAAGGGACAGTTTTAGAGAATGTCAGTGGACCCAGGTGCCTTATGATATGGGCTGTGGCTCCTGGGCAGTGACAGTCTTAGGTGACTCTGGAGGGATGGGGTGGGATGTTTCCTGGGTTCTGGACACCCTGGCAGGCCCTATAGATTCTCACCTGGGCTCTCAGCTCTTCAGGTCCTAGGCATAGTGAAAAGTGGAGGTTGGGACAGGTTAGATCTGGTCAGAGGACTCTCAGCACGGACCTGAAACACAAGCAGGGGTCTCGCTCGGGCAGTTTCAGGCTGACAGAGGGCCCTGGGGTTCCATACAGAGGAGAAGCTGGCGAAAGGTATTCCAGGATATAGACTGGAGTAGCTGGAGTAGCTGGAGTAGCCTGTTAAGCCCTGTAGACTGGGGTAGACTGGCTGGGGTAGCCTGTGAAGCCCTGTGTTTTCAGGGGCTGTCCAGGTTCACAGATTGGTAAGAGCTGACTGTTCTCCTAGGGCCAGCACACAGTTCTTAAGTGGTTCTTTCTCCAGAGTTACCCTTCACATCTGCTGGGTTTCAGTTTTTGGTTTTTTTTTAATAATTAATTTATTTAATGTATGTGAGTACAATGTTGCTTGCTTCAGACACACCAGAAGAGGGCATCCAATCTCATTACAGATGGTTGTGAGCGACCATGTAGTTTCTGGGAATTAAACTCAGGACTTCTGGAAGAGCAGTCAGTGCTCTCAACCGCTGAGCCATCTCTCCAGCACGAAGTTTCAGTTATCTAGTTTTTGTTTTGTTTTCTGGCTGAGGAAGCATTTTTTTTTTTTTTTCTCTAGGGCTCTCCCAGGTTGGAGCACAGAACAGACTCTGGAGTAGCTGGTTCAAACCTGCCCCTGCCCACTGCCTGCTCAGCCCTAGCTTCCACCAGCGCAGCTTTGGAAGTGCCTCAGGCCCTCAGGCTCCCTGCCTTCCCTCCAGTCCACACTGGAGGAGAGACAGAGACTTGTCATTCTTCTCATAGGCCAAAGCCAGGGCCTGTGTTCACTCCGCGTCAGATAAGCCACGGGCAGGAAGAAGGTCCGTGATTCCTCCCCCACAGCTGGCCCACAGTTCTCTGTGCTTGTTAGAACGGCCTCCCATGAGTCCATGAAGGGTCTGATTTGTACTAGGTCAGGACTCAAAGTCAGCAGGTAACAGTGAGGAGGGGAAAAGAGGAGCCTGTCCCACTGGAGAACGGGGTTATACCACATCCCTCCTCCTACGGGGGCTCTGAAAGAGTGTGCAATGACTGACAGCTCTATCTGTCCTTGGGATTTCCAGATGGGGTATGTGTGTGTGCGTATGAGTGTGTGTGTGTGTGTGTGTAGTCCTTTTAGCATTTGGGAAGCACACTGGGCTATCCTCTGTCCTGAAACTTCCTTGGGACCCAGGGATAACCCTGTCCCTGACTGACTACAGTTGTTGCTCCAGGACAGTGTGTGCTGGGCTGCGCTCCCCCAAAACTATTCTAGCCCCAGGACTCATTATGGTTTTTTTTTTTAAATCCAGGAAACACATTCAGCTATTTCTTTATTCCATCTCCAGCAGGGAAGAGGTACACACAGGTCAGCTCCGGTGAGCCCCTCTGAGGCCCCTGGCTAATCACCTGGAGTCTGAAATGGCGATGGCCATTTAGAAGAGCATTTAATTCTCTTTGACCAGATGGTTTCTCTCACTCAAACGTAGGCAGGTAGAATAATTTGTGCTTTCTTTGGGGGAGACACTGGGGTGCTAACTAGTCTGGTTCTCTCCTTGGCTTACACAGGGAGATAGTTTGTGGAAGGATACATCCTGCACAGCCCAGCGTTTCTGGGTAGTGAAAGGCCAGGCCGTAGGCCTTCCTCAGCAGGGACAGCCTTGTGGTAGGGCCTGGCTGGTGTGTGTTGGCGGCCTTGTGTCCAGCTTCAGGCTGAGAGCTGTGAGGAGGGCCCCGGGAGTCACCCTGGCCTCCCCGGGTTGTGGACAGGCTGTTTGATCAGCGAGTGTGTAAATTGGGATTTTATGGATTGCTTCTTCACTGCTGGAGCTGAGGCCCCCGAATTTCTCTGAGCCCCAGAATGTGAAGCTTCTTCCTGGGAGGGGGAAGGGGAGAGGGAGGCTAGCTCCCCAAAGGCCCCACCCTCCTGCTGTGGCTCTTCCCCAGGCCCCAGGCTTTGTCAGTGGAGGGTTGAGCGGTTCAAATGTGCTAATACACTCCCTGGGGGCTGCTGGACAGTGGGACTTATTCGTCAGTGCTCTGATTGGCCAGAGACCATGAGAGGGGGTTTGTGAGAGCAGCTCTGTGTGTGTGTGTGTGTGTGTGTGTGTGCGCGCGCGCGCGAGCGCGCTCGTGCTTGCGCCTGTTTGAGGGAGGGGGTTGGGGGGGATGTCCACTCTGCTCAGACCACTGGACAGAGACAAAGGATCTTCAGCCAGCCTGGAACGAGGATTAAGCTCAGAACAAGCTGTTCCCTTACCTGGTCCGGCTGATGAGGGAACCCACCTGTCTTATCTTTCCATCTCTACCTGGTCAGGGTTAGTGAATGGGTGTGTGGGTGTGTGAACACATTACGTGGTGGGCCTGGGTTGCATCTGCTGGGATAATCCAGCCAAGATTATCTCCCCCTAGGATTCTCCATTGTCTCTCCCCTTACAGAGATCCACTTCAGCCCAGGTCTGGCCAGACATCAATGCTGGACATGGACTGTCCAGGCCTCAGGGGACACAGCTGTGACCCCCCCAGACTGTGTTGTCATTTGACAGAGCTTTCACTGTGGTTACATTTCTCCCCCTCTGCCAACCCCCATCTGTCCTTGGGATTGGATGAGGATGAAGATGGTGGGCGGGGTGGGGGAGGGGCACTTAGGAATTGATGGGGGGAGGGAGGGAGGCACAGCCAGCCCGAGGCCCAGATGACAAACTGCCCTGTCCTACCTTGTGTCCTGCTCTTCGGCCTGCCCCTCCTCTCTCAGGGCAGACCAGACAGGCTGGGCTGGGGGAGGGGGGCTACCCCAGTGAGGCTGAGGCCATCTCAGAAAGGCTGGAGTCCAGAATGACTGGCTGTAAAGCCATCAGGGAGGCTGAGGAAACAGCCTGCATTTTGGGGCCTGCCACCATCACGGCTCCCACAAAGCAGGCTACAGAGCAGAGCCCTGGTGGCCATGGGGGCAGTCCCGTATGGAGCTACCACGCGTGACTGTTGAGTGCTTGAAATGTAGCCGATGCCACATCGGGATTACATTTTAGTTTTATTAAGTTGTAATGGGTTTGAACATAAATAGTTCCCTCGTGGCTGGTGGCTGCTTTGGGGATAGCGTGGGGTTAGAGGCTGTGGGGCTCTAAGTGAAGTGCTTGGGAGCCAATGGCATCCCTGCCCCACCGTGGCTGTAGCTAAGCGTGACCTTTCCTGTCACGTCACACTCTTTCGGCAGTCTGTCAAGTTGCCCCACCTGGAAATGTACATGTTCTCTGTAGCTATAGACTGCCTGTGTGTGTGTGTATGTGTGTGGGGGGGCTGTCCTGTTCTCTGGTGACCCTGGGATGGAAAGGGATCTCTAGATGTAAAAGACTGTAGGGACTTCAGTGGGGCTGCCAGCCCAAGAAGGCTTCCTGGAGGAGGAGGCTGGGTGCCATTGAACTGGGGATGGACGGGCAGCTTCGGAGCCTAGTCCTGTAGACTCATTGACTTTGATCCTGAGCAAGGGCACCTGGATGGAGACTGGAGCCAGGATTGGGGCTGGAAACATGGATTGAGTCCCACGCCACCCCTGATGGCTGTTATAGCTTGGGAGAACCCCTGCTTCCTTCCCGGCCTCCATCTCCTCTCCTGTAAGACAGGAGAGCAGTCCCTCTTTGTGGCCTTCTGGCCGCTCCCTGGGAGGAAAGACTGATGCCCACTGAAGTCTTTGCAAACCCTACAGCCCAGGAAAAGTGGAAGGCTTGCTCCTCAAGGGTGCTAGCCCCTGGCCTGGCCTCTCAAGAGGACAACAGATGGTCACAGCTTGGCTGTGACCCTGACTGAGGACACAGACAGGGATTTCTTTGCTGCCCCCTCCCCCAGTGCGTGTGCGCACACACGGCCCAGATGGGGGCCACTTGGCCAGTTTCGCTCAGGCTGACCTCCTGCTGTTTGGCATTTGACATATGAGGAGGCCAGGGTGGAGGGAGGCTGGGGGCAGTACCTCCACACCCTCACCCTGGAGAGGAGCCAGGCTGGCGGGGAGGCCTCACTACCACCAGGAAGCAGGGTCCCAAGAGCCCTGATCTCTTTACCATGTGTCCGTGGCCTTTGATGGGAATTCCGTTGCCCCCTTTGTCTTCTGTCCGAGGGCTGTTGTGGGAGGGGAGCTGAAGGAGACAAGAGAGGAGGGAGGTGGGGTGGGTCCTGCGGAACTGGGGTGGGTGCCTTTGGGCTTTAGTGCTGAGTGCTTTCTTCTCGCCGGACCAAGTCCCCTCTCCATCTATTGCTGGCTTTTCTTGCCATCTTACCTTCTCAGTGAGACCCCATTTCCTTACATTGAAACAGAAACAATTTTGAGCCTCTTTGGGTGCCCATGCACCCAACCATCCACCCACCCATCTACCTACCCATCTACCTACCCACTCACTCTATCTACCTACCCATCCATCTATCCACCCACCCATCTATCCACCCTCTCATCTGCCCACCCACCTGCCCATCCTAAAACTTATAAGAATCACTGTGTACCAGGCACTGTCTTTGCTGCTCAGGACAAACATTGGAAGGACATGAAGCCCCGGCTCTCATGGGCTTCTTAGTGATTCCGCGGAGGAGAGAGCAGCCTATAGGTAAAGTGCCAGCAAGAGCATCAGAATGAGGGGCCAGTGTGTGAAGGGAAGCTGAGCCGTGCCGGTGAGAGTGGGTGGCCCGAGGTGGGAGCACCCACTGTGACAGGGATGATGGCTGAGGTGGAGGATCAGATCCATCCACCCATCCCTGCGGAGACAGAGCTGTCAGGACTGCTCAGCCCTGAGAAGAATTCCAGCTTCTAATCTGAGATGGCTCAGTCATGCAATCATGAGGACCCTCGTTCTATTCATGACTGGAGGGGGGTTGGGGGGGTGGAGCCGGGCACAGCAGTACAGCGAGTAGTCCCAGCGCCGGGAGGCAGAAATGGGTGGATCCCTGGAGTTCAGTGGCTAGCCTCGCCCGAATCAGTCGGTTGTAGGTTCCGCAAGAGATGCTGTCCCCAAAAGTAAGGTAGAAGGCAACAGAGGAAAACTTTCAACATTGACCTCTGGCCTACACACACACACACACACACACACACACATGCACGCTCACTTGCACACGCATGGTTAAAGAAGTTAGAAGTTTGATGGATGGATGGCGACACATCAGACATTCCAGAGCACCCCTGTGACTATTGGGGAGCAGAGAGGACAGTGCAGTAATTGGGGTGAGCGAGGGGTGTCCCTGAGGTGCTGAGAAGGGCTTCCACTTTGTACTCAGCTTGGAGTTGGGGCAGCTAAAGTGTGAAGGAGTGGATGGTGAAAACAACCAGAAGGGAGGAGGCTGCTCTCTCCTCCGTGGAAAAGACTGAGGGTGTGTGGAGGGTGGAGTGGGAGCCAGAAGTTTGATCTGGGACCACGCTTTTGGTATTGGTGTTTTGAGACAAGGTTCCAAGAAGGCTGCCTTCAGATTCATTACTTAGCTGAGGGTGACTTTGAACTCCCGACCCCTCCTTCCCCCTTCTAAGAAGTGCTCAAATGGCCCGGAATGTGCTACCAGACTCAGCTTTGAGCTTGAGTCTTGTTCTTGATGGCGGCTAACTGTTGGGCTGCAGGCTGCAGGCCACGGTGGAGCTCAGTTAAGAAACTAAGGCTGCAGAACTCTGCCGAGGTTGTATCACATCTGTACACACGAGATGCTCAAGTTTTTGAGCTCAGCCGTGATCATCCAAAGACCTGAACGGAGAGAGAAGTCAGAGCCCAGGTCTGTGAGCCTGTGAGGTTGCTAGGGACATGGATAATTCCAGGCTTTGCCCCCTACAGTGGGGAAAAAATCACAGCATGTTGTGGGCTGATGAGGACACCGTGGAGAATGGAGAAGGGGATCTTGGCCTTGCAGAAAGTGGGGAGGGGGGGCTGAGAAAATAGGATCTCGGGGTCCTAGAGGAAGACCACACACCGCTGATCAATCCATCCACCTCTTTTTGTGGCCAAGAAGTCTTTTTCCAGTCTCCCCAAGGACGTAAGGGGTTAGTGACAGAGGGGCTGGGGAGAGAAGCGGGACTCTCTGTGGAACCTGATGATCTGAAAGATTTAGTGAGCAGAGAGCACAGGGCAGCTGTGAGGTGTCCCAAGAGCCAAAAGCCTGTCCGTGGTTCTGAGTGATCAGGGCTGATTTCTCCAGATCTCTTCTGGGAGGAAGAGTGGCCTGCATTTTCACGTCTGGCTAGCAACCCTCAGCAGAGAGACCTGGGTTTGTTTATGGATAATCACAGAGGGCAAGCATCTCCGATCGAGGCAAGTGGACAAACATTCCAACGAGGAGCCTCGAGGTCCGACCATCCCCACGCCTCTGCTCACCTCCGCCAGACCTGTGCTTGCTTTTCATAACCCCCTGCCCCACCTTCTCTGAAGCCCCATGGTTTCTACTCTGGCTCTGAACTAGTAGTGAATTTAGGGACAGCTGGGGAGGGCATCGCAGCTCCTGCTCCCTCAGAGCATCACTCCTCAGAGGGCACATGAGCCTTGCCATGGTGGGTGCAGATAGAACATTCCGGTACTGAGGGAAGAGGCCTTTCCAGGGCCGGCCACGCCCCCATGGCGTTGTCCTAGCCCCTGAAAATATCTACTTACATTTGTGGACTGGGACTAGGTCAGAGGGTGAGCATGGACGCTGTTTGTGGCTCAACACACTTGTCCCTTCTTTTCTCATCTTGGGCCTGGATTCTGTGTCAAGGCTCCAATCTTTGCAGACCTATCTTGGGTGATGTGCACAGGCTCAGATAGCCTTGGCTGTGTCTGAATTTCCAGAATAAATCTTTTCTTCCTCCCTCCCTTTGTTTGTTTTCAAACAAACAAACAAACAAACAAACAAAACCAACCAGGCAGGTCTCAGTAAGAACACGTATTACTCTTACAGAGGACCTAAGTTTGGTTCCTAGCATCTATGTTGTGTGGCCTATAATTCTAATTTCAGGGGCTGTTATGCCTTCTTTTGGCATCTGCTGGTACTTGCATAAATGTGCACATAGACACACCTACAAAGACACACCACACACAGACAATGACACACAGACATATACACAGACACACGAGCACACTCACAGACAATGACACACAGACACATGAGCACACACATAGACAATCACACACACACACACACACACACACACTTTATCAAGGGGCTGGAGAGAAAGGTCAGCAGTTAAGAGTGGTGTTCTTGCATAGGACTCGGGTGTGGTCCCCAGAACCCAGATGGCAGCTCACAACCATTTGTAACTCTAGTCCCAAGGGACCCAACTCCCTCTTTTAGCCTCTTTGGTACCAGGCACGTAGTTGGCACACAGGCCTACATGTAGGCACAACACCCATACACACTAAAAACATATCAACCGTGAGTCCCATTGACATCAAACACACCAACAGTGGTCAGAGCTCTAAGACCTTCTTTTTCTTGTTGTCTCTCTGTGCAGCCCTGGCTGTCCTGAAACTCACTCTGTAGACCAGGCTGGTCTTGAACTCAGAGATTCTCCTGCCTCTGCCTCCACCGGGCCTTGAAGCTTGACTTTAAGTTTGGATGTTTTGCGGTGTAAGTAAAGCTTGCTCTGCGCATCACTTCACACGGTCGTTTGTGGAGGACGCTTAGTTTCCAAATGCTCTTTTACCGCAGTCAGCAGCGTTACTAAGCAGCCCTTGCCGGCTCCTCCCAATTCTAATGCATTTTTGGCCGATTCTGCCCCATTCTTTCTCCCCCCTGTACAGTCTTCTCCCTTTCTTCTTGACCACACTCAGCTGGTCAAGGCTGTGAACTTGGGCCACATTCTGACCCCATTTTACCTGTCATTGGCTGCCATCTGACAACCTGAGAGCACGCCAAAGTGTGGAAAAGGAAAAGACTGTACTTAGCAAATATGGGGCCATAGTCACTTTTCCGGCAACAACTTCTAATTCTTAGACATGCACTGAGCTCCATCCATACTAGGTCCTGTGCCAGGACCCCAGTAAGAGTCCCCAAGCAGGAGGACTCCTTTGTGCTGGGGCCTGTTCTCTGTCCTGGAACTGGGAAAGCGGTTACTGTGTGGTAATTGTAAGGACTGGGGTAAGTACCCGACTCTCCAGGTCTCCGCTACTGTCTCCTTCTCCTTTTTTCAATAGCTGGGGGGGGGGTGTGTGGCATGAGGGGAAGGGTGGGGAGGAGTGAGGCCTGTTCAGGCTCTGCCAGGGACTGTAGACTCCCCCCCCCCCACGAGTTGTAGGCAGTAGACAAAAGCCCATGACAAAAGGCCTGTGGGAGCCTCGGTGAATAGATTAACGAGATCTCCATGCGGAGGCCCCACAATGGGATTCCCCACTCAGCCCTTTTGTTCCAGGCTAAGATAATGGAGCTGGAGGACGCTTGCCCTGAAGGGGCATCAGCCCCCCTCCACCACGCTTGAGTGGCGTCCCGAGGCCCCAGCTCTACCGTGCACCCCCAGCCCCGCCCGCCCCCAGCAGTGGGTAACGGAATCTGGAATCCTAGAGTCTCTGAGGTCTTAGGGGCTCGTGGGAATGGAGAGAGGTGCTGACAATGGTGGTGGCCTTTGTTTGTGTGACTTAATTTTGAAGAAGCTCTGTGGGATTTTAGTGAAATGTTTGGCTCTTCCCATGGAGCCAACAGTTCTCGACAAAGAGTACGAAGGTGAGGGCTAGGTCTGGTGGTGGCCGGCCACACAGTGACAGTGTGGGGGCTGAAGTGGAGACTCGAACCTCAGACCCCACCTGGCACACAGAGATGGGTGGGGACTCATAGGCATCAGGACCTCAGGAAGGCAGTGCGGGACTGTGGCAGGTTGGGGATGCTAGCACACTGGGGGCCACCCCAGATGGCAGAATCACTACTGTGTTCGCTGTCTTGAACTTCCTTACAATGAGAAGCAGGGCTGTAGGAGAAGCCTTATTCTTCTATTCAGTAATTCTGTAACCGCTGATTGCTGTTGTGCTCTGGGAAAAGCCAGGCATGAACCACCACACATGCACACACACACAAAGACACAGGTAGACACACAGACACACATGGGCACACACAAACATACACATAGAAAGATACATACAGACACACATGAATAGACACAGAGACACACACATGTACACATATGCACATACAGACAGATGGGTGGACAGACACACAGACACATGCACACACGCAAACATATAGAAAGACACACACACATATAGACCCACAGAGAGACAGAGACACAGACAGACACATAGAAAGACACATACATGTATAGACACACAGACAGAGACACAGACACATACAGATACATACAGAGAAAGACACACACGGAAAGACATATACATGTACACACAGGCACACACAGATACAGATAGACAGACAGACAGACACACATGTCATCCCTGTGTGGAAAGAGAGTGCTTTCTCCAGAGACCCAGCTACCAATCACTAGGGCAGACTACAAAATAAACAAGGAACTGATTTCCAGCCCTGGGCCACATGCAGTTGTATGACAGAACGCCCACAGAGAAAGGAAAAGCCCTTTCGGGGCTGTTGGGCCAGGAGGATGCAAATTTCCCCATGAGATTTGAAGAGCAAACCCATGGCACCGGGAGACAGCTACATCTACGGGAAAATATGGAAGCCATTTCCCTAGGCCAAGGACAGGTGTGCTGGTACCTTAGCACTGTGACTATCTCAGGCTGAAGGACAAAGGGCTTGGAGACAGGCTCCGTTTTGACTCCTGCTTGTGGACCAGCTGAGTGATCTTGGGGATGTCGTGATCTTCTGAGCAGGGGTCTATGAGGTGGCATGTGGACCATCCTGTCCTGTCAGAGTGGGAAGGCTTCTAGCCAGCCCCTTGCTCCACCCCCCAGGTTAAGGGACCAGTTCAGCACCCAGCCAAAGGGATTTGCCGTTTGTACTGCATTTCACAAGTCATTCTGAGTCACCAGTCCCTCTGGCTTCTGTTTATTAAGCCCTTTAGCCTGGAGAAACAGGTCCCATAAGGTCAGGTAGTCTGCTCAGGGTCACCTGCAAGGGTCTCAGTCTGGCTCTGATTCAAAGTGTCTGTCTTGCCCAAGTCCTGTGTCTTCCGTCACCCCCAGCTCTGCTGACCTACAGGCTAGAGTATGAGCTGGGAGGGATGCAGGAGGGCTGGTGGCTGTGTGGAAGTGTTAAGGTCTGGTAGGGGACAGGGAGTTACAGATCTCCACCCATACTGAAAGCCAGGCCTGTGTGGACAAACCTGGGTCCACTGTTTAGCACGCTGCACGCTTCGAAGGTGCTCCTGTTGGATACCAGCACTTCCAAGTGCACTCGGACCTAAGGCTGCGCATATTCCTGCCTTCTGGTGTCTCCAGGCTCCTTTTGCTTACGTTGTCAACTTGAACACAGGTCCCGGAGCCTGGCCTCCCTCCCTGTTTTATTCGACCCTGCCCTGAGGCGCCAGGATTCACACCAGAATTCCTTTTCCTTGCTGGCCTTGAGGGAAATGTAGCACCCCAGAACTCAGCTTAGCAGGAGCTGCTGTTAGAAGAGTTCTTGCCTACTTACTAAAGGCTATGTAGCAGATCATGGTCACCACACAAAACAGTGATCCTCAAAAGAAGGGGTTCAGAGCCAGGCTGGCAGTTAGTGGGAACCCAGGGTCAAGGGAAGTCTTCTCGTAGACCTGAAGAGTTCACAGTGGGAAGGAGCCGGTACACAGCAGTCAGGTTGGACCAGATCCTGCACTTGGTCAGGAAGGGACCCTACTGAGGTGGGAGGACCATCCAGCCTTTGGTCACAAGGTGTATACGGATGCAGATAAAAGTGAAAGCAGGTGCAGTGGCTTCATCCCCCCCATCACCCCCCCCCCCCCCCCGGTTAAACAGAGAGGACATGGCCTGAGGTGAGGAGACAGTGAAGGAACAGTATAGGTGTGTGTTAAGCATGGGGTCTCCTCTAGAGAGGGCTGATCCCTGAGAAAGAAACTGAGACTTGGGCTGCCTGGTGGAGGACTTAGGTGCAGAGACTGCTATAGCCAAGGCCTGTGAACAGAGGCACTGCCCAAGTCTGACGCTCACGGGGACAATCCCACACCTGGGCCCTTCTTCCCCTGCAGGGTTTGTGTACTCAAGGGAGACACAAGGGTCCTCAAGGTCACAGGTGACCGTAACTGGGGGAAGGGGCGGGTCCTGGGTTTGATGTAGTGACACTACACTGATGTAACCGATGCTACTTCCTGTGACCCTGTCACCCGATGTCCCAGCTGCTCCTTTGACACCAGGAGATGGCTCTCATCTTTGAAACCCCTCAGAGAGAGCTGAGAATCTGAAAACATGACCCTCTCATCCCGTGTCTGGCTGCTGGTGCCCTCCAAAACTTACCTTCCTGCTAAGTGCTAGTGCCTTAGCTCATGCCTTCTCTGTGGGCCACCAGGCCTTTGGCTACGTGGTTGATGTAGATGAAGGTGAACACGTGGCAGGTTTCACTTTCCGAAGCTGTCTTTTGCCATTCGTCACGGCACAGCCACATCACTGTGTATGGCCATTGCCAGTATGGCTGGGTGTGCAGAACCAGAGGACACACTTTAAGCCTGCACACACGCGGCCTCTCACCACTCTAGAAACCACACCATTGGTCTTCTCCATAGGCTCACAGTGGTTAGTTTTGTGAGGTGTGCACTGTCCCAGAGCCCGTCTAGCTCTGTAGGTTGTGATGTTGCCAGCAGGTGGCAGTAGAATGCCCAAGGGTTTGCTTTGCTCTTTGCAGTTGAAGCTCCTGTTAAACACCAGGGCTCAGGCTCCTGTGCAGAGAATGCACCAGCCCCTGCTGTTCGGGGTGCGCTGCCCTCTGTAAACAGCCAGTTCTTTCGTGAGTCCTTAGCCAGGAGCCCCAGGGTCCGAGGCCTGTACCTCTGTTTTCTTCACGAAGGATGTTGCTTTCTGGACTTCTCAGCTGGCTGGAACATTCGAGATACCTTTTGAGCTAACTCCATGCCCACAAGTGGGATTTGCTCCATACTGTGTTGCCAAGAGGCTAAAGGGAAAGCTTGGTTTTTACATGGGGTCAATCCCTGGTGCAGCAAAAACATGTGCATACTCATTGGAAGCTCGGGCTTGAGAAGGAAAACTGTCCGGGTATGCCATGGGCTCGTGCAGTCTTTGGAATTTTGTCCTGGGGTAAGGCTGCTCCCTGGAGGCAAGTGCCTACTCGGTGCTATTTCTAGGGCCCTGGATCTCTTATTGGTCCTGGGCAGGTGCATTGACAGGTGCCAGAGGGAAGTATAGGGAACAGCCTGGTGACATTTACCCTCTTTATGCTACAGAGACAGGGTGGTATCTTACAGATTTGCTCAAGGATCCCCACACCATGAACATTTGCTCCCTTTGAGTAAGGGTGCTCTGCGAAGTGAGTCTGATCTTCTCTCCCTCACTTGGTGACTGGGAAGCTCAGAACAAACTAGGATTTGTTTTTAACTCTTCAGGTGACAGAACCCAGAGCAGTCGGTGCTCTTAACCGCTGAGCCATCTCTCCAGCCCCCTGCTCTGGTTTCTTTAGGCCAATGATTCTTCCCAATGCTGCAGCCATAAATATAGTTAGTTGCTCATGTTGTGGTGATTCTCAACCATAAAATTATTTTTGTTGCTACCCCATAACTCATATTTTGCCACTGTTATGAATTATAATGTAAATCGGGGGGGTGTTGTGACCCACAGATTGAGAACCACTGCTTTAGGCAAAGGCCGGAAGAAATCACATGGCAAGGAAATAGTGTTGCTGGGCTAGCCACTGTGGTTTTCAGGGTCGATGGGCATGACCCATGGGTTTTCAGGGCCCAGGGTGGACTTTAGCTCTCAGGGAATGCCAAGGTGAGCAGAGTAGGGATATCACCCTGTTGGAGCTTCTATCCAGCATCTCTGGACAGGCTGCACTGATCTTTACAAACCTTGACACCCTGCAATGGCCGGCACGTAGTGAGTGACCAGCAAGTATCTATCTGCCACGGATGAGGCCCTGGCCTTTCCCTCCATCAGGTCCCCGGGGGAGGGGGCGAGCATAGCTGGTGTAGTCAGGATAACTTGCCCGGAGTGAAGACTGACCATGGCATTTCTGCGTTCCTCTTGGTGTAGAGCAAACTATTTTTAAAAACTAATTCTAGGTCCAAAGAGTGGGAGGGTAACTTGTCGTCGGCTAACCAACCTGTCAGTGGGTCCCTAGAGCCACTGCAGGAGCTGACCAGCCGATGCTCTTCTTGCCTGCAGCTCTGTTGAAGATGCACTGGACACCGGAACACGCCCAGCCCCTCAACCAGTGGCCAGAGCAGCACCTGGATGTCTCCTCCACCACCCCGTCGCCGGCCCACAAGTTGGAGCTGCCTCCAGGGGGTCGCCAGCGCTGCCACTACGCTTGGGCGCACGACGACATTTCCGCCCTCACCGCCTCCAACCTCCTCAAGCGCTACGCCGAGAAGTACTCCGGAGTCCTGGACTCGCCCTACGAGCGCCCGGGTCTGGGCAGCTACGGTGACGCTGCCTTTCTCAACGGTGCCAAAGGAGACCCGGAGCCCTGGCCCGGGCCGGAGCCACCTTACCCTCTAGCCTCACTCCACGAAGGCCTCCCGGGAGCCAAGCCGGCCGGCGCGGGGAGCTCCGCGGGCCTCGGGGGCTCCCCGGTGGTAGCAGGAAACCTGACCGAGCCGCTCTACACGGGTAACGCGTGCGGGGGCCCGTCGGCGGCCACCGAGTACGGGGCGGGCTACGGAGGCGGGTACCTGGCGTCCGGCTACTGCGCGCAGACGAGCGCCGCGCTCGCCCCGCCGCCCCCGGCCGCGCTCCTGCAGCCAGCGCCGCCGCCCGGCTACGGGCCCTCGGCGCCGCTCTACAACTACCCGGCGGCCGGCTACGCGGCGCAGCCCGGCTACGGGGCGCTCCCGCCGCCCGCCGCGCCGCCCGCGCCCTACTTGCCCTCCGGGCTGGCGGCGCCCACGCCCCTGCCCGCGCCCGCGCCGCCCCGGCCCGCGCCCTACGGCTTCCCGGGGGCCGCCGAGGGCGTGTCGCTGAAGCGCAAGGCGGTGGACGAGGGCGCCGAGGCCCGCTACCGCAAGTACGCCTACGAGCCCGCCAAGGCCCCCGCCGCCGACGGCGCCGCCTACCCCGCCGCGGACGACGCCGAGTGTCGGGGCAACGGGTTCCGCGCCAAGCCACCCGGGGCGACGGAGGATGGGGGCGGCAAGTACGGCGGCCCCCTCAAAGTCCTGGGCTCCCCCGCCTACGCCCCGCAGCTGGAGCCCTTTGACAAGTTTGCCGAGCGGGTCCCGGCCGCCCACGGAGGCTTCGCGGAGCCGTCGGGGGAGCCCACCAAGGGCGTGGACCCGGGGACGCTGGAGCTGGTGAGCAGCAAGCTGGTGGACTGCGGGCCCCCGGTGCAGTGGGCAGACGTGGCGGGCCAGGGCGCGCTCAAGGCGGCGCTGGAGGAGGAGCTGCTGTGGCCCTGGCTGAGGCCGCCCGCCTGTCCCGGCAGCGCGCGCCCGCCGCGGACCGTGCTGCTCTTCGGACCCAGCGGCTGCGGCAAGGCGCTGCTCGGCCGCTGCCTCGCCACCCGGCTGGGGGCCACGCTGCTGCGCCTGCGCGGAGCCGGCCTGGCAGCCTCCGGCGCCGTCGAGGGCGCGCGCCTCCTGCAGGCGGCCTTCGCGGCTGCGCGCTGCCGCCCGCCCGCGGTGCTGCTCATCAGCGAGCTGGACGCGCTGCTGCCGGCGCGGGACGACGGCGCGTCGCTGCGGGCGCCCCTGCTGAGCTGCCTGGACGGCGGCTGCGGCGCGCGCGCCGACGGCGTGCTGGTGGTGGGTACCACCTCCCGGCCGGCGGCCCTGGACGAGGCCACCCGGCGGCGGTTCGCGCTGCGCTTCTACGTGGCGCTGCCCGATGGCGCGGCGCGCGGGCAGATCCTGCAGAGGGCGCTGGCCCAGCAGGGCTGTGCGCTGAGCGAGCGGGAGCTGGCCGTCCTGGTGCAGGGCACCCAGGGCTTCTCTGGGGGCGAGCTGGGACAGTTGTGCCAGCAGGCAGCGGCCGAGGCGGGCCTCTCCGGACTGCAGAGGCCCCTCTCCTACAAAGACGTGGAGGCTGCTCTCGCCAAAGTGGGCCCTCGGGCACCCCCCAAGGAGCTGGACTCGTTAGTTGAGTGGGACAAAATGTATGGCTCCGGACACTGAGGGTGGCAGGGGAGGCCAACTCTGCCCGGGGGGAGGATGTCATTGGCCAAAGGAGTGATGAATGTGGGGCGGGAGAGGGAGGGCTCTCCCGGTGGATTTTTTTTTTTTTTTTTAATTTTAATGGGAAGGAATATGCTTCTGCCGGGCAGGTCGATGCCATATGCACCAGTGTACTCAGGTTTTTCCTATTTATTGTGGACGGGAAGTTCGCCATCTCCGCTCAGCAGACCGGGCACACCGGACACGAGTTGGCACCAGGGCTTAAGGAACGCCTGCTCTCTCTCCGCAACCTTTGTCTTGTCCTCTGAGCGACACCCTCCTTTCCCATTAGACTTTTCTCAGTATTGGCTTCTTAGTTTTCTCCTCAGGGTTTTGTCACTGACTCCTCCCCATGCTGTCCCCGTTTCTTTTCAGCTCCTCCTTCCGGTCCCCATCTATCACCCTCTGTGCTTCTGTCTCTGCCTCTAGCACGCTTGTGTTTCTTGGACCCTGTGCTTTAACCCATCCTTCCTCATTGTTCTGATTCACGCTGCAGCGACTTTTGGCGGAAGTTCATTTGGCCCAGAGGCTGGTAAGGGGGGAGCAGAGAGCCCCAAGCCCCCTCCGTACCTTACCCACCTGAAGTCTTGGGATATTAGGGGTGGGACAAGGATAAAGACCACCCAAAGAAGGCTTTTGTTTTGCTTTTTTTGGTTTGTCCATTTTTGAGGGGAAGTCCCAGAAATGTAGGTTGCTTAATATTTTAGGCCTCTTATTTTTGTAAGACGTGTAGGATTTGCTGTATTTCGTTTTATTTTGACAACTCAGGAAGAAACTGACCTCAGAAAGAATGTTAGAGTTTGGCTGCTCTCCTGTCACCCCCAGCCCCGTCCCCAGGAGCAGATTCTCCCAGACCAGAGAGACTTGGGGCTAATGAGGAAGACCAGACACGAGCTCCAAACTGCTGTCCCTGGGGTAGAGGCAGAATGTATCTAAGGGCTTCCTCCCCAGGCACAGCTGGCAGCAGGAGGTGAGGTGGGGGCAGCGGCTCCAGAGGAACGGGGTTGCTGCCTTCCTGCCATTCTCCCCCGTGGGCCCCAGTCCTTGGCTTCAGGCAGTCTGTGAACCTTATGGAGTATTGGGGTACTCTCGTCCATTTCCTGCCTTAGAGGTGAGCCAGGCCGAGGATCCTCGGACCATGTGACTGAAAGCAGGTTCTGTCAGAGATGCTCAGTAACAAGCCAAGAGGATTCCCTCAGGCACCAACTAGGTCTGGCCACAAGTCTGGCCGGGCACAATATTGACTACTAGGAGCCAGGCCACCGGTGACGGGGCAGAGCACAGTCCTGGGAAGGGTCCTGTGTCTCTGTGGGGGGTGTCGACGTGTCCCCATGGAGGGCCTGGAAGGCCCTGGGTGTTTCCCCCGAGATGCTAGTCCAGAGCCTTTCTGTGCAAACCGCATCCCTCCTGCTCCTTCTCTTGATAAGGCTTCAGCTCCTTGGCCCCCTCAGCCATTTCACAGTCTTTGATGCAAAGAAGGGAGCCCCCCATCTTTGTCCCACCTCAGTACCCCCTGTTTGCCCCTACCATTCCTAGACCCCTTCACTTTCTGGATGCTGAGGATGCCACAGAGACATGGCAGCAGGGTGGGGAGAGCAGGTGTGAGCTGAGGAGTGTGAACAGGAGGGGGCATGTCCCCGTCATGTTTGTTCTCCCCAAACTGCTCTCTGGAGCCAGCCAACCAAGGACAGGATTTGATGCCTTGAAACAAGTGGCCCAGGGTGATGTTGATGCTGCAGATAGATGGTCCTGGGCAGGGCATAGCGTAGGGGAGTTCTCTCAGGTCTGGGGTGGGGGTGGGGGTACTGGGGTTGGGAACCCAGCTGTCCCTTCAAGCAGCAGCACCTCTAGGGGCTGGGTAGGAGCTCATGGACCAATCGCTAGGGTCCCCCACACTTCCTTTGCTGGGCTCTTTCTGTTCCCAGGTTTGGAAGCTTTGCACAAGAAGACATCCCCTCAGCTGCAGCACCTACCTCATGAGCATGTGGCAGGATGGCAGGGTGGGTGTAGCCCTAGCAATGTTGGGGGGCATACCAAAGAATCCAGGGATGGAGCACAGGGGGGAGGGCATGCCGGCCCTCACTCCCTCTGCTGACATTGGGCTGGGATCCTCTCTCAGTTGTGACCCATTTCTACCTCATTTTGCTGTGTGTCGTACATAGACATATTTGTCTCCTGTCTGATGATGCTCTGCAGTTGTGGTCTGTCTACCTCAGAAGAGACTGTATTTTAAAAGAAAATATTACACAGTATTAAAGTTATGACGTGTGGTATCCAGAGGATTTCTTGTGGGTAGTGGGATATGAGGAATGTTGGCTACTCGGGTCTGTCAGTGTCCTGGCTGTGGCTCTGAGTGTTTCTGTTCCTTCAGCAGAAAGTTGTGGGACCTGAAGAGGAAGAGGGGTTTCCAAGAGCAGGATGGTAGCCCTGGGTGAGCAAGGTCAGGGTCACACTTGTCTTTCACGGGGCGGGAGGCAAGGTTTGGAGACATTTGAGGCCCAGTCTTACAGGCCACATGAGATCCTTTGTTCCCTCATGCCTTTAGCCCCTATTGTCACTGACAGCTAGCTCACATAAGCTGGGAGGTGGAAACATTAGGGACACCGTTTAAAAGTTCTACGGAGGGCTGGAGAGACGGCTCAGTGGTTGAGAGCACTGACTGCTCTTCCAGAGGTCCTGAGTTCAAATCCCAGCACCCACATGGTGGCTCACAACCATCTGTAATGGAATCTGATGCCCTCTTCTGGTGTGTCTGAAGACAGCTACAGTGTACATCACACATTATACATTAAGTAAACATTTTTTTTAAAGTTCTATGGAGAGGCTAGGATCCACTATCGGGCCCCTGCTGGCCACAGCTGGACCGTTAAAAATGTACCTTGAGGCAAGGGAACAGTGGGCTCCCTCTTAGGGCTCACTACAGGTTCACAGGAGGCAACCCTTCTGCAGTTTGCCATGTACCTAGCTTTTTGAAGGGACAGTGGTTTGAAGCACTGTGGTAATGCTGAATAAAACACACCTCCCCAAACAGCCACGGATACCCCCTGAGATTTCACAGTGGGGACGGTCTCCCAAACAGATCATATGTAACTATCAAAACTAGGGGAGGGTTCTAGGAATCTTCCTACAGCTGGCACAGTTGTTTGATGGTGACACAGTCACTGAGAACTTGTTGAGTAGACCCTAGAATTTCTACACCCAATGGAGTACGTGCCGGAGGGCACATGGCTTCTCTCAAGAAAGGAGGGCTGGGGAAATGCTTCAACGAGTAGAGTATGGGCTGGAGAGATTGCTCAGTGGTTAGAGCACTGACTGCTCTTCCAGAGGTCCTGAATTCAATTCCCACCAACCACATGGTGGCTCACAACCATCTGTAATGGGATCTGACGCCCTCTTCTGGTGTGTCTGAGGAGAGGGACAGTGTATTCACATACATGAAACAAATAAATCTTAAAACAAAACAAAACATAGTACATACCATGGAAGTGTGAGGACCAGAGTTCGGATCCCCGGCACTCGTGTAGAGTTGGGTTGCTGTGGCAGCTCACCTGGAATTCCAGCCCTGAGACCTATCAGTGAACTCTGGATTCTCTGACTCTTAGTAGGGAGGGAAGTGATGGAGCCCTTAGCCTCAGGCCTGTACCATCGCACGCACAAGAGCTCCACACCACAGAGTCAGGGGAACTGTAGTCACAAGTGGCAGGTCAGGAACCTTCCTTCCCAGGAGGGAGAGCTAGAGGGAGAGCAAAACGTGGAGACCAGAGGGATTATTCTTGGCACCGTCCATATTTGTCACAAGAGAATAAAATGGAGGTAGGGGTGTGGAGATCTGAGGTTGGGGGAGTTAGGTGAGACTGTAAGCTACCTTTAAGGGCTGGTACACCACAATGAAGCCTCAGCTTTCGGGTGGGAGGTGGCTATGGACAGGGAACTGCTTCACGGGAATTCACACACAGAGTCAACAGGCCTTTCCGGAACACTCAGGTATTGCTCACTGTTGGGGCAATGTAGAGACTTCCGGTTCATGGGCAGGGCAGTGAAAAGGTCTAGCAGCAGCGTGTTGGGCGTGTTGGGCGTAGTTGGGAGCCGAGGAAATGTGTGTGTTGAGTGTGTTTATGTGTGGCTCCTGGGAACGATGAGACAGCAGGGACCACCATGAAGGCTAAACTGCTGGACTGAGAGCCAATGCACTGTCAAGCCACCTTAGGAAGTGATGTTAGGTAAGCGTGGGCCCAGAGTGTGGATGGGGGGATCGGGAATTTGCTCAGACCTGAGATGAAGGCTTAGGCTCGCAGCCTTGGTGAGAGCAGCTAACAACCAGGCGCGCCGAGAGAGAATCTGAACGTTGAGTTGACTTGGAAGCTGATACTGAGCTGAAGATACTTAGAGCTGATACTTAGAGGCCGAAGGGTGGTAAATTAGCCGAGGTAGGGGCATCTGTGGGGTTAGAGTAGGCACTTCAATATAAGACCCAGACTCCTCCCAGTCTCACAGTCATTACCATAGATTGGGGTCACCGGTTTCCACTCACCATGGGGTGTCGGGGAGGGTCGGGAGTGGGGAGGAGGACTGCTGGGAACCTTTTCCCTCTGGACCCCGAGCGGTCAGATCTGTGCCCCACCCCCACCCCTTGTAGCTGAGTTCTCTCTGGCCAGAGCGTTCCTCTTTTCACGAAAGTTCCTCGCCTCTGCGCCACAATCCCCAGCCTTGCTACAGAGCCTCGGCATTCCGAGCCCCTCCCTCAGGCAGAGCTATGGCGTGGGCGCTGATCCTGGCCCTCTGCAACGGGCTGCTGGCCCCCGCGAGCGCGCTGGACGCCATGGGCCCCCACTCAGCAGTCCGCCTGTCGGAACTGCTGACCCCCGAGGAGTGCAGCCACTTCCGAACACTCCTGGAGTCGCCTGACTCCGACCTGGAGGCAGAGTTGGCCCGGTTATCTGAGGATCGGCTGGCGACGCCCGAGCCATCCGAATCCTTCCTCGAGGAGCAGGAATTGGCCGGGCAACAGCGGCGGGCCGCAGCGGAGCTGGCCCAGGTATCTGAGGGCCGGCTGACGACGCCCGAGCCACCCACACCCTCGCTCAGGGCGCGGAAACCCGTGACAAGGCGGCGGACCACAGCCGCGCAGCCTTCGAAGAGGACGAAGGGCACGTCCCAGTCCAGGGAGGTTTCCGACCGCTGCCGCGTGGAGCTGTCGACCTGGTTGGCCCGCCAAGCTCCGGCCCTGTCCTGGGACCGCGTGGCCCGAGCCCTACGGCGCAGCGGCCGCCCGGATGTGGCGCGGGAGCTGGCCAAGAACCTCCACCAGCAGGCGACGTTGCAGTTGCGGAGGTCCGGCGCAAGTAACTTGAAGCAGCCCCTGGCCCCCGCCCCGGGCCCCGCCCCGGACCCCGCCCCCGCCCCCGCCCCGGGCCCCGCCCCCGCCCCGGGCCCCGCCCAGGCTCAGCGTGTTCGCCGGGCCGTGGACCTGGCGCTCGTCTGGGACAAGCTGGACCTGATCGTGGAGCGCCTGCCGCAGCCCCCGTACTCGCGCAGCCCCTCAGCCTGGGCTGGGCCGCTGGCGTTCGGCCTCCTCGCGGGTTTCCTGGGCGCGCTGTGCACCGGGGCGCTGATCACCGCGCTCACGCTGTGGATCACGGGCAACGAGCGCGACGGCGACCCTGCGTGGTCTCGTGCCTGCGGCCGGGCCGCCTCCTCCAGGCCCAGACCCGCTCGGACGCCCTGCAGCTGGGAAGCGGAGCCGCTCCTGCCTCGGTCCTGGGCGCCGCAGTCGCCCTCGCCCCTCTGCCCCCAGCTGTGACCCGCCCGACGGCAGCGCAGCGCTATAAAGTTTTCTCCTAACGCGGCGCAGGGCGCAGTCTGTGGCTGCGTGGATGGAAGTGGGGGCGCGGAAGCCGCCGGGGTCCCCAGCGTTGTCCAGCGCGTGCGAGGCCCGCTCCTGGATACCGGGAAACTGTTGGCTACTCCTCAGGGGCGCAGAAGGCCTCTTGAACCCGAGCTGTGTGACTTGCAAGACTGTGCCCTGTGTGTGTGTGTGTGTGTGTGTGTGTGTGTGTGTGTAGTCCATACGTGGAGCCCAGACACGGAGTGTACAGCGCCACTCAGCCTCTCAGGCAAACTTCCTTGCCACTTTCCCACCCACCTCGAGGGACGAGCCAGCCCTACTCGGAAATCAAGCCTGGGAGAGCCTGTTTTTCGGGGATCCTAGAGTTAGGGCGAGAGCCATGACAGAATGACAGGCCAGTCCAAGAGGAGAGTTGAAAACAAGATTGACGTAACCCTTTATTGCAAATTCTAAAGTAAAAAGATGTACAGTACAAAGTAAAATTGAAAATCCAGACTATAAACTTCCAGTCCACTTACACATTCTCATTTCTCAAGCATGTCTGCCATTTCCGTATAAACAGAACAGGGAGCGAGGAGCGAGTGGAGGGTGGAAGGAAGGAGATACAGCAAGGGGGGAAATTGGAAGAATCACAAACCCCAGAAGCAAGTGCAAGGAGAGACGTTGCTCGACCTGCTGTCCTGGTGATGAGAAGCGGGGGTGGAGCAGTGCAGTTTAAAATGGCTCTCAGAATAGCAGCGTTTATGGTACTAGTTCCTCTTCCTCAAGTCCAAAGAATACTTTGCCCTTCCCTGGCGCCTTTGTCTCTGTATCTCAGAACGCTTTACAAAACATCTAGTTAAAGCCTCACAACACCCCTGTGAGGTAGGTCAGTATTATTACCCCCATTTTACAGATGGGGAAACTGAGGCACAGAGAGGTTAAGTGACTTGCCCAAGGCCACACAGCGAGCCAGTGGTCAAGCTAGGGATGGAACACAGTTCTGTCCCTCTTCTGGAACCACTGGGCCACGCTCCCCTTTACCTATATACATTCTTCACACACACACACACACACACACACACATGTGCACACCTGCCCACTTCACCCCACTTAGCCTCTATGTACAGCAAACAGCAGTGGGGTCAGGGGCAGGGGTGCCTCAGGAGTGTTTTTATGGAGGAAATCTTGGCAGTCTCGAGAAGAGGCAAGAAGCACAGGCCGGGGTGCAAGTCTTGACCTCTGAACCCAGACTTCCTCTTCTCCTGACCCCCTGGCTGACTGACGGCAGCTAATTCTTTAGGGGGCGGGGGAGTACCTGAAAATGAACGAAGCTTTTTGCAAAACTTTGGGCAACATCTGAGAAAAGAAAGAGGCATCGTTACAGATGCCCGGGACTCAGGTCACCAAGTCCTGACCCATGGCAATTTTACCTCCACAGAAGGCCTGGAGGCTGGGGCTGAGGGACAAGGACAGGGGCTGACCTACCAGCCGTCTCTCTCCAGCCCAGCTACTAGAGTGGACTAGACTGGGCACTTCAAGATCCTCCTGAGTGTTCCTAGACCAGGAGACATGGCCTGGAGAGGGATGTCCCCGAGGGGTGTCCCCTCCCCTGCACAGATGTGAAGGGGACAGCCTGGTCTGCCGGTCTGATAAAGGGAGTGGATGGAAGGCGGGGCCCAGCTAGTGGGGTGGAAGCTGCCAGGCAGCGAGTTTGCTCTAGCCTTGGAGGATGGGGGGTAGTTTTTTTCTTTTTTTCTTTCTTAAATCATGTCCATGAACAAGGCAGAAGTAAGGCCAGACCAGCTGGGTTGGTTGAAGTCATCTCTGGGGGCTCTGCTGGGTGGGACTGGTGAGAAGGGGCCCAGCCTAAGGGGTAATGCCACATGCAATCAGCAAGCAGGGACCTGGGGGGTCAGGACCTGGCTTTTCTCTGCAGTGCCTACTTAGAATTGGGAGGCTCTGGTTTCCCTTCTCCTTCCCAAAAGCTCCAGGGTCCCAGTTCCCAGACCCCTTCCAGAACTCAAGAACTGGGCTGTCAAACACACACGCACAGCAAGACAGGCTTCCCTTTGTGTGGTAAAAAAGGGCCACTTTTATTTTCTTTCCTTTTGGCTAATAGTGACTTACTTTTCTAAAAGTCATTTGTTTAGGGCAGCGTTGGGCTCCATGCGTTCACTAACACACTATTGGTCTTTTACAGTTTACACTGTTGTGGTGAGAAATGAGAGAAGCCCTTTGGGCGCTGGACGTAGCTCCAGGGGCCCTGACAGGGAGCTCGGCTCTGCCCGCGGCTTCAGATACCCAAGCGGCTCATTTCCAGACATGAGAACAGGGCCACTCGGACTCAGAGAGATTCTCCTGCTCACACCCTCTGCCTCGTGACTCCCCAGCCTCTCACCCTGAGCCACAGGGACGTTAAGGAAGAGGGGAGTGTTTTCACACAACCAGTAGTCATGGGGACTACTGCTTAGGGGCTTTGGCTCTGCGTTTGTTTTTTGTTTTTGTTTTTTTTTTAAATGAACAGCATCACATGACGTTTTGCTTTTTGTCCTTTTTTTATTATTATTTTTATTTTTAAAGGAGGATCGTGGAATATAAATACTGCACCAAGGACCCGGCTACAAAAAAATAAATATTTATATTATATTTATATATCTATATATATATATGTGCAGTGGTACTGGCTGCTGCTGCTCTTTGATGGGCTCCATGAATGTTTGGCAAAGCGCTGCCACTTGCTCACGCAATGAGGACGCAAAACAAAAACAAACCAACCGAAAACTGCCACAGCTGACTCTTAAGGTTCGATGCCTGTTAACTGCGGGTGTGAACTGCTGGTGGTGGTGTGGTTCTGGAGAAAGGAGAGTGGGGCAGGACGGAGAGAGGGCGAAGCGGGCAGGGAGTAGCTGGGCGGAGGGAGCGAGGGGAGGGGTCGGGGCCTTGGTGGGAGGGGTCTAATCGGAGCAGAGTTGGAGGCGGCTTCCCTGCGAGGCTGTTGGAGGGTGTGGGAAACCGAGGCACAGCCTGCCGGGCTGGATCAGGAGCTGGGGGAGGATGGTCAGATCTAATAGCTTAACATTACTAGCATGGCGCTTGGTGTTCCTAGCAGGATCACATAGCTGTTGCCCATCTCAAGATCTAAGAACAATGATTAAGTTTAGCCAAATCTTGCATAGAAGTGGTTAGAATTTATTGCACATTGGAACAAAAATATATATTTTTTTGTTGTTTTGGAAAAGACCATTAGCAATAAAAAAATTTTTTTTTTGTCTGTCTGTCTGGTTAGGGGTATACATTGGCTGACAGCTTCTAAATCTCTAAGAAGAAAGGAAAGTATAAAAAATAAAAATAACCATGACAATGGCATAAGCCAGAAGCCATTTCCTATTTAATAAGTTAGTAATTTGTATTTACAAAAGGCATGCCAATAAAATAAAATTATATATTACAGTATTTATAATTCTCTTAAAAAGAATAACCACACGTCAGCTCCTGTTTTGTGCTGTTTGCGACATTGCCTGCAGGTGGCGCTCTACACTTGTCCTAGCTGCAGTGAGGAACACCTGAGCTGGGAGACTTGGACCTTGTCTACCGGTCCAAGATAGGAAGCTCTGCTCACTGACTGGCTGTGGTTTGTTCTATGCAAAACTAGTCAGGTGGACTGTGAGCTCACATCCAAAGTGCTTCTACTGCAAGGCAGACTGGTGTGTCTCATGTGTCTACTGATGGGCTGCTCCATTCCTTCCACACTATGCTCAGGAAGGGTTTGTGTTGATTTGGTTCAGAGACTTTCTGACATTCAAGTGCAGCATCTTGGCTTTGAAACCTTGTGGTCCGGTGAGACACCCTGGACTAAGAACTGTCTTCTGTAAAGCAGGAGATGGGATGGGAGATATGGTGCCCCTCTGGAAGCCATCCCCCAACAACAGTGGGCAGGCCACTAAGCAGAAAGCAAGGTGGGCTGAAAGGAAAGGCCAGGCGGGAGCTGCAACACCCTAAAGAATCACTACCGAGTCCCTTTCTCTAAAGACATCGTAGAAACAAGACCAAGTGGGCTCGGTCCAGAGGCAGCTCTGTCTCCATCAGATCCTGCTGGAGACCGTTACTGTAACCACAGAAGGAAGAGCCCCCCACGGCCATATCTCAGCCAGCACTGCCGTCCTCACCAGCCCTGAGCAGCTGGGAAGGGGAGCCCTGCTGGCTGGAGGGATATGGCGGAAGCAGGAAGAACCATGCAGCCTGGAGCTTGTGACACTCCTCTGCAGGAGAGGGCAGTTCAGAATATCTGAAGCCCTTTCCCCATCTACCTGAGCCTGGAGAAAAGCAGACAGACATGAAACTGAATGCAGTAAGCACCCCAAACCCCCCAAAAGGTTTCCATAGGTCCCCGAAAGGCCCCCTAGAGTAACATGCTATGATAAATAGCATGTATCTCTGCCCCCAAGTGTCAGTTCTCCAGTATGAAGGCTAAAAATCATCGGAATATTGCGAGATACAAATGAACTCTTTTTCTATTATTAGTATTATTTTAGCCCTAGGATTTGGTTTTACAGTGACATTAATAGTACAAGCCATTCGGGGCCAAAGTCTCCCCATGTATTGGACAGAGCAGCAAAATGTGCAACAATGGCTGTATGTTAGAGATGTCTGTCAAACATGTACACGCAGCGGATCCATCTGCTTGTTTGGTTGGATTGTTTTTGTTGGTCAATTGGTTAATTATGTCTCCCTACCCAGAGGTGTATGAAAGACTTCTACACTGAGAGGATTGTAGCCGGTGTGGAACTCTTACCATTTCTCCAAATACAGTGAACGGTGCAGGGCTGGGTCCTGTCCGAAGGCTGAGCCAATGCGGGGACAGGATTACAGTGTCTTGTGGTGTGTGGATTTCATGCATGACTTCTGAACGCATGCCATCATGCAAGTCATTTCTATGCATTGAACGAGCACAGCATTTGGAACTGGCCTGAGCAAGTCCTCCTCAGCCTGAAACCCTGGTTGTTTCCCCCACCTGTCTCCAAGCCACGTGCCGCTCGTGTGGAGAAGATGCTGTTATGTTAAAGAAACAGACGATTAGTGACATAGGCTGAATGCGTGTGTGCGCGCGTGTGTCTGTGTGCATGTGTGTTTCTTTTTGCTGCTTAGCTTAACTAATGTAAGAATCCGAATGTTGTCTGCATGAATAAACCTTTAAAGTGATGCTTTCTGCTTCTGAGAATCAACAAAATGAAAAAATAAAATCCATTTGGCTGCAGCGGCAATCTGCTGGTCCCGCAGCCGCCTCTGTTTTGTATCCTGTTAGTTTAGTCCTAAGTTGCATTGACTGAGTGTGGAACATGCAGTAACTGTCTGCCCAAGCGATAAAAAAATCTGTGAGTCCAGGGAGCAGGGTCCTTTGTCCCCAGCAGGTCACCGCTCAGGATACAACCATGTCACATGTAAGCAGACTGGTATAGGTTTTCCAGTACAGCGTCTCCGCAGCTGCTCTGCATCCGTGAGATTCGGAAGTTTGTAAACAAGCTTTCACTTGCCTGTGTTCAGCCAGGGTAAACTTCCCTTCCCCCTGCTCTAGCACTTGGACTCCCTGACCTCTTTTTGCCTCTTGGCTCTTTCCCTTCTGCCCTCCTCCGCACGCTGCTGTTTTTCCTTGTCGGGCTTTGTGACGCTGTCATAAGATGGGAGGGAGGCTGTGGACGGGGTGCTCTCCTTCTTCTCCCGGTGTGTGCCTCCATTCTCCAGCTTGTTGGAAGTGATCTTTCTGCAGATGAAGCCCCGCCTAGCCAAGTGTCCCCTGTAGGCACGCTGCAAGACCACTGCAGACACCTCCTCCTGCTTACGCCGCAGAGTGGTTGTGATAGGCTCGTAAGACACTTTGGAAGGATTGGATGCTACGAACCGCTCCTCCATCTGCTGCCGCAGGATGTCCAACTCCCCACTGTCTCCCAGGACCCGCTTGGTGAAGGCGAAAAGGATGTCCAAGCAGTGGATACGGTCTCCGCTCACCATGGGCAGGTCCATGGCGATGAGTTCAATGGTGTTGGGCTTGGGTACTCGGAGCGGATGCTCCAGGGCGTCGGCGAAGTCCGCCAGCTTACAGTACTCAATGAACTGGGTGGCATCGGGGTCAAACTTCTCCCAGATCTCGTAGAAAGTCTCGAAGTCGTCCTCACTCAGAGGATCGGCGCTCTCCTCTGTGGCCACACTGAAGTTCTCCAAGATAATGGCGATGTACATGTTCACCACAATCAGAAAGGAGATGATGATGTAGCTGACAAAGAAGAAGATGCCCACTGAGGGGTTCCCGCAGTCCCCTTTGAAGCCACTGCCTGGGTGCTCCTTGTCCAAGCTACAGTCAGGGGGGCGGTTCAGGATTGGCAGCAGCAGGCCATCCCAGCCAGCAGAGGTTGTAATCTGGAACAGGCAGATCATGCTGTTGCCAAATGTCTCGAAGTTGAACATGTCGTCAATGCCGGCCTCGTGTTTCACGTATGCGAAGTTAGACATCCCAAAGATGGAGAAGATGAACATGACCAGGAAGAGCAGGAGGCCGATGTTGAACAGGGCAGGCAGGGACATCATTAAGGCAAAGAGCAGGGTGCGGATCCCTTTGGCCCCCTTGATCAGACGCAAGATGCGCCCGATGCGGGCCAATCGGATGACTCGGAAGAGGGTCGGGGAGACGAAGTACTTCTCAATGATATCAGCCAGGAACATCCCTGAGGGGGAACAGAGCATGTGATCACTGGGGTCGGGGACAACCTTCCCTCCTCTTACCGGCACTGAAGCGCGGAAGCTCAACGGGCCCGTAGACTGAGCTGAACCTCATAACGAGACAGTGACACGTTCCAAACAGAGAATGCAGCCATGCAGACTATGCTCGGTTAAGGCTTAACCGCAGCCGGCACATAACCCTAGAGTCATCCCCAGGCATCAATGGTTCTAGTGTCTTTACAGTTTTCCTATGTGTGAATTCACTAACCACAAGGTGGCCTCTGTGTTTAGGAAATGGTACAGGGATATCTTTCTGTATCTCTATATTTAAGATGTTAATTGGTTTTGTCGCGAGACTGGTTCCTCAGATGAAAATGTCTGTTATATTATCCCTTCCTATGGATAAAATAAAGCAGATCTTTGTTTTCATATTCAAGGATCCACTTTTACAGTGTTTGCACATACAGCTTTCAAATGTTCTTCATAATAGATTTTTAAATCTACAAACAGGGAATGAGATGCCCCCCCCCACCCCATGACACACTACCCTTCAACTTCATGTCCTAATTACTCTGCGATGTTCTCAGAGCATCCTGTTCTTTGTTTCTCATCCCCCATTCTCACAAGAGAGCTCGCCTCAGGGACTAAAGCAGGCTGCCCAGGGTGGCCTTCTGCTTGGTGCCCCAAGATTTTGAGCTGAAAGGTGTAAATCAGAAGGCAGTTTCAGAGCAGGGAGCATGATGGTGGGGATGTGGGCAAAAGTAGAGGTGCACTGGACAACTGGTCTCCTCCCTTCCACTCCTATGACCCAGCTTACACAGATCGCTTGTCTTCAAACTAAGAGTGACTTGGGGAGGGGGCTCCAAGGAAGGCCACGGAAGGAAGAGAAGATGGAAAGGCCAGAAGTGAGAGCTAGAGCTGCTCTCTCTACATCAGCCCCACCTTCTGCCTTCTACCGGATAAGGAGACAAGATGAACACCCACCCACATGACGCTTTAACTGGCATAGTGTCTCTTAGCCATGGGAATTCTCAAGTACTGAGACTTCAGCTTCAGAGATCCAGACTCTCTCCTCTAAAGGGTTTAAGCCAGAAGAGAAGGGCTGGAGAGACAGCGCAGTGGTTAAAAGCCTCTGTTCATGCAGAAGACGCAGGTTCCAATCCCTGCATCCACATGGTAGTGCACCCACACATGAACACAGAAAACACACACACACACACACAATCATAAAGTAAAATCTGGGGCTGGAGAGGCGGCTAAGTGGTTAAGAGCACTGACTGCTCTTCTAGAGAACCAGGGTTCAATTCCCAGCAACCACATGGTGGCTCACAACTGTCTACAATTCCAGTTCTGGAGAATTCAACACCCTCTTCTGACCTCTGTAGATACCAGTCAAACATGTGGCACACACATATATATCCAGGCAAAACACACTTTAAAAAAGCCAGGAAAGGTCCTCTTTGTGCATATACATATGCATGCAAAAGAGACACATAAACACGTTGTTTGTTTGTTTGTTTGAGACAGGTCTCAATATGTAGCCCTGGCTGTTCTGGAACTTGCTATGTAGACCAGACTGGTCCTGGATTTACAGACCTCTGCCTGCTTCTGTCTCCAGAATACTGGGATTACAGGGTGTGGAGCACCATTGCCCGGACATAAATCTAAGAGAGAGGGGGAGCAGTGGGAGCGGATGGCGTGGGAAAGAAGGTTGTTGCCATCAACAAAGATGAAAAAGGAGTTGAAGATCTGAAGACCGCTTTGACATCAGGCATGGAGATGGCAGAGTTTGGAGTTTGCTCATTTGGTTGTCTGACTTAATTCAAGGATTACAGTTAAGTCATTAGATGGATCTCAGAAGAGACTTTGAACTTTGGATCTTTCACATTGTTGATACTGCTACAGACTATGGGGAGTTTGGAAGTTGGACTAAATGTATGTTTTATTATGCTATGTTTAGGTGTGACCCCCATAGACTTATGTGTTTGAACAAGCTTGTAGGGACCAGGGAGTGGAATGTGATGGTTTGCATATGCTTGGCCCAAGGAGTGGCACTAGCAGAAGGTGTGGCCTTGTTGGAGGAAGTGTGTTACTCTGGGGAATGGGCTTGGAGACACTCCTCCTAGGTGTCTGAGGATGCGCAGACTATTCCTGGCTTCCTTTGGATGAAGATGTATAACTCTCAGCTCCTCCTGCACCATGCCTGTCTGGATGCTGCCATGCTTCTGCCTTGATACTGGACTGAACCTCTGAACCTGTGAGCCAGCCTAAATTAAATGTTTTTATTTATAAGACTTGCCTTGGTCATGGTATCTGTTCACAGCAATAAAACCCTAACTAAGACACAGGGTGATGGTGTGCCCTGAGGACAGTCAATAGGCTCACATTCTCTCTTCACTTACCAGAGCTCCCAACTTTGGAGCTAACCTGAGCTCTGCTTCTTTTACCTCCTAGGTAAATAACCTGTGCAGTGAAGATACTACAACAACTCTGTTCTGGTGCCATTGTAAGGCCCAATGAGATGATCTGGGGAGAACTTTCCAGTTACACTTTCCCACAGGGCTGTCTCAGTAGTCAGCACCTGTGACCACTCCCCCAGTTACTGTCCACCTTAAGAGTCTCTACCCACTCTCTTCTCATCGTGTGTGTGTGTGTGTGTGTGTGTGAGAGAGAGAGAGAGAGCCAGCGAGCCCAAGGGCTCATCACTGTCTCTGGGAACCAAGCTCAGGTCCTTGTGCTTGTGCAGCTGCCTGGCTTATGTCAACTTGACATAAGCTGGAAAAGAGGGAGCCTCAACCTGAGAGCATGTCTCCATAGGAACAGGCTGCAGGCAAGCCTGTAGGGAGGCACCAGCCCACCCAGAGTTAGTCACTGCTCTCAGAAATCTGGTCCTCACAGCTGGGGTCCTTGTCCTTCCTGTGGCCCCGCCCACTCATCTCCCTTCCTGTGGCCCCGCCCACTCATCTCCCTTCCTGTGGCCCCGCCCACTCATCTCCCTTCCCGTGGCCCCGCCCACTCATCTCCCTTCCTGTGGCCCCGCCCACTCATCTCCCTTCCTGTGGCCCCGCCCACTCATCTCCCTTCCTGTGGCCCCGCCCACTCATCTCCCTTCCTGTGGCCCCGCCCACTCACCCACAATGGAGAGGATGACCACCACAAAGTCAAAGATGTTCCAGCCGATGGTGAAATAGTAGTGTCTCAAGGCAAACATTTTGAGCACACACTCGCAGGTGAAGAAGATGACGAAGACCAGATTAATCCAGTAAAGAATGTTCTCCATCTGCTTGCTCTGAGTATCTGTCTCCACCATCATTGTCACCATGTTAAGGCAGATGAGCATCATGATCACAATGTCAAAGGCTTGTTGAGTGACGAAATCAAAGACAATCCCTTGGATCTTGTTCTGTGGAGGAAAGGCAGGGACATGTTCACAGAAGCCTCCAGACCTGTGGCTGCTGCTCTGCCCCTTGTTACCTTCTCAGTGACAGTGTCTGCCACCGTCTGTCTGCAGTGCCCACAGGGCCCGCTTGAGGATTGCTGGCCTCAGTGTACAATTCTGCTGACCTGAGCTGACATCACCACTCCTGGGAGCCTTCTCCCTGTCCTGATGCTGTCCAGCCCCAGTGTGCCTCCTGGGGACCTCTCCAGCTCCTTCTTTTTCACTGATCTCAAGTCAGAAAGTGGATGGCCATCCTTGCCTCTCTCCCAGGCTCCAAACAGAGTCTGTCAGTTTGAGGCAGGGTGTCCCTCTGCAGTCGGGCTGGCTTGCAACTCAACTGTGTGGCCCACACCGGCCGGGAACTCACAGCAGTGCTTCTCCCTCAGCCTCCCGAGTGTATGTGTATGCATATATGCATGCGTTTGTAATATTTATATATAACACACGTTTTAAAGATTTACGGCAGTGGTGGCACAAGCACTTAATCCCAGCACTTGGGAGGCAGAGGCAGGTGAATCTCTAAGTTCAGGGCCTTGTCTATAGAGTGAGTTCCAGGACAACCAGGGCTGCACAGAGAAACCCTGTTTTGAACTCATCCCAAAAGATTTATTTACATTTAGTATATGTGTAGGGTATGAACACATGAGGTGCCTGGAGGGGAAAATGTGGCATTGGATGTCCTGCAGCTGGAGCTACAGGTGTTTGTGAGCTGGTGACCCACCCGGGTGCTGGCACCACACCTGGGCTCTCTCTCTGTAGGAGTAGTACATGTTCTTAGCTCAGCAGGACAGGGTTCCTCTGTGTGGCCCTGGCTATCCTGGAACTCACTCAGTAGACCAGGCTGGTCTTGAACTTCAGAGGCTGTTCACCTGTCTCTGCCTCCGGCATGCGGGGATGAACAGTGTGTGTCACCACCGACTGGTGGTCCCGTGACTTTATACTTAATCGTGGCTTCCAAACACAGGTGTGCGTGGAGCGTGGGAAACAGGCTTTCCTGCTTGCTTTCATTTCTAGCACGAGGTGAAAAGCCTGAACAGGAAGGGGACGGCGCTCTCTCTAAGTTCTAGTGTGACTGTTGACTGAAGTGAGGAACATGCAGAAGATTACTAAGCACCGTCCCACTGGTAGGAGGGAGGCTAGGGGGTAGTCCAGAAGGAATAAGGGGAGGTACCAGCTCTCATTACCTCCCCCTGCTTCCTGATTATGGGATATACACACCCTGCTACTGTGTCCTTACGGCCACCATGATTTAGGGCACAGCAGCTGTGAAAATATTGACCAAACCTTAGTGCTCTTGTTATTTGAAAGGTGATGTCACCATGTAGCTCAGGCTGGCTTCTAACCTTGTGACAGTCTTGCCTTGGTGCCACCATGCCTGGCTACCGAATCCTGCCTTGAACAGGTAGAGGAGGGATCACTGTCCTTCGTTCATCTCTGGCAGCGAGCCGTCAAACAGGAGGGCTTCCGGCCCAGGCCAAACACTAATGCAAACCTGCTTGGCTCCTCATCCCAGCTGCTGAGCTCCTACCGAGGCTTTTGGTCTGGGCATCTAGAGACGACCAGGCAGCACCAGGCAGCCAGTCACTTCTTCCTTGGTAGTAGCCCTAGTGTGTTCTTTCCAAACAGATGCATAGTGTGCCATCCGTTAGCCTGCCCAGTGTACCTACCAAGGGTCGGGGGATGGGCTTCTGTGGCTTCTTGGAGCCCAGCTTCTTCATGGCATTGTAGTACTTCTTCTGTTCCTCCGTCATGAAGATGTCCTGACCTCCAAAGTAGAGAGAGAACGGAGAGAGGGACAATGACAACCAGCTCTGGGGGTGCAGCTGAGCACACTGAGACCAGGAGAGACTTTACTTTCCCTCCAGAGATTAGCTTGGTGGCAGGGACTCCCATGGGGAGCACTTCTAGGCCAGTTACCCCAGTCAGAGACAGCTGCCAGTTTCAGCGGGGGGAGGGGTATCTGGAATCCAGACAGGACTGTCTGACTACAGGCTTTCAGAGCAGGAGTGGAGAGAGCAAGGGTCCAGAGGGCAGTCACACCAATGGGGGAAAATATTTTTATCCAGACAGGGTCTCACTGTGTGTTCCTGGATGGCCTGTCTCTGCCTCCTGTGTGCTGGTATCAAAGGTGTTCCCGTGCGCACTATGCAGTGGCCCTCGCAAACATTACAGAAAAGATCTTTCAGTGCAGCAAACGGCAAATTCACTTCTTATGAAATTCAGAATTTGGAACTTGTGGTATAAAAAGGTAGCTTAGAATTCTTGTGACTCACTGCATGGAGTAAGTTTGTAAATGAACAGGGTAAGTCTACATCAGTCTCCCAGTGTGCTTTAGAAGAACCATTACCCACAAGAAAGTGAGCCCTTTGAGGGTGACCTCTCTACTCACGCCATACTCCAGGTATCTGGGTTACACCTCCCCATAGTACTATCTGCCTCTTTTCTCCGTCCTTCCTTCTGTCACAAAGTCCCAACAGGAGTGGCCTCAAGAATGCAAAACTTCAGGAAAGGGCTGTAAACCACACACTATCAAGTTCAGCCTCAAAAGAAGGGGTTGTCTGGGGCTGGTGTCTAGACAGTGGGCCAGCACTACCATAAGGTGGCAATCTGAGTTTTAGAGAGACAGACAGACAGACAGAGGGGCATTCTCTCTAGAAAAAGGCCAGGGCCGGCCTCTGCCGCTGGGCACGGACGGGAAACCTATCTTTTTCTTCTGTTGATTGAAGTTATCAATGATGACACCGATGAACAGGTTGAGGGTGAAGAAGGAGCCGAAGATGATGAAGATAACAAAGTAGATGTACATGTAGATGTTGCCCTCGTAATCGGGCTGCTCGTCCGGCTGTGGAAAGCAGGAAAGAGGGCACTCAAGTCACTTCCTGGGTCATCAGGAGGCAGACACCAAAACGCTGAAGCCAACAGCCCTAATGTCCCTGTATGGCTGACAAACCTGGGGTTCTCTCTGCCATCCCATGGTCTACCTTTCCTGTAAAGGCACTGTCACCCAGGGGATGAGGTACAGGGAGCAGTCATGAGGACAGTCAGTGTCACCAGGGTCAGGTAACCACCTGGGTCTGAACAGGCAGTGGCAGAGGGAAGATTTACTGAGAGGAGGAAAAGGATCTACTATTAACAGGACAAGCAGTTAGTGTCCAAGGAGACACTTCTGGTCCTCCGCTCTTCCGCCCTGCGTGGTTCCTGCCAGATCCAACATGCAGCTTGCTTTCTATCACGTACGCCGGCCACATCCCACCATGCTGTCCTTACCTTTCGGGAGTCCACAGCTGCATACATGATGTCCATCCAGCCTTTGAAGGTTGCCTGGGAAACAGAGTCAGTCATTAGATCGTGCCTGTAAGGAAGTGGTTGGGAGTCAAGGCAGGGTCCTGAAGGCCAGGCTTAGGTTCAGTGAGGATACAAAATGGGGGAGGGGTTAGGTAGGTATAGCTTACATGGACATAAGAATTACTTTTATCAAGGAAGATTCAAAAGAGGCGTTGAGTGAAGTCCTGCAGTGACTGCACAGACGCTGGCTGACAGGGTCTGAGAGCAGAACCCACAGTGAGGGCAGGTAGATCGTGTGCATGAATGCTTGGACCTCCACCAGGAGCCACTCTACGAGAAGGAGTCACATAAGCACCAAATGCCCAAGAGACTCACAGTTGCACTAAACAGACAAACCCACAGGCTTGGAACTCATCCATTACTAACACACCTATGTGGCCCCGAATGCTGCCTCAGCAGCCTCCTCTCAGCCCTCCTTCAGCCTGCTAGGGCTGGCACGGCGGAGCAGACAGTCAGCATTCTCAGCTTTGCTGAGATCAACCAGATTCTAGACTTTGGGGGGCTGCTTTACTCATTGGATGACCTGCTGCCAAACAGTCCTGTGCACACACAGACTGGACACTTGTGGGGCTGTCCTGTGCACACATGGTCAGTGGACACTTGTGGGGCTGTCCTGTGCACATGAAGAGTGGACACTTGTGGGGCTGTCCTGTGCACATGGAGAGTGGGCACTTGTGGGGCTCTCCCGTGAACACTTGTCAGGCAGGCCGGAAGCACACTTGTTTTCTTGAGCTGCTCGGGTTTGAGTCATGAGCCCAACCTATATTTTCTTTTACAGAGTTAGCTAACCATTTTGTGGTGCTGAAAATTGAACCCAGGGCCTTGTCCACATCAGGCAAGGGCCCAACTCTTCCATCTTAGCCTTAAGCCCAAGGAGCCCCAACTTCTTAAACTGTTAGAAAAGCAAAGGGACTATCCTGGGCTGGAGCACAGCCATCCCATTAACTTTCCTGGTGCATTTAGCTGTGAGCGCTTACCACGGTTGGCTTATGTTTAATTCTTACAAAGACTGAATAATGTAGGCATAGTAATAACAGGAGCGGAAGCACAGAATAACAATTATCTTAATTAACTTCGTGCTAGGCATTGTGCTGAGATTTGTTTTTCACGTCACAAATGCTCTTAACAACTAGGCAAAGTATTATTATCTGCATTCAAAAACTGAATCAAGGGGTCATCCGAGAAGCTGAGTGGTTTGTCCCGAGTTCCGCATCAGGAAGCACTGGGGTGGGTCTCAGCTCCCACTGAGGCAAGGTCCAGCCCCCGTGCAGCACACTGTCACCCAGAAAATGACCCCAACACTGGTGAGGATACTAGAAAGATAGAGATGGTGGGGCAAACTTTGGCAGAAGTAGCTTAGAGGCTAAGATGAGCTGCTGACCCGACTCGCTGCAGGGCTGGCAGCATGACAGCGCTGGCCTGTCCTTAGTGCACGGCAGCACAGTTGTCCCTCTGCCTCCTGCTCTATCACACGGGCTTCCCACTCATCCTCTCCCCTCTCCTGCTGCCGAGACCCTTTACTACAGTTCCCCATGTTGTGGTGACCTCTACCCATAAAAGTATCTCGTTGCTACTTTACAACTGTAATCTTGCTGCTGTTCTGAACCATGATGTGAATATCTGATGTGTGACTTGGGGTCGCGGCCCACAGGTTGAGAACCACTGCTCTTACACCCTTTGGTCGGCTGCAGTGCTTCTGTCTGCTGCTGGACAGAACTGAGCCTCTCACCGGACTCTTCCAAGAGGCATCAGAAAAGCCAGGGAAAAGGCGTTGCCCTGGGACTGATTTGGGGAGCACAATGCTGTCAAGAACCCGGAGAGTGATCCTGACCTGGAAGGAAGAGGATGGGGCTGTGCTGGCAGCTTGCCCGAAACACTCACCACTTGAAGAAGGGCCAGGTACCCCGCTCCGACATTGTCAAAGTTGATCTTGACGTTCTTCCATCGGATCTCTGTGTTGTTACCCTCCATGAGCTTCTCACAGTCAGTTTTATTGTTGACAATATCAATTTCGAACCGGATTTCAGAAGTCTCATTAAAGCAGTAGTGGTATTTCCCCGCAAACAGGTTAACTCCCATGATGCTGAAAATCAGCCAGAAGATGAGACACACCAGCAGCACATTCATGATGGAGGGGATGGCGCCCACCAAGGCATTCACCACCACCTGCATTGGAAGGGAGGCAGCTGAGTGCTCGCACGAGCCGACCCCCAGGCATTCCTCTGTCTCCAGAAGGGGAATGACATTTCTGTGGCTTCTTCTGACATGAGCACACTGCATTGTCTTTGCAACTAGAGAAACTGGACAGGTCCACAAGCAGGGCCCCAAATGTCCAGCACTATATTTAGGTGAGCTTTAATACGTGGTTTGTTTCAGTTAATACAAACTTCTCTGCCTAAGTGGACTTTTTCTTTTCTTTTTTTTTTTTTCTAGGCACCAACCTGGGACCAGAAAAAGGATTTCTTAGTCCAGACTTCCCTTTTTTTCAATTCACAAAGTATGCTCCATTCAGAGAGCAATCACAAGCTCACTAGCGTCCTTTCAACAGACATTCCCCCTCTGGAAAACAGGCACAATTGTTCAAAATCAGAGCGCTGCCCTTTGGGTTAGCACACTATAGAATGTCTTACAATTATGCAAGGCAGTTATCTCTTCTCAGGCAATAGCTGAGCATGCAGACTTTTGCAGGCTCAAGGAAGAAAGAAAAAGCTATATTCCCTCTACCAAATAGTTCGTGAGTAAAATGCGAGCGGACATGAGTCTCCCTCAAGTCTCACTGCTGTTCTGCCTTCGATACGCTGACGGTTCATGCCTCTGCTCAGTCGGGGTCTCAACTCCATGCTTCACAAAGTTAAGAACGAACAGACTTTAGGAGCAGATGCTTCTTGGGTTCTGCATTATACTACAGGCAGCCTGGCAGCGCCTCCCATCTCAGCAGTGTTTCTTAGAGCTCTGCTCAGAAAGCAACACTGGAGGTCACTGGGTCAGCGTCTTGAGCAGAGCGGCCAAGGCCCGGAAAGGTTGGCCTGATAGCACCGTTTCTGCTTCAGACTGTCCTCATGGGTGGCATGGCTGAAAAGGCACTGTGCTGTCCTACACTGAAACAGCTAGTCAGACTTCCTTCAGAGTGTTCATCTTCTGATTCTGCAATCCGTGTGTGAAGGCCTTTAGACCCGGAGGCTGGCAGGTCTCTTAGTTCTTACAGTCACTACTGTGGATGTCTGTGCCTTCAAGCAGGGGCACCTGGAACCTCTGCAGTCTGGAGGCTCAGCCTTCACCTCATTCCACACATGTCCGTCTTTGGTGGAAGTGCCACAAACAGGCAAAAGAGGATGGTGGTGGTCCACAATGGGACAGTCATCTCTCAAATAGGAAGAGCAAGCTCACGTTTGTGTGTGTCTGTGTGCCTGTGCACGTGTAGCATGTACATGCATGTGGTATGTTTGCCCGCATGTTTTCATGCATATGTATGTGTGAGTGCATGGGTGTGGCACATGTCATAGCAGAGCTCAAGTGTGTGTGGCAGAGAGCAGACTCTGGCATGGAAGCCTGGACTTGTCACCTTTTCTCACACGTCAGTCCTGCTCTGCAGATTCCTCCCACTTCGAGGATGCTGATGAGCTCTGTAGAGTTCAGTTTAGCCCACCCTACAAGGTGTCCACATGGAAAAGTAGCATAGATGCAAAATACACACTGCAAGGGAGAGCTAGCTAACCCTATGTAATCGCTTTACTTTTATACGTCTGATGCTAAAGTGAGCCTCACCGCTCATAGAATATAAAAAATACCATAAAATAAAATGCCTCTGTGCTGGGGGTGGAAAGGGCTTTTCCTTCGTGCTATATTCGCAGCCTCTGCAGTGTCGTTTTATTTATTAATCACAGCCGCTGAGGGACTCCTTACCTCAGCTTTACAGGAGAGTTGGTGAAATCTGCCCCTAAGTTCTCTGCTGTGGATGCTGGCTGCTAAGCCGAGTTAACTGTACCCCAGGGGTGCTGTCGCTGTGTCCAGCTCAACAACCCAGGGGTAAGACCAGGCTAACGGTAGTATTCTCAGCAGTGCCACTGAATACCCTGGCTCTCTTCCTGTGTTCTTGGTGCCCCATGTCGCACAAACTATGGTGGAGCCTACTGTTGAAAGCTTTCCAAAGCTTAGACACAGGACTCAAGGGTGGGCTCCAGAAACCTGTGAGGGGTGTGCATTTCTCAAAGGCAGTTTTTACTCAGCAGTTGATACAACCGTCACATAGTTGGTCAGAAGAGTGTGGGATGTCGATTCTCTGCATTTACCATCCCCCCACTGACTACTGCTCAGCACATTCTAGAAAGTCTGTGAGATAGCTTTTAGCATCTGGCAGAGGGAACATGGCTTTAGTGACAACCATGTACTGACAACAGAAAGGCATGCATGTTTCATAGCAGTGAGTACCCTCAAGAGTTAACAGCACAGCAAGGTCTTAAGGGTGACTGACTATGGAGGAGAGAAAAGCAAAGAGCGACATCGTGTTCCTTTGCCAATAGCAGGCAGGACTGTTGGAAATTTCTGGTCTTTGGTTTGAGGAAGGAGAGAAGACTGAAGTGAGTACCCGAGACAGGCTAGGGTGACACCCCCTTTCACCTGAAGGGCTAAGCCTTGAACCAGAGCAGCACAATGACAGTTGGGCCCATCTGCACGGACACTGTGTGGCTTTATCAGGGTCTCTAGCTGAGGGTTTAGGTGGTTTCTTGCAAATGCTGGCATTTAGAAGAAGCCAAGCTACTGAATAACAACGCGCACCCCATGGAAAACCATGGCTGAATAAACACAGGCACTACTGGGTAGCTTGCTATAACCTTTGCCCAGCCTAGTAGCTTCTCTTCCACAGAAGGCTTGGAGAGCTTCAGGGCCTCTAAACCCTCTCTGCCAGCCCGAGTAGCCAGTCAGTACTGCTGGCTGACTGGCACCAACTGAAAGTGGTGCTTCTCCCCCACTAACCCCACTGAGCACTACTGCTTTAACCTGCGGCTCTGGGCTCACACTTGTTCCTGCCAGCATTGCCTTAACCAAAACCAGGAAGGCACTTAACAATGAAACGCCCTCCTTACCTACTCCAGACTTTGGGTTTCTGATCTTGAGAGTTGGCAAGTCCAAGTTTTGGGGGACATGGCAAATGAGAGGTGAGGGAAGGTAGGGAAGGGGGTTAAGTGGAAAAGGGGGGTTTACCAAAAGGTCTCCTGCATCTGGATATTCAAATCACTTCCTTTGAGCAAATGCCTGGTTTTTGTGACTGCTTTGGACACAGTGACAGAGTGACAGTAATGAGCAGCCGGTGGGGAGAATTCACAGTGGCAGCAGGACAGACTGGGAGCTGTCTGAGGAACAGCCATCTCCTTAGGAGGTCCAGCTTCCTTGTTAGATACTAGGCTCAGGTCCGGTGGTGTAATCAAGGCCTTGGACTCCATAACTGTGTCCTGTTCAGAGTTGTTCGGCCACCGAGGTGGACCGTCAGCTCTAAAACTCCCAAGGCTTACTGTCCCTTATGAAATGTGTGGGCGGGGAGCAGAGGCAGGTATTTTAACCCTGCTTCCACTCACACTGTGGCCATTTCCACTGCTGACCTTGGAATGTTACACTTTCTCTCTGAAGTTAGCCTGGTTGGAACAGCGCCTGTCATGCAAAAATCAAGCCTCTCTTCCTTGTGGGAGGAAGCCTTAGAGTTCATTTTTAATTAGAATGAACTTACTGCCCTGTAACTGCCCTTCTTGCAGAAGGCTTCAAGAGGGAGGCCTGTCAAAGTCTTGTGCTTAGAAAGCCAAACTGTGGCTGTGCTAGAGGGGACAGAAGCTCATGGCAACAGCGTTTGTTTAAATAAACTAAGATGACATCTCTAAGTCCCCGTAAGTTCCACCTTTCTGTACAGCTGTGAGTAGGGTCACAGATGAGGAATGGGCACAGCCGCACTGTCCTGGTCCAGTTCTAACCATCAGTCTTACTTCCTGTGGACCATTGCAGTCACTCCATTCTCATGTATGTTCCGATGTTTGCACATTGAAAATCATCCTCTGGTTTACTCTCCTGCATGTATTCAACGTCTAAAATAACGTGAGCTTTCTTGGGCCCCTTCAGTAAAACAGACCCCTCTGATTAGCACAGGGCAACTATCACCACCAAACAGCTGTCCGTGTGATTTTTCTGGAAGACAACATTTTAGTTTGTGCGCGTGTATCTGTGCACACTAACAATCAATACAACCAAGAGAGAAAAGGCGTCAAAAGAGAAAGCCTTTCTAACACGACACAGGGGCACCCCCTTGTATCGTCTGGGCTTGGGTAGTTTATCGCCCCAGTAGGAAGGGCAGGGGTCTCAGGAGATTTCAGAACTAGCTGATACGAAGTCACCTAGCACTGTTCTGATGGTGTGAGGCCAGGGGCCACAGAGCATGGGTACAGGGGTTGGGGTGAGGGAAAGCTTTGCTATCAGACAGAGGCTGCCAGTCCTCATGGGACTGAGCTGAGAACAACAAGGTGCAATGAGAGGAATCAGAATACAAAGAAAAGCATCTCTTCTCCCGGGGTCACGCCGAATTCTGCTCTGCCCCCGTCCCAAGCCTGCCACCCTGTCTTCAAGTCCACACTTGTCTGTTTTTTCAGTGACCACCCCCACAAGGCCACAGGCCTCACCTGGCTGTGCTGTGATCCAGCACTCTGCCTGCCTGTAGCCTAGGCTTTTCAGAGGGTCTCTGGGTTATAATTCCCCTTCTTTGCACCTGGTGATTCTCCCTAGAAATCCAACAGCCCAGAAAGCCGCCCCAGTGCTGCAGGTAAGCCAGGCCAGATGAGGGAGCCACTGTTAACATATTCTGCAGCGGCACGCTGTTGGGGTGGGGCTGGTATTAATGTGATGAGGCAGCTTAGTACCACTCCCCTGCACACGGGGCAGGTGCAAGGGAGATCGTGGAGGATCAAATCAGTGGCTGCGTCACAGAGCTCGTGTCTGAATGATCTGTCCACCGAGTGATCAGTTCTAGCATGCTTTAACAGTGTCCATTGGCATGCAGAAGGATCAGCTTCTCTTAGTGTCTTACCCTCATCCCTTCAAATCGTGATAAGGCTCTTAAGGGTCTCAAAGCTCTTAGGGTCCTAAGGGACTTTATGGCACCTAGTTCCGAGTAGCCCAGGGCATTAGCTATAAGGCTGACTAAAGAGACCTACACAAAAACAGAAGAGAAAAAAGAAAAAAAGAAAAGAAAAAGAAAACAGGTTCCAGAGTGTTAGAGTAACCCTAGCACTGATTTAACAGACGGGGGGGCCCCCCAGCAACGGAAGTGGGTACCACCGGCTGCCTACTTCAGCCTACTTCAACTTGACTCAAACGACCTGGAAGGAAAGGTGGTTGAGAGAGGCGTAAGAAAAACACAAAGGGAAGAGAGAAGGAGGAAGGGAAGGCGGCAGAAAACACACACGCAGGTTGGAGAGGGAAGAGGCTGAGGGGGACGGGAGAGGAAGAGGTCCCGTTGGAAGGAGAGGAGCCTGAATAGGTGACAAGAACCTTACCCTCGCCCTTTACAGTCTGCGGCTCCCAGAAGCTCCCATTAAATTAAGCCAGACAAACTTAATGGTACCTATGGAAAAGAATACAGATAAATATACACACTCGACACTAGCTGCCCCTCTTCAGCTCAGCCACCACGGGATTTCCGACAGGGACAAGCTCTCTTATCCTGGATGACAAGAAGCCATTTGAGAATTTAATGAGTCACTACATTAACAAAAGAAACACAGTCAGTAAATACCACCAGTGATTGTCTCTCCCAAGAACCTCCTTGACATGGTTCTGGCCCCATAATCGTCTCTTTCAATGTCTTTTGGTTTTGTTGTTGTTGTTTAGATTTATTTTAGTTATATGAGAACACTGTTGCTGTCTTCAGACACACCAGAAGAGGGCATCAGATCTCATTACAGATGGTTGTGAGCCACCATGTGGTTGCTGGGAATTGAACTCAGGACCTCTGGAAGAGCAGTCAGTGCTCTAACCACGGAGCAATCTCTTCAGCCCCCCACCTCTCACTGTTAAATAACTTTCACCCTGTAAGCCCAACCATTACCCTCAATGGCTGTAGAATTCTTTGTGGCAATTGGAACCGAATCTGCGCTTCTCATAACCGTTTCACTCCTCCAGGAGAACTCCAAATGTACTAGCCTCTGCCTGGTTAGGACACCTTCCATTTTTCTTTTCCTTAACACAGTGACTAGAAGAGCTCCTGGGGAGGGTCCTTTCCATTTGGAGAGGAAATGGCCAGTGTCAGTGGAAGCTCTGCAGCTAGGATGAAGCCCATACTGCTGACCTGAGCCAGTGCTCTGTCTACCTGGGCAGACTGTGGAGACCTGCCTGCAGCACGCGGATGACAGGCAGCATCCCAACAGCTAGGCCATCGATGCCTGTAAACCTAGACTCAGGCCAAGACTCTCCTGTTCCCCAAGAGCAAACTTACCTTGCTCCTACTATCAGGATGACCCTCAACACTAGATACTAGCCACGCCCACGCCTGCCTGGGCTTGACCAAAGCAGACCTTTACCCTGACATATCTGGGAATGTCTGTTTGGGTCGCCTCACAGAGGCCTTTCTTTCATGATTGTGGGATGGGGTAAGGTATTCTTAACTATGGGAGCTTGTAAGTGTACTCTAAGTGATGTCTCAATGCCAGAGAAAAGATGTCTCTCATGTCATCTTGGCTTCATCTACTGTGCTTTGATCTCTCTCTTAGACTAGGCCTCAATTCTGTGTCTGCACCGTGTGTTTAGCACACACAGCCGCCTCTTTTGCATGTTTTGTAATGAGAAATTAAACTCAGGCCTTGTGTGTGCTGGGCAAGTGTTTCCCTACTGAGCTACATCCATAGACATTGAAACAAACAAACAGAAACAAACGCTGGCTGTCCTTGAACTTGTCTTGTAGATCAGGCTGGCCTTGAGTTCAGAGATCCACCTGCCTCTGCCTCCCCAGTGCTGGAATTATAGGCCACCATACTTAGCTAAAAAAAAAAATTTTTTTTAAAGAAGATATTTGTAATTCGGTGCCAGGATTAGCGTGGGGTAGAAGTAGTCAATGATGTAGGAAGACACAGGCTTACAGGATTCAATTTTAAAACAGGATGCAAAGAGACCTACACACAAACTCATAACCCATCAGCTTCAGGATCTTCTGTGGAGTTGAGTCCCAGGCAGTGTCTAAAGCTAATCAGGAACGATCACAGCCCCCAAGTTCTCAGCGTCCTGTGAATCTTTACTTAAGTCTCAAAACTCTTATCCAGAACACAGCCACCCACTACCATTTTCCTCTTATTTCTAATGGTTAATGAAAAGTTACATGGAGCTACCTCCTGGATACTATTGGTAGAGCAAGCCAACAATTTTCTTTAATTAAAAATTATTTTTAGGGCTGGAGAGATGGCTCAGCAGTTAAGAGCACCGACTGTTCTTCCAGAGGTCCCGAGTTCAACTCCCAGCAACCACAATGGTGGCTCACAACCATCTGTAATGGGATCTGATGCCCTCTTCTGGTGTGTCTGAAGTCAGCTACAGTATACTCATATAAATAAAGTAAATAAATAAAAAATTATTTTTAAAGGATGTGTTTGTATGTGTGTGAGTGCATGTATGTGAGGCTGGAAGTGTCTTGACACCCCCCTGGAGCTGGGATCACATGGATGGTGGAAATTGAACACACATCCTCAGAGACAGCAGTGCATAGTTTTAATTGCTGAGCCATCTCTCTCACCTGCAAGCCAACTCTTAATACCAAGTAGTCTAGGACTACCCAATTGTTAGCGAGGTCTTAATGGGAATGTCTGACGGTAAATTATCCCATTTAACCAGGTTCTCCAGCTCAAAGTCCTAACCCTAACTTCTATGAAGCCTTGGCAGATACAGACTGCAAAACTCAAAACTTTGATGTCTTGAGACCCCACTCAAAGCAGCAGGACTTTACCAATAACAGTATAGTGGGAGGAAGGATAGATACACTCCAGAAGTCAATTAAGAGACATGGCTCTGGTCTAGACTCCTGGGTCTCCAGGTTAAACCCTTACTGGACATAATGAAAACATTTGGTCAAGTGTACAAAGGAATCAAACCTAAAAGAAAAGAAGGAGTTAAAGGGACAAAGTTGAACCCTGCAGGCACAGACGGAAGTGGACTCCGGGTGACTTCTCCATAGAGGGAATGTATCAGCAGGTGGAGCTCAGGCTGAGGTGTCGGCAGACGCACGTTCCCATCTCTGAACACGGCTGCTAGCCAATCCCTACAAGCAACGGGAAATGTTCCCCAGAGAACAATCGTGAAAGTATTTCACAGGGCACAAATGCCAATGTAGGCAAAGACCTGGGGAGGAAAAAGAATGCCTGTTGGGAATCCGCATGGCTTACTAATAAAGAGAGCCACTCTAAGACGTGTCTGAGCATCCTCAGGGCTCCATCAAAGTAGTGCTAGCAGCGGCTTTAAGAGACAAGGAAAAATGAGTCTGCATCAGGGCTACAGGAATGGCGATGGACTCATTCTGACAGGAAGTCACCAGTGGATGGGATGGGAGAGTGACACAGATGTGTTAGGTGAGGACCTAACTTTAACCTACTAGATCTAGCTGTCTGGATGCCAGTCAATACCTCAGTTCTCATCCACAATTTAAGATTGTCAAGCTATGGACCCACCCTTATGGAGTGGGTGCCCCACACAGCAGGCTGAGAGTCATTCTGTGTATAGGTTTCATCTCTTAAGCTCTGAGAGAGAAACAGCCATGTGTGATACTCTTTCTGTTTCCCACAACACAGCAGGTTTTGCATATCATGAATATTCTCTAAACATCATTCACATGAATAACTGGACAGAGGTAGGAATTCAAAGGATTGTGGTTCTTGTGAGAGCCCTGTCCCACAGGCTGGGTTACAGAGTGCAGTATTTAATTCATGTTGATTATCACCGACTGATCTAGCACAGTCTTCAGAGCCAGTGTGGGACCTGCAGCAATGTAATAACCCGCCCCTTCCGAAAGCTAGAGAACTGATGGGCTACAGCCAGTTAGTGAACACCTGTCTTACTGCTTTACTTTCTTTCTGACGAGTTTTAAAAAAGAAAACCTTGATAAGTAAGTGTTGGCCTGGGTTGAGGCACATGTGATATGCCTGACTGTATCCTTGAGTCTGAGGTTGCTCAGCCCGAGAGGAAGTGGTTCAGGTTGAGGTGAGCACATAGGAAAGGGAAGCTAGACTGTGGTGGAGGTCCTATCTTTCTGCATCCTCATTAAATCTGTGAAAGAAGGGGCTTGTGTGGGCATCTTCCTGAGTCCAAGTTCCCAGAGAGTTACTGTGCAGGTCCTCTTCTCTAGGAAGAGAGACAGCCTAGTTTCAGGGGTGTCATCTCAAATTCTTCTCCACAGCTGCTTAAGTCTGTTAACTGCAAGGACTGCGGTTTGTTAACCGGACTACACTACGGGCATACCGGTGAGGGGTTTCGGCTTAATGTGAAGGGAAGACTCACTTCTAATGTAGATCTCTGAGATGAAAAGACACATTTTCAATCCAGATCTTCTGAGTTGGGAAGGCTGTCCTCTAATCTGGCCAGGCCTTGTGCTGGGAGCCTAGACAAGGACAGGGAAGGAGGAAGATTTGCTCTTGGCCTGCTTGTTTTTACCTCACCAGCAAGTCCATCCTTCCCTGGCATCAGAGCTTGGTTATTCAGGAATCTGGGGGACAATGAAGACCGGCTGAGATGTCCCACCTTGTAGACTAGACTGGGATTCTTGGAACTTCTGTTAGTGGGCAGCCATTTTTGGACTAGCTGGACCATAGCCTGTAAGTCATCCTAACAAATTCTATCTATCTATCTATCTATCTATCTATCTATCTATCTATCTATCTATCTATCTGCCTGCCTGCCTGCCTGCCTACCTACCTATCATCTATCTATCTATCTATCTATCATCTATCTATCTATCTATCTATCTATATCTATCTATCATCTATCTATCTATCATCTATCTATCATCTATCTATCTATCATCTATCTATCATCTATCTATCATCTATCTATCTATCTATCTATCTATCTATCTATCTATCTATCTACCTACCTACCTACCTACCTACCTACCTACCTATTTATCTATCTATCTATCTATCTATCTATCTACCTATCTACCTATCTATGATCTGTTGTCTGTCTGTCTCTATTCATTCCATAAGGTCTGTTAGTCTAGACAACCCTGAAGAATACACCTAGCTTCCTGAATAGGAAAGGGCGAGACAATGTCAGTTCCTGGAAGCACTCATTAGCCACAGAGGTGGAAGAGAACTTGGAGAGGGAACGTGTTTAGGAAGAAGTCATTGCTGGTGCAGTCCTGAAAGATCTCCCACCTGATCTGGCCTAGAGTCCATGGTTATTCCACAGGCAGTTCACCACACACCCACCCAGGTTCCAGCCTCTTGGTCCTTCATCCCAGCCCCCGGAGGAAATCTCCGCAGCCTCAGTCCTGTGAGTCTCATGCACCCTTTGTTTAGATGAGCAAGAGAAAAGTTTCAGTTACTGCAGAAAGCAGAGGACAGTCACGGTTAGTGCTGCTGGGGTGAGAATCAGCTGTTGCTGCTTCCAACCTGAAAACAAAGCGGGAGCTCAAGGTAACAAAGCCGGGGACAGGGTAATTCAGCCTGGAGGATGGAAGTTCATTTGGTGATCACAGCAGAAATGGCTACATCTCAGGCCCTTCTTCCCAGGAGAAGCAGCAGACCCTGTCCCCAATCCCTCCACCCCACCTCATCCCCAGAGCCCTCTGCATTCCTGTAACCCACTTTATCCTACATCCCGCCTCCTGCCCACACCCCACCTCATCTCAGAATCCCATCTCATAGCAGCAGAAAGGGGTGTCCTGCTGTTGTAGAGCAAGAACCTTCCACTATCCAGGCTAAAGACAGGGGACTTTCTAAATCTAAATAAGCCAGGCCCAGAAGTACAAAGGACAGGACAGGCTCTGGACAGGACAGCAGGGTCTTCAGAGGTCCCGTTCTCCAAATAAGAGCTAACTGTCATAAGATAACCTTCACCCAAGCCTGCAGACACACACTGAGTGCTAAGCTAGCCCCAGCTCCTGCTATGAAGGACGAGGAATGGATAACTGGACACCTACAGCCACAATGAGGAAGTCCAACCAGCACCAGGCATTGGTGAAGAACTTGACGAAGCCGTAGGCTGTCCACTTGAGCAGCATCTCCAGGATGAAGATGTAGGTGAACACCTTGTCTGCATACTCCAGGATGGTGCGGATGGTCTTCCTCTGCTCAATGTAGATGTCCTCGAAGGCCTGAAACAGATGCAGTGGCTGCCGGATCTGGGCAGTGGCTAGCACTGCAGCTCCTCACACAAGCTGCCCGCCACCCGGTTCCGTCTGCTGCCCCTCCCCCGCTTAGTCGTCAGTGATGCTGGGGCTTGAACCCAGGGCGGGTATACTCAGGGTAACCACTGAGTCCAGGGAAGTGTTTTATTGAGAAATAATTTATATCCCATATTAAAATGTCTAATTCAGTGGCTTTTAGGATATTACATATTCATCACACATATTTTTAACAGTTTCATTATCCACCCAAAGAACGTACACATTTTTCTAGCCGTCACCTTCTGGTCCTTCATCCTGTTGATCCTCAGGATGCTAATCCGCCTTTTTTGGGGGCATTTCATACAAGTAAGATAATCCAATATATGTTTTCTTTGTGCCTGGCTGCTTCTTATTTTTATAAAAAAATTATTTTCTTCTCAATCACGTGTCTCCATGTGTGTTTGTGTAAGGGTATGCGCAAGTGTGCAGGTGCCCACGGAGGCTATGCTGAATTGCCTGTATCTGGAGTGACAGGCAGTGTGGACTGCCTGATGTGGGTGCTGGGTGCTGAACTCAGGTCCTCTGGAAGGACAGTGTGTATTCTTCGTGGCGGAGCCACCTCCAGACTCCAGTGTGGCTTCTCACAGTGCCCACTGCAGTGCGTGGGCGACTCACTCGCTGAGGAGCATGACTGAGGTACGGACAAGCCGCGTTGTGTGCCTATCATTACTTGATGGACCCTCGGGCTGTTCTACTATCACCTACTATGAATAATTCTGCTGTGAGTGTTCGTGTTTTACTGGCAATGCGTTTCCGCTCCTTTAGGGCGCGTGATCAGGAATAGCACTTACTGCTAAGCCCTTGGCATCTGGAGGAACTAGGGACTGTTTCCCGAGGTGGTCGCAGGACTTCCCACGCAGGACATCAGGAGGGTTTGAGTTCCCGTTGCTCACACCCTTGCCCACTGTTTATCAGACTTAACAAGATCCTTTCTGTCAGCTCCTCCATGCCACAGATATGAGTGGGGCCCCAGGTTGGGGGAGTCTTCGGCATAGAAACCCACAGTACTTTCCTCTCTCTAGGGAACTCAGGAAGGAGGTAGTCCCTCCAGTGCACAATGGAGGACTATGTGGTGCTCGGAGGAAGCGTGATGTTACCTGTGACTGGGAGAGCAGAAAGGCACACCTGTAGGTGTGTCAGTGAGAGCAGTTCCAGAGGAGACCGAAAGGATGGTGCCGCTCTCACAATCTGAAGGGCCTACTGGGAGGAGGTAGAGCTTCATGCTCAGTTAGATGAAGCAGCTCCCTGGGAGCTTGGGGTGTTACTTTGCCCTGACTCCGTGTTTTCTGTCTACCATGAGGTAAACTTGTCCCCTCTGCATGTCCCTGCTGCCATGGCCTTCTAGATTCATAGTCTCAGAAAAGAGAACCAAAACGGCCGAGCACTAAGGCGTCTGGGAGGAGGAGCCAAGGTAAGTGTCTCTGTCGGACATCTTGTCACGGGACATAAAAAATGCCCTGTGCAGGAGGAGATGCCCAAAGTGAGGAAAGCAGGTGGAGAGCAAACCCTGTGAGGCAGTGAGAAGCACCACTTTGAACAGTCCTGAAGGGGAGACGAGGTCCTTTACAACCCTGTCCCCCAAAACGGAGGGTCGGGGGTGGAGCTCATTGGTGGCAGGCTTACCCAGCATGCGCAGGGCCCTGCTGTGGATTCCCAGCACCACAAGAAAAGGAAAAGGAAGGCGTACATACGTCAGCTGTGCGTCTCACTTCATGACATGACCCTTCTCATGAACTTGGCACAAGTGTTTTTATTCAATGAAAACCAGGAACAACTTCGCCTTAAGGCAGAGCTCAGGCTAGAAATCTATTGTGTAAGTGAAACTGAGATGCCAAGAATGGTTTCCCGTGACAACCCAGCTGAACATGGAGCTAATGCAAGATAATGAGCCCATGGGAGGAGGAGTCTATGTTCAGCTCTGCATGGCTACCTGGGACCAGAGCAGACCTGGATCTCTGAACACTTGCTATGCCGTGGGCTTTCCAGGGAGTGGGTGGAGGACATTTCCAGCCAACCTCGGGAAACAGAAGTAGGAGCGAGCAGTCTGGATGTGGAGAGGGACACTGCCCCATCTCAGGAGGCTGCCTGGAGCAGGGCAAAGCTGGTAGCAACAGGTTTGTCTTCATTCATTCCTATGCAATGAGCATTACAGGTTTGAGGGGGGTCATCTTAAGGTCGGATGTGAAGGGTGGATTCTAGACTCAGAACACTATCTACGCCAGCCAGTTCGAAGCGCTTGAACAAATTCCTGTTCTTGGGACCTTGGCCTCTACATCCCTTCAAAGACGCTGGGCCCGAACTTCACCCAGCCCTCACTGTTTCTTTGTACCCTTCCCCCACCGGCCACTTGTCATTCTTCCTCGACACTCACCAGGGCACCACTGCTTAGCAGGATCATGAAGATGATGAAGGTCTCAAACCAATTGTGCTCTACAATGAGGAAGCAGGTTTTCCGCAGGATCCACCACGACTTGCCTAGTCCTTCCTCGATGTTCACCTGGCAGCACTTGAACCGCTGGACGCAACCTGGCACCATGGGAGAGTCAGGTGAGACTGGACGCTTGTGCGGCCTGACTGGCCCCGTTCCAGGCTCCCACGCCACAGTAGGGGAGGGGTAGCAGCTGGAGGTGGAACTGCTGGGGCTATGACACAAGGGTAGGTCAGGAGGCAGGCACCAGACCGTGCGGTGGCCTTTCTCATGGCAGTCTGGGGGGCCGGTGCCAAGAGAAGATGGGCACAAAAAACAAGACTGGAAGCTTGTATGTCAGAACTGAGTAAGAAAAATAATTTTAAAAAGGGGAGGGGGTGAAGGCTGGAGAGATGGCTCAGTGGTCAGAGCACTGACTGCTCTTCCAGAGGTCCAAATCCCAGCAGTCACATGGTGGCTCACGGCCATCTGTAATGGGATCTGATGCCCTTTTCCGGTGTGTCTGAAGACAACTATAGTGCACTTGTATATAGTAAATAAGTCTTTAAGAAATAAAAACCATCCTGCACCAAAATGGCTCCCTTCCACAGTGCCTCCAGCCCCGGCAGCCATGACTGAACTGCACACAGGTCATGCCCGACCCGTCCCTGCCCCTTTCACCCTCTGTGAAGCAGGCGTCCGGATCCAGGTATTCCTCGGGCTGCTCCACGGGGACTTCTTCCACCTCGGGCTTGATGTCGATGGTGCTTCCTTCTGAGGAGCTGGTGTCGTCCAGTTTCTAGACACAAAGGAAGAGGATGGGTCAGGGAGCTGTGCAGGGACGCGATCCCTCGATCACATGACCTGCTAGGGGGTCACCTACAGACAGACGCTAACCACGGTGTGGGGGGGGGCAGACGGGCTAAGAGCAGGGACAAACTAAATGGTCGACTCCAGGATAAATGCAACTGTGGACTAGCCCAGGGAGCTCCGTCCCCGAGGGAGGGACGCTGGGCTGGCTCTCAAAGTGGCCATTGCAGAATCTCCGCTTATGCCCACGGCTGAGCCCGTCTTTGGGGCCGAGAGAGCCCCGCTGGTCCTCACACGCAATGGCGGGTGGCTCTCTAGGCTGGGACCTTACATCTTTGCTGCCTTCGGGGTCTGACTCGCTGCTAACGTCCTCTGTGTTGAGGTTCTCGAAGTCAGACTCGCCCACAGCGATGGGCACCCGGACGGTCAGGTTTGGGTTGTTAATGAAGGACATGTGGTCCTCGTCGACGATGTACTTCTCCACGCTGCTGCCGATGCCGCTGGTGGTTCCGTTCCCGTTCTTCTGGAAGTCCCCGTTGCGGTGGATGTCCACACCGGTGTGGTTGGCGATGCAGTTGGCCTTCTTCTCGTACAGCTCGTCCAGAGGCTTCACCTCGTCCGCCTCCCGTTGCTTGAAGTGCGCCTGCATGAAGGCGTGTACCTTCACTTTGGTCCAGGCCACGCCCTTCTTGATCCGGATCACGGAGATCTGCAGGTTGTTCATTTCCCCGTCGTCGTCTGTGGCCGCCAGGTTGTCTGCGCTGAAGGAGCTCAGGAGCAAGGCGAGGAAGAGGTTCAGCACCTACAACAGCAATGGTGGAACTGTCTTACAAATCGGGAGTCACACAGACTGCAGGGGTTCTGCGCCGTGTTGGCTCCCGTCTAGTTCACTTTTCTCGTGTTTTGTGCAAGAGATGGAAGAATGCCTGACCTCGTGCACGCTAGCCTGCTAAGCGTTCAGCCCCTCCATGTGGTATTTTAAATGTTCACGTCACCAGATAGAAATTTCTTCTGTAAGGAGTTTTGCACTTTTCCTAGCTCTGCTCTACTTTTGCATTCGTATGATGGTACCCAAAGTATATTAATTTTTTTTTATGACAAGAAGCAAAGGCCGTATTCACGTTGAAATAAAATTATCCAAAAATAAAATCGAAAATGCCTGGGGAGGGTAGAGGAGTGCACAGAGTCACATGTTTTGATAGCAGATGTCTCAAAGGACCCGTGTTAGAAAAATAAAAGTAGGTTTTCAGAGTCATACTTTCAAGAAGGCAGAACTGAAATATACATGCCACCCTCCCTCCAGGATGTGTTCTGGAGTTTCTGAATGTTTACAAAAATCCCTTTGCTAGGAGCATGGGCAGAGCCTGTAAACTGGCTACATGCAAAGCTAGGGCAGGACCACCAGAGTCAGGAGTTCAAAGCCCAAGCAGGACAGTACACTGACTTCAGTGTCTACTGCAATGCCGGACGCCGAGCCATGAAATGCAAGCTTTGTTTAAAATTCCCTCTTTTATCATGTTGGATAACACACACTACTGTTTTGTCTCGTTACGTAGCCTAAACTGGCCTCAAACTCATGATCCCCATGCCCCAGCCTCCTGAGTGCTGGCACTACAGGTGTGAACCATCCAGCTTGCTGACTTGAACGAAGGGGTAAATGATGGCCAAGGTCTCAAGGAGTCCTTCCTGTTAGCTACATCAGAAGGCTGAAGCAGAGACAGATTTGGGCTGATACCGTCTGGTCAGCTGGAGGCAGGTGTGTGGATAATCTGGTAACACATCTCCTTAGCTAACCCTGAAGGGACGATGATCTGGGGCAGGACCTGGCTCAACCCTGTGTGACTATGATACAGGTAGTTCTTTGATCACACTATAGGAATGCAGAGATGCTGTGAGGGAAGCTGTGGGTGCAGGAATACGTAAAGAAAGAAAGATAAAGGCAGGAAGGAGCTGCCCGCACAAAAGGAGGAAAGGGACCCAGGGGAGGTGTGTGGAAAATGTCAGGGATTGCGGACACATCATGGTGACTGTTTTTATTACAGGAGAGCCATGGTTGACTCCAAGGAATGTGTCCACTGCAGGGAAGTGTTTTACAGAAGAAATGAGAACAGAACTGGTCGATGTGAGTTTATAGGGACTGTGTGACCCTTTGCAGAGGGACTGTGTGAGCCGCTCTGTAGGGACCATGTGAACTGCTTTGCTGTCAGGAGCAGAAGTCACCCAGTGAATAGGTGGCAAAGTCTGTGGACATTCTGGTCATTGAAATCTGGGAGACGCTACTGGTAGCTGGTGGGCAGAGGCCGAGGGTGGTGTTAGAAGTTCAACAATGCATGTGGGGGAGACCACAACAAATTTATAGCCTGAGATTTCAATAGTGCCAAGGGGAACAGATGCTGATTTTTCTAGAAAAGGAAAACTTGTTATAATTGGAAGGACAGACAGACAAAACCCCATGAAGTCTACCAGCTGTGCGTGACCTGAGTCGGTGGGGGATCCCTTAACTTTACTCTGGCTCGTCCTCTCAATCACGACCAAGGGTTACCAGTTAGAGTGCCGTGGCTCAGTAGTCAATACTCTGGTAGTAAACAGTCATTCCTCCATGTGTATCTCAAAACAAATCTGGCTGAGAAAGAGGTCACCAGAGAAGGAGGCGGAGAAGCTAAGCGGACTGGGACAAAGAAGTTGGTACTAACCACCAAGTTGCCGATGACCATGACCATCATGAAGACAATGAGGCACATGGCCTGCCCGGCCACCTCCATGCAGTCCCACATGGTCTCGATCCACTCCCCACACAGCACTCGGAAGACGATGAGGAAGGAGTGGAAGAAGTCGTGCATGTGCCAGCGCGGGAGCTTGCACTCCTGGTTGATCTTACAGACGCACTCCTTGTAACTCTTTCCAAAGAGCTGCATCCCCACCACGGCGAAGATGAAGACGATGATGGCCAGCACCAGGGTCAGGTTGCCTAGGGCGCCAACGGAGTTCCCGATGATCTTGATCAGCATGTTCAGGGTGGGCCAGGACTTGGCCAGTTTGAACACTCGGAGCTAAGGAGAAAAGCAGTAAAAATGAAATGATAACCTGCTACCATACCACGTTGCTGAATTATTATTATTTTTAATGCAGAATTAGAGAGATTGGCTTAAATTTATTTATCATCCTTAGGAAACTCTCAGGACTTGCTGGTCGTGTCTCAGACTAAAAGCGATTAAATTGAGTTATGGATAAGAGAAAATTGATGAATTTCAGAAATCAAATGAAAAGTTTAAGTCCAGGACCTAAGGATCCGCCCCTGGATCATTGAGTCAGAATACAGCTATTTCTGATTCGACTCTTGAGTTCTCACAGACAAACTGACAAGGGGCGTGCAATCTGAAGGGGAATTGTTACCTCAAAAACCACGCATTAGAAAATGCTAAGGATTTCCTTTCACTTGCCAACAACTGGCCAATTGCTGATATGGAAGGGTGAGATGCTCAGAATGATTTGGGGCAAGGAGAGGCAGTACCATGTGTGGAAAACATCTGTGCAAGGGGCAGCCAATGCTAATGATCCAGAAAACATACATCTTGGTGTCTGTCAATCGTAAGTGCTTACATTGTGGAATAACCACAAGGTCCTGTCAAAGAGGTTGCGAATTATGATGCGTGAAGCCGGGGTGTGTTGGCCATTTCCGAGGTGCAGTATCAGTGTTGGATGCCACATGTTACACAGACATTTTGGCAGACATCAGCAGCAGTCTGTGCTGACTGGAGATGTAGGTCTGATCCGAAAGCTCTAGAGTCATCAGGTGCCATGCTGGACCACTCAGTTATCCCTGTCTGGCTTCTGAGTCATTCAAAATACTAGTTTTCAATTCTCTTCTCTCACTTAACCCTTTCTCTTGTAATAGAGATAAGACTAGTTTTTTTTTAAAGTCAACTATATGGGGGGCTGGAGATGGCTCAGGGGTTGAAAGCACAGGACCTCAGTTCAATTCCCAGCACTCACGTGGTGGCTCACCACGTTATTCTACTTCCAAAGGACCCAGCGCCCTCTTCTGGTCTCCTCCGGGACTGCATGCAAAGCACAGACATCCAGGCAAAACACCCATACATATAAAGTGGACTGGATCCTAACCAGCCATTTCAGCAAGGCACCACACATGCAGCATGAGTCCTGTGAGCAGCAGTCAGTCCTTTCCTCGGGAAGCTGACTGTCTCTGTGAGAAAGGCTGATGTCCTTGCTCAGAGAGGATCAAGCAGAGCAAAGTGCCTCTCACACCTGTATTTATGAAGCCTTCTCCAGAATTACTGACCAATTTAAACATTTCTTATACAAATATGTTAATAAATAGCATAATTACTAATAAATTGGAAAATAAAGTCAATGTTCTAATTTCAGTGTAATTTAATAAAACACTATCTTACTTTCAATTTCTGGAAGTAGTTACCACACTGAAGAAGTGAAGAAAACCATCTTTAAACACAGGGATTCTCCTTATTTTGGGGAGGTACTCAGAGAAACAACCTGAGGAGCCAATCAAATGACCTCAGAGGGCTCTGGGAAGCCTGTCTTCTGAAATGATCATGATTTTCTAAGGAACCTCTAAGAACTATTTTCTTTGGCTTACTGATTTGAAACCCAAACTTTTACACCTTCCTACATTTAGCAGAAAATGTTTCAAGATTTAGTGGAGAGGCCAACTAATTGGCCAACCACCTGGAGGCAGGTGCACTTCGGGAGATGCCCTAAGTTTTCTTATACAACGTGCTGTCTGGTAGTTTTAAGAGAGAAACTCATAATGAAAGTGGAGGAATCTGGAATACCAGTCGGAAAGACCGCAGCACCGAGAGCCCCTCCACGTCTGCGAGACCCAGCTCCATCAAACTGAGGGAGACAATAAATCCATCAAAAATGTTCCAGCCTTCTTGGAAATAATAGTAAGGGTCCATGGCTATGAGCTTCAGAAACATTTCCGCCGTGAAGATCCCGGTGAACACCTGAAGAATGGAGGTAGTAGGTAAGGAAGGAACACCGGAAAGAACACACCTTATCATCTCCTTCAACACAATACCACCAAGACTCAAGAGACAGCTTTGGCTTCTACACAGCAGGCCACCAGCACCTAGACACCTCATGGGCACCCATATTGATACAGGGCAGGCTCCGTTTCGTTTGAATGAAGCTCTCAGCCTCGGCACTTCCATCTCTTTTGCCAGAACCACTTAGTTCATAGTGCGTGGCACGGGATTAATAAATAGTTGAAGCAATATAAAGAGCAGGAGAGAAGGCCACCACCTTTTAAAGGCTGGTAGGAGTTTGGTGATCTAATTTTATGGGGGTAATTATAATCAGCAACAATGTATCCATCTTTCAGAGTAGCTAGAAAGGACTCTGATGGCTACCTCAAAGAAAGGTAAGTGTTGGAGGTGTTGGATTTGTTAATTGCTCTGAACTAATCACTGTACAGTGTGTACATGTTTTGAAATAATAATCACACCCTATAAAACACACAAATATACATCAATTAAAAGGAAGTAACACTTGCAAAATAATTGTTTACAAGACACTATCTTTTTTTATATATTGCTATTATCCTAGTCATATGATACAGTTGAAGTGATAAAAGCAATCTCCCTGCTTTGCATGTAATTACCAATTTCCATGATCTCTTTCTCAGTTCTTTAATGCATACACATCACAATACAGAATATCTTGGGCCTAATCTCCCGGCTGTTGCAAGTCTATCTCAACTGTCCCATGATCTTCCTGGTTCATTCTGTTGCCTGTCACTGTTCACTGGATGACACTTTCCCAAGGAACTCCCTCGCCATGTGACACTTCTGACCTCTCAGTATAACAGCCAATTCATCTGTAGCATGTTGTATTCAAGAACTACTCCCTTCTTCCCCACTTCTTATGCTCCACAGTGCACCGTGTGTTTCCTGGGGGTTTCCCTATCTCACTGGCTCAGGAAAGAAACATGCTGGAAGAATATCATATTACAGGACAGAGGCTTGTGAGGAGGCTAATTCTTCAGAGTGGGATACCCACAATACCTCAGTGGGGGTTACCCACAATACCTCAGTGCAGGTCACCCACATATGACTCTTAATGACTATTACTTTTTTTTTTTTTAAAGCCATGACTGTCCTGGAACTCTCAGGTAGACCCGACTAGCCTGAACTTGGAGAACTGCCTGCTTCTGCTTCCCAAGTGCCAGGATTAAAGGTGTGCCACCCAGTCTATTACATTTTTACTGAGAACTTTTTATTCTATATTTAAATCCACAGGGAGGGGCTAGTTCCGGCTCTTGGGGCTAAGGAGGGTACCTCTGCTGATTCTCAAGACAGAATGAGACCACCATGCAGCATGGTTATCAGAGCCAGGGGGTGGGGAGGGGCTTCCGTCCACTATGGAGGGGCTGCTAGGGGTGGGCTATGATCCGCCATGGCCAAGCGGGATGGAATGTATCCACAGTGGCAGAGAATGGGAACATAAACAGGGCAAATGCAGCATGTCAGCAGGGAGAACCCCTGCAGCTCGGAAGGCCCCATGTAAGGCAGGGAAGGTGCCGCCAAAGAGAAGTGGCCCATTCTGAGAGAACAGGAGGGTGAGGATGTGGTCTCATTTGAGCCAGGTGGAAGAGTCTGGAGGGTGGCACACAGAGGGGTGGCAGTGTGAGGCCCAAGCGGGACAAAGACAGCTTCTATGCCAGAGACAGCCTACGGGATGTGGGGAAGTGAGAGATGTGTCCAGGCGTGCTCGAATGATTCTTCAAGAGTCAAGCAGGGTACACCCCATGGAGGTGTGTAGGGAGGCCTATACAGGCTGTCAGTCCTGGAAGTATGAAGGACTTTTCTTATGGAGGTCCATGGTCGGGATGCTAATGGGCTGTTGGTACCACACATGTGCTGAGCCACCCAGCATCAGGTACTGGAACTCAAGCCTGGGGTCCAACCATTAGAACCTAACAATTTCTCATCTCTGTACTAAAGAAGAAAAACATAACCCGAAGCCATGACTTCTTGATGTTTTAAAACTTCATACTTTTATCTTCTAAGTAATATAATTAAATATATGACTTAACATTACAAGAAACTTGGCAGGGATCAACTAATAGCAGAAACTGGAAGACAGCCCAGAAGTTGGATCAGAGGGGAAAGCAGCTTGGAATTGAACGTTTCTCATAAATAACAGCTTATGGGAGGTAAGATCCCACAGTGCGGGCAGTGTGGGGTGCTCTGAGCATCATGGGAACCCCTTCTTTAAGGGGGCTATCACCTCAGGTGGCAGGGAAAGAGGGGTTCTGAGCAGAACGAGGGTCAGCACAAGAAACAGATGAGGGGTTCCCTAAAATCAACCCAGAAGTCCTGGCGCAGGTGCCGAACCAACCCACTGTCCTGTCTCCCACTCGGCCACGGTAGCTGGCTTCCTGCCAACAGCTCTAGGAGGCATCTTCAGAGTTCTCCAGAGGAGACACAGCTGAAGGTGCGCGCCCGCCAGCAGAAGTGTGGGCGCCGGGGTATATGGATAGATACCCTCCCCCACCAGGAAAAGCCCCGCGGCGAGACCACATTCAAGTCGTTCCATCAGAGATCTGCTCAGTCTTACCAGATTTCCCACGGCCAACACGTGCTCGAATTGTGGCGTCATGGGGTGGTGCTCCATTGCCATGAACAGTGTGTTCAGAACAATGCAAATGGTGATGGCCAAATCTACGAAAGGATCCATGACGATCAAGTTCACGATCTCCTTCAGTTTGATCCAGTAGGGGTGACACTCCCAGATGAGGAAAGTGTTGGCAAACTTGTACCAGCATGGCGGGCACTTTCTCTGAGACTCTTCCAGCTCTGGAGTGAGCAAAGAACAGAGAGCCCTCAATACGGGGTGCTGGTTCTCAACCTGTGGGTCGCGACCCTGGGGGGTGTGAATGACTCTTTCACAGGAGCTGCTTAAGACCAGCAGAAAACACGGATTTTATGTTACGACTCATATCATAGCCGCAGCACAACTACACTTGTGAAGAGCAATGAAAATAATCTTACGTTTGGGCGTCACCACAACATGAGGAACTGTGTTAAGGCGGCAGCATTAGGAAGGTTGAGAACCATACTGAGAGAAAACAGGACACAAAGTATCTTCCTCTGGTCAGCTGGTTGTCAGTTTGATTTTTCTGAGTGTGTGTGTGTTCTGTCTTGTCTTGTTTGTTTTTGTTGTTGTTATTAAAACTGTAAATAAAAGGTGCTCCTCTCAGGTTTCCTTCACATTGACATGAAAGGGACAGTTCCTTTCCTGTAATATCACGCCACATTGTTGCTATTGACTGCGGGACCATGAAAAAGGTTAAGCCACTTTTGGGGCGGGGCAGGGTAAGAAACTGCACAAGCATGGGGCCCCGAGTTCAGATACCCTGCAGCCAAGTAAAAGCTGAGCCCAGCAGTGTGTCTGGGGCAGGTCCCCGGAGCCTGGAGCTTGCTGGTAGCCAGCCCAACCTCCTCACCTCTGGCCTTCGTGTGCATGTGCACAAGTGTGTACCTGCACACACAAGCACAGACCTTCACTAACATAATTGAACAAGCTAAAATATCTACCGAGTACCTTGGAACTTAGCAGAGAGTGGGGGCTCTGGAGAGTGTATCTGGCGGAAATGCCATCTGCGTCAGCAGGAAAGGTGTTGACAGATGCCAGTGTGTGTCTGCTTCTTTCAGAGAACAGGCCAGGGTCCCACCCTCAGTGAGGCTGCAGCTTGTAGCGGAGGTGGTGACACAGGGTGCACCCTCTCCCTTCTCTCTTCCTACCTCCATCCATCTCTCTCTTTCCTTTCCTACTCTCGGCCCTTCCTTCTCCTCTGGCAGCATCTCCACCCCTCCACCCTTCCATACTTGCTTTCTTTTTTCCCCTTCCTTTACTTCGTCTTATTCCCATCTCTCAGAGAAGGATCTAGCTTTTCAGCAGCCTTATCTGGCCCACACATAAAGGCCAGCCAGGAAATGCTCTGGCTGAAGTGAGAGGAGCTTTCAGCCTGGTCCAAGACACGCCCTCCTTCCCAGGCTCCTCCCCTGAGCCACACTGACACTGATGCACTCCTTCAGGCCTGTCCCCAGAACCATGGGACTCTCAGCAATGCACAGAAACTGACTAAATGGCCTCTCAGATTATTTAGGAAGCCAACATGAAAAAGCACGGTCAGACGGCGAAGGCAGAGAGCTGCCTAGCTTGTGGCCACACCAACTCTGGAACAAGGCTCAGAAGGCAAGACTGTCCTCAAATGACAGAAACTGTTGGGGTTACAAAACTCCAACTTCCTTATCCAGTGAAGACATTCTTCAAGAAGCTGAACCTGAAATCTGTCAGGAGGAAATTCTTAGGGAAGTGGGTCCACAGGACTTCAATCCCAGTGACATTGGATAAGATAAAAATAAAATTCTCCCCAAAGCTGGGCACCCCTGTAAACCTAGCATACAGGAGACTAATGCATAAATTCGAGGCCAGCCTGGGCTAAACGACTGGGCTAGCTAGGGCTGCGTAGTAAGTCCTGATTTATAAAAGCAAAACCCACCATCAATGAAAAACAAATAAAAACAAAACACGTAGTTTCCAATGCTTCCCCAAGAACGGGATGCTGACCAGTCTGCTTCCCCTTCTCCACAGCTGGCTGTGGCCCACGATGATGGCTTTATTTTAGGGAGGGGTGTTTGGGGCAGGGTATCTGACTAGCTCCCTGGTTGCTAAGAAAATGGTTGCCTTGGTTTTCAGACTGAAGGGCCCCAGTGAGAGTCACGTGGGAGTCTGCGTGGGCAAAGACGTCTGTGAAGAGAATTTGCCTCAGCCTGTTTCCCACAGAACTCCCTCCATTCCCAAGGTAAATTTACTTTTCATCCCCGAAAAAAGAAAAGCGAAAAGGTTCTCTGATTTCCATAAATTCTTACAGTGCATATTTGGAAATTCGGTTCCGTTCCGTTTTTATCTCCTCCCTTCTCCAACTGTCTGCGGCTTAGCGGTTCTGCTGGGGAAGATGAAGCCCCGACTGTTCTCATCTAAGAGATGACATGATTGTCACACCTTTCACTGCTGCCCTGGGCTCCTAGTTTTAGCAGACAGCAAGAGGGTTCTCTACCCCTGGGGCCGCCCAGAGGATCCCTGCAGGCTACCTGTTTCCTACCCCTCGCTACATCCTTGAGCTGGAGAGAGCCCCGGGGAGGTCAGTGCCACAGAGAGCGCGGAGAGGGAGGGGGTGGAGAAGGTCCGAGTCTCAGTGGATCTATGTCTCAATGGAGGCTTGTTAGTTTCTTTTTGTTTATTAATGGTTTTTGGAGACAGGGTCTCATTATGTTGCCTCATGGGTTCTCTGGATCTTCCTGCCTCAGTTTCCCTAGTGGCAAGCAGGGCTGACACACATTGTACCTGATGTTTTTACGGGCTCTCTGCTGTTACCGCCAGCCCCGCGGACCTCCACAGCAAAGTGCCGTGTGTGGGGAATGAGGTTTGTGGACTTTCTCCTGCCTTGCTTCTGGACAGATTTTTGCGGGGTTGCCACACAGTCGGTCCCGGGAGTCCTGAAGACTGTTGCCAAAGTGCATCCTCGGCCCACCAAGACAGTGACTCTGAGGGACCGAAAGGTTTATGGCAAGAGTGTCCCTCAACTCAAGAACTTCCAGCAGTTTTCGGCTGGGCAGGAAAGAGTGCCACCGCCTCGGCACTTTTAGCTCAACAGGCAGTGCCAGACACCAGCAGCACAGGCTGGATGGATGCTTGAGGGGCAGTAACCGCCATGGTCATTCTTCCCTAGGGAATCACATCTGTCACGTGACTGCACTAAAGTTCCGCCTCCTTCCCCTGCTCTCTTCCTCTCAGCCTTGCTTTCTCAGCAACAGTGAGATGGCGCTGGTCCACTACAACTGACCAGTGCGGAGCTGTGCCTCTGCTGGCTGAGGATGTGGCAGAGCCTATCAGACACTGCTGAGTGTCCAACAGGATGAGGTGAGGAGGGGCAGAGAGGGTTTTCTTCTTAAGAATGGAATTCTAGAATTCTCCACTACAATATCTAAACTTTTAGGTTTTTTGCTGCAAAAGCAATTATTTATTATTTAAATATTTGGGTTAAAATGACACCAGGCCTTCCCAACTGCAAGTCTCAGAAGCAGGATAATTAATCATTTAATGCTCTTAATGTAGCAAGCAGCATATAGAGGCAGGTCCGTGGTTAAAACTAGTGGCTCTTTGCCAGTGTCTTTAATCTGTGCACACTGCTCATTTGCAGCCATTCACTGCCCTTTGCTTATGGCGGTCCCAGCCCATCAGCTTCAGTTAAAGGGGTCAAGACACGGTACGGGCAGGAGGGTGTGCTGGCCGGACAGGTACAGCTATGGGAGCAGTCCAGACTACCAACAGAGAGGTGCCAGATTGACTTTCTTCCTTAGGAAACCCAAGTCCAACTCCAGGCATCTCCATCACCTGAGCAATGCTTGTGTTGTGTGTGTGTGTGTGTGTGTATGTGTGTGTGTGCGCGCGTGTGTGCGTGCACGTGTGTGTGCACGAATGTGCATGTGTGTGTCTGTGTGTGAATATGTGTGAGTGTGTGCATATGTGTGTGGGTATGCATGTGTGTGTGTCTGTGAATATGTGTGAGTGTGTGCATATGTGTGTGGATGTGCATGCACGTGCATGTGTGTGTAAGTGTATGTGTGTGAATATGTGTGAGTGTGTACATGTGTGTATGTGTTCGAGTGTATATGTGTGTGAGTGTGTAAGTGTGTATGAGTATGTATATGAGTGTGTGAGTGTGTATGAATATGTGAGTATATGTGTGTATGTGTGTGTGAGTGTGCAAATATGTGTGTGAGTGTGTATGTGTGTGAGTATGTGTGAGTGTGTGGCTAGTGGAAAGAAGAGAGAATGTGCAGAGCAGAAGGGAAGAAGACAAGGTCAGCTTTCAAAGTGTAAGTGCCCCATGCTCATATTCAATCGAGTTCTCCGGAAGTGATGCCACACCCGTACTCCACTGCACCAAGCACAGCCAAGCCAGTTTGACAGTGTTGCCTGAGCCTCCCACTGGCCAGACCCTGAGCCATCAGTCATCGCTGCACCAACAGATCATTCTGTCGTGATGGTGTACCCAAATGTATCTGAGGGAGCTTGGTTTTCTACCGCAATTGCTGTACACACTTGAAAAAAAAAATCTGTCTTGGGCTCTAAGTGCATATTAAAAATTAGCCAAAATTCTCGAGCCAGTGTTCCTAGGCTTGTAGTTCTCACAGTCTGTAGTAATTTGCCTGAAACTTCAAAACGCATGCCACAAAGCTTGAAGATGCTCTATCGGATGCTGACCTCTACGGGAACTGAAGACCCGGAGCGAACAGCGGCCGCTCAGGCAGCTGAACGAAGGCTGTTCAACTTGATACTCTTACGCCCGTGATATCTCTCTCACTGCACCTCTGAGGGTACCAATGCTCCTACAGGGATTTCTTAGGGGTTCGCTTTCCAAGGCACCCCTATTCCAACATGCAGACACACATGTACGCGCGCGCGCGCGCATACACACAAACACTCAGAAAATGTGTCCTGGAGCTAGCAAGCCGATGAGCCGATGTTCCGTGTCACCATCTCGGGACTGTGCTTAGTGCTGAGTTAGCCTGGCAGACTGAACCCTGAGACCGGATATCTGAAGCCCAGAAACATCCAGGCTCAGCTAGAACAGCATGTGCCAAAGGAAGAAAATATAAACAGAACCAACCAACGGGAATCCTTGTGGGGGAAGCTAGTTCCTGAGGTCACCTCCAAGTAGACCCTGGGATATATACCAGAACGGCAGAGAGGCTGAAGCTTGCCGGGGTATCACGGGGTAACACGACCAACTTGTCAGGGGTATCAGGCTATGTCAGGGAGAAGCCATGCAGCCCAGAGAAGTCAGTTCTCAAAGCGACAATGCCGCAGACCGCTATGATGCAAAAGAGGCTGCTCCCCCCCCCCCCCCATGTACCAAGTTCTGAAGAGAGACATATGGTTTGGGGTTCTAGCCACACGTTACATGTTTGTGCCTCTTGGGGGCGTTGTTCAGAAAGTGGCAGGGTTAGGAACAATCTAACACACAGTACAAGTTCCTTCAGGAAAAACTGAAAGGGTCGCGGGTCAGCACAGCGGAGAGGAGGAAGGCACACCTTGAGGCAGAGGCCAGGAAAACTGGACATGCTCCAGTGATTCCCAGCTGTCCCTGTCCCTCTCACCGTGTGTGACGCTGCCTGAGTTGTTTATTTGATTTGGTCTGAGGTGTTTATTTGATTCTCTGCGTGCAGCATTGGGAAGACAGTTTGTGACCCCGATTTCTGTATGTGGTGAGACCGGTTCCAAAGGCCCCCTGAGTTTTACACGGGGCGGGGCTGTATTTAGCGCGCGCACGCGCGCGCGTGCACGCGCGCGTGCACACACACACACACACACACAACACACTCACTGCTCAGTCGCTCCGATAGGCAAGCCAGGGCACACACCTTCCACTAGCGTGTTTGTGACCACGCTCATTACGCTGTTGATTCGGTCCTTCCGTCCGTAGGAGGCCAGCTGTTCCATGGACACTAAAAGAGATCCGGGGCCTTTCTTCTTAATTTCCACCTCAGTTGTTGCCTGAAAAAAATCGATAAATAAAGCAAACAGGGTGAGTGATATTTGGTTAACACAAGGCTCGGGCCCCACTGGAGTGTCAGCGTGTGAGCGAGAGTCTTACCACCTGCATTGCTTTTTTTTTTTTTTTTTTTTACTAGTTTGTTAAGAATCTAGTACAAGGCGATTTGATTACGGGTACTCCCTCTCCCAACTTCTCCTGGCTCCATTTGCCTTCTTCTCTACCGTCCTTCTCCATGAGAGGCTTAAACAAGCAAACAACAAACCCTATAACCCTATGTTGGCCATGGCTGGTCTTTACTTCTGTCACTGAAACCAAGTCATTTGAATTTAGCCAAATCTTTATGAACTCAAGAATCTGGCTGGAACCCAAACACCTCCTCTGGCTAAACCTAAAGCAGGAATGCCACAGCCCCCAGGGACACGGAGATGGGGACAGACCCTGCATTCTCCTGTCCTAGATTTACAGACACAACATTTGGCTAGAATTGACTCGATCGTCAAGATTCACTTATTCCTGAAAATCAGAGGCTGAACTCTTCCTCCCCAGTCCCTGCTTCTGGCCCAGAAGAGCTCAACCTCTTCTGTCTTGTCCAGGCAAACAGCTTAAAACCCATCTCTTGGCTAACCATTTGTCCCTGCATTGTGCCACTTGTGTGGACACTTCTGGTCCTTCTACTATGGTGTGGGCAGACAGATACCATTTCCAGCACAGGGGAAGACATGTTTGCATGAGAGAAGCATGTCTGATCAGTAACAGAATAATCTTGGTAGTTTTGGAAATACAACACCTCTGAGGAGCTATTCACAAGCTCTTGCTCTTACGCTTGTTTAGGTTTGAAAGAACGGACAGAGCGTAATTCCTAGCAGATGACAAAATGAATCTCATCTAGGTCTTTACTCACGCTGCCCTACTGACTTGGGAATTTGGTTCCCCCCGGGGGGGTGTTTATGTAGCAGGTCTACAGAAGAAATGGAAAGAAGTGACTGATTTCCAGTTATCCACCAGCCACCTTCAGATGAAGATGTAGAACTCTCAGCTCCCCCTGCACCATGTCTGCCTGGATGCTGCCATGTTCCTGCCTTGATGATAATGGACTGAACCTCTGAACCTGTAAGTCAGCCCCAATTAAATGTTGTCCTTATAAGACTGGCCTCAGTCGTGGTGTCTGTTCACAGCAGTAAAACCCCAATTAAGACAACATGTGTAATATATATATATATATATATATATATATATATAAAACTGTATATATGCATATATAAAATTAAAAAAAAGAAGTAACTGATTGCGGATTCCAGAGTGCAGTTCTATAAAACATCTGTATATGTAAGAATGATTTATTAGCTATGATTTCAGATAAGATACTGTTTCTAAGAAGCCATTTTTGCCATAATTTTCATCCCGATAGAATATTTGACAAATCATATCAAATCCCCTACACTGTAAAAATGATAGGTGTAAAAATGAGCGTGCGAAGGCTCTCCATATTACACACTCACTTCTGGCATTGGAGTGATCCAAGACTTCTACTGAGTTGACCCTTCTATCAGTCCACAGAATACATGACAGATGATTTTCAAAATGTTCACCCCCAAAAGACCAAATGACAAAAATGGAAGGGAAAACTCCATATATTATGGCTTTGGTATATATTTTCTATATCTGTATGTAGCAAGGAATAATTTATTCAGACTGTATTAGTAGCAACCTTAAAAAAAACAAAATTAGTAAAAGCAAAGTCTAAAAGGTGGTGCAGTGACCAGACCGTCAGTGACGACCCTTACGGAAGCCAGTGTTCTTGTCTCTGCCATGGACTGGGTGCTTAAAACCTCACATCAACTACAGAAACGCTAAGTGTCAGGCCTACTAAGGGAGGACTCCCCTCAGTCCTATCTTCTTACACCAGGGGTGAGTTGACCGGAGAGAGGCTACAGGGCTCAGCAACAGGGTTTGACCAAGGAAAGCGAGGTGAGTCTGTCTTCAGACTGACAGGGCAGAGAACAGGGCAGCATCAGGCTGACAGGACATCCCTGGCATAACAATGCTACCCTTCCTGGTGCAACTGTAAACCCTTTTCCTGTGACATTCCTCCCCACATCTATCAGTGCTGAATCTGAAGTCCAGGCTTGTGTAGGAAAGCAAACAGGTGAATGTAACAGCTGCGCACAGAAAGTGTTACCCCGTACATAGAGCTCTATGGAAGTTTCTCCACACCCTTCAACCTGACAGAAACAAGAGGCTACAGTGTATACAGACTGTACATCTGAGCAATGCTTCTATCCCTGGGCAACACTTCAAAAATAAAGCTCTAAAATTAGACCCTACGATAATATTTTTTAACATATCAAGGACTAAGACCACCCAAAGACGAGACGCTCTCCTGGTAAACTGCGGCTTTTCTGAGAGATGCTTCAGAAGATGTATCGCATGCGCACAGACATTAGAGGTAAGATGGCCGCCCTCCTCAAGCGGACTCAGCTCAGTCACGCCCATCAAAATTCAAGGCTTTGGGGAAGAAACTGATGATTGTGAAATTAATAAGGATATATAAAGGCTGGGGAAAGAATTTTTTTTAATTAGAAGGTTAAAATAACCGTTTGAAGGACTGGTTCTTAAAATAACTCCCTGCATCCTACCTGACCACCGTGGATTAAAGCTGTATGTCAATAACAGAAACAAGAGAAAGATTACAAACTCATGGAAACTGAACAGCTCTCTACTGAATGAAAAAAAAAATATGGGTCAAGATAGAAATGAGGAAAGAGTCTTTAAAAACCTCTTTAGAACTGAATGAAAATGCAAATACACACCCAAACCTGTGAGGCACAATGAAGGTAGTTCTAGGAGGCAGGTTCAGAGCACTAAGTTGGAGGGATCTCACATTAGTAACTTAATGACACACCTGAACACCCTAGAACGAAATGAAGAATCAAAGCCTCCATGGAGTAGATGGTGAGAAATGAACTTGGGGATGAAATCAACAAATAGAAACAAACAAAACAAAGGATTGTTTCTTTGAGAAAACTTCACAATGGGCGAACTCTTGTCTGAATTAACTGAAAGGCAGAGGGAGATAATCAAAATTAACAAAATTAGAGTCAAAAGTGGGAACGTGATGACAGACACTAGAAATCCAGAGAATTATAAAAACATACTTTAAAACCTATACACTCAACCAAATTAAAAAATGTGGAAGAAATGGGTACTTTTCTTGATATATGTGACTTACAAAGTTAAATCAAGATCAGACAAGCAATTTAATTACACCTATAACCCCTAAGGAAATAGCATTAGTTAAAAGTCTCCCAATCAAAGCAAGCCTAGGTTTTAGAATTCTACCAGACTTTCAAAAAGTAAATGCCAATAATTTTCAAATTATTCCACAAAATAAAAACAAAAGAAACTTTGCCAATCTTTGTACAAGGTCACAGCTAACCTGATACCTAAACCACATAAAGGCCTAACAATGAAAGAGAATTACAGACCAATTTCCCTTATGAACATCAGATGCAAAAATTCTGAATAAAATACTTGCAAACAGACTACAAGGATACATCAAAAAGTTCACCTACCATGATCAAGTAGACTTCAACCCAGAGAGGCAGTGGTGATTTGACATACATACATCGTAAATGTAACCCACTATATCAACACACACTGAAAGATAAGAACCACACGGTCATCCCACATGCAGAAAAGGCCTTTGACAAAAAAAGTCCAACACCCCTTCAAGATAAAAGTCCTGGAGATATTAGGAATATAAGGGGAGAACCTGAACACAATAAAGGCAGTTTACAGCAAGTCAAGGCCAGTATCAACCTACATGGGGAGAAACTCAAAGCATTTCCTCTTCAATCTGGAAAAAGACAGGGCTGTCCACTCTCTTCATATTCAGTCAACCACAGTGACATCTTAGCTAAAGCAATGGGACAACTGAGATCAGGGACCTCAACATAAGGCCAGGCACTCTGACTAACAGAAGAGAAAGAAGGGAGCAGTGCTGAGCTCTGCCTAGAAAAGGGCCTGGACAGAACAGTGACAGTGCAGGCTCTAAGATAAAACCACCACCAAAGCTCCTGTGCCGTGAAGGATGCGCGCATCACTCTGACTCAGGAGCAGCCGAAAGAATGGGAAGAGGCTTTGTTTTTTCCAACTAAAGAACTAACTAACTAAATAAATAAACAAAAATTTAAAATGGATATCCAGAAAACAACCCAATTAAAATGGGGTATACATGGGCTTTGGAGAGATGGCTCAGTGGGTTAGAACACTGACTGCTCTTCCAGAGGTCCTGAGTTCAAACCCCATGGTGGCTCACAACCATCTGTAATGGGATCGGATGCTCTCTTCTGGTGTGTCTGAAGACAGTGACAGTGTACTCACATACATGAAATAAATAAATACATCTCTAAAAAAACAAAATAAAATAAAATGGGGTGCACAGATCTAAACAGTATTCTTGAAAGAAGAAGCACAAATGGTTGAGAAATACTGAAATGTTCAGCATCCTTACTTTGAGATTCTATCTTACAGTCAGAATGGCCAAGATCAATAACATAAGTGACAGCTCATGTTGGGAGGACATGGAGTAAGAGGAGCACTCATCCACTGTGGGAGGACGTCGAGTAAGAGGAGCACCCATTCACTGTGGGAGGACGTGGAGTAAGAGGAGCACCCATCCACTGTGGGAGGACGTGGAGTAAGAGGAGCACACATCCACTGTGGGAGGAGGTGGAGTAAGAGGAGCACTCATCCACTGTGGGAGGAGGTGGAGTAAGAGGAGCACCCATCCACTGTGGGAGGACGTGGAGTAAAAGGAGCACTCATCCACTGTGGGAGGACGTCGAGTAAGAGGAGCACACATCCACTGTGGGAGGACGTGGAGTAAGAGGAGCACCCATCCACTGTGGGAGGACGTGGAGTAAGAGGAGCACACATCCACTGTGGGAGGAGGTGGAGTAAGAGGAGCACTCATCCACTGTGGGAGGAGGTGGAGTAAGAGGAGCACCCATCCACTGTGGGAGGACGTGGAGTAAGAGGAGCACACATCCACTGTGGGAGGAGGTGGAGTAAGAGGAGCACTCATCCACTGTGGGAGGAGGTGGAGTAAGAGAAGCACCCATCCAGTGCTTTACACTTACACCTTAACTACTTCCTGTGTGATCTGGGAAAGGGAGGGGCTGCTTAATTCCCTAAGCCTTGCAAAGAGGAAGGCAATAGCAATACCTCCATTTTTGGGGAGGGGGCTGTGAGCATTACAGGAGATAAGGCTTGGACATTTGTAATATTTCTCAACAAATTACTCAGTTATGTGGGTTCTGGATTGTTGGTGGCACCTGCTTTCTTTATGAGCAAAGACCAACGGTTCTCACTTTCCCAGTTCAGAGAGAAAGACATGAAAAACTCTCCTTCTCTGCATCACCAAAAAAAAAAAAAAAAGAGTGAAAATTTCTAAACTATGAAAAAAAATGTCAACCACAATCACATAATTAATGAGGGTGCAAATATTTTTTTATCAGATATGATATAATGCCCGGAAGGTTTTCCTCTCCCCCCCCCTTTCTCTCTCTCTCTAGGAATAGATATTGGATCCAGCATCAGTGGCTTCTATACCATCCATAAAACATGAGTACGTACAAAGACAAGTCAATCTGACAGTAAAGATCACTATATCTCAGCTTAAAGAGACGGCGATCATTTGTCTGGCCTGGGCTTCCAGATGAGTAATTAATACCTTAAATTTCATAATTAAAATGATAATGCTTAACATGAAGGAATTATGTATTATGCCCTTTTCCAACTTTGCAAAGAAGCTAATATTTTGGCTGTCTGAAAGATTTCTTGGGCTCAGGAGACCTTGGTTCAAGTTTCACTTACACACGTTACTAAATCTCTCTCTGGGGACAAAAGTCACCTACTTTATAGTGTGGTCACAAAAACTGAGCAATAAAAAGCTGTGGTGGCCCAGGTCTGCATGACCAGTGCTCGGGAGGGTGAGGCCAGAGAGTCTTGAGTTCAGCGCTAAACTGGATTATACACGGAGGTCAGGGGCGATATGAACTGCACAGTGAAACCTTGTCTCAAAGCAAGCAAGCAAGCAGCCAACTAAAGCCCAAGGAGTAGAGAGAAGTGCAGTTCACCATGGAGTGCTTACTAGCCTTGGTTAGACCCCCGTCCCACACACAGAATATGGACATAGTTGATAGATACATAAATAAAAAAGTCACAAGGTATGGGAAAATAACCAATAACTTCTCATCTCAAAGGCAATACCTCTAACCTTCAATCGGTTGTCTTTTCCCCTCCACATCTGTTTCTATGTGGATTTGATCTCACACCACATAGCAGAGACATCCTACTTGGGTCTGTTTGGTTCTTCAGAACCTGTTAGGGCAACTGACTCATCTTCTGCACCACTAGGAACCATGACTGAATCGCTCTGGCGTCCCTGTCTAGGATGCCCTCGAGGACGATGTAATACTCTTGCCTTCTTGCCTGAGCCTCTTCCTGCCTTGCTGGAGTTCTGACCTCCTGGCCTTGGGCCTGTTCATTCCTGTCACCAACATCACTTAGGGTTACGTTAGAGAGCCTCCTAAGTGCCTACAGGGGTCTATACACTAGAGTCCCCTAAGCTCCCAAGATGAATTCTGTAGGCCACAGTGTAGGGAGGGGCAGAGACCTTACTGCATGCCATCTGCCCAACAGAACCTAACGAACATCTTTCCACACACAGTAGAAACCACTCAATCCAACCCAGTCCTCAAACCTGATCATGCCTAAGCTAATGTCAACAGACTTCCAGGACATCTCTCAAACCCTTTCTTTGGGGAGGGGGCAGCTTTATGATTTAACTTATAAACTGTAAACTTGCAATACATCACAATTCAATTTGAATTTCAGTTTGAAATTTTGAGCTGCCTCAGCTGTGCTACCATGTGACCCATCCTTATTTTCCACTGATGTCCAGTTTTGGTTTTTTCCCAGAGAATATAACTATCTGGGTATCAAGCCCAAAATGTACCCTAACTATGAGATCAGTGAAAATCAAATAAAAATGTAATATGAAAGTGATATCTATGTTTTGGGGAACCCTCTGGTTCCTGTCTGACAGTCCTCCCTGTCACTGTCTGACAGTCCTCCCTGTCATTGTCCAATGGTTTTCCCTGTCACTGTCTGATGGTTCCCCCTGTCACTGTCTGACTGTCCTTGTCACTGTCTGACGGTCCTCCCTGTCACTGTCTGACGATCCTCCCTGTCACTGTCTGACAGTCCTCCCTGTCACTGTCCAATGGTTTTCCCTGTCACTGTCTAATGGTCCTCCCTGTCACTGTCCAATGGTTTTCCCTGTCACTGTCTGATGGTCCTCCCTGTCACTTTCAGCAATCCAGTCTCCAGAAGGACAATGGCCAATGGAGTGGACAAAGGTGACATTAAAATCGACTAGAAGGGAAGGACTGGGTTTTCAGAGGATGACAGTTCTAAAAATAACTTACAGTCTGGTCTAGAGGTGTAGCCCAGTGGGGGCTTTGGTCTGGTGTGTAGACGGCCCTGGCTGGATCCCAGAACCAAACACAGTTGCTCTGCCGTGGGCCCGGAAAGGAAGGCAGAGTTGCAGCTTGTAAGAAGCTAAGGGACAAGGCATTTCCCTTTTGAATAAAAGGGCAGAGAGGGCAGAGGCAACTCAAACTGACTTTTGAATTCTTTTTTTTTTTTTCCCGTTTCTTTCCACCTGGGATGTGCCACTGGTGAGAGAGTTGGGGGCACTGGGCATGCAAGATGTCATCTTCTCCAGCCCTGTCTTTTTGGATTTTTATCTGTATGGTCACCAGCTTCCGTAAAGTCCTGACATAGATCACTCAGAGATTATTTCACCCACGATTATTCGCTTTCTTTCACACATGCACCATGCTAATCAAGGGGCTGGTGGTCTTCATGCTGTTAGGGGCACGGAGGAGGAGTTAGACCAGCAGACGAACATGCTGCCTCAAGAGGCCCGCACCAGTCTCGGACGTTAACAAGCCGGAGGTAGGCAGGGTTAGGACTACTGAGGTATAGTAATTTAAAACTTGTAAAAAAAAAGAGCTTAGAATTTAAAGAAAGGTGGAGATGACCTTTCCCAAAAGGGAACTGTTACTGAGACCTTAGACAACTGAGTCTCCGAAGCTATTAAGTGCTTTTTCTCCGGAGCCTAACAACCGACTCCACTTAAACTTATCTGCTTTTCTTCCCTTTCCTCCCTCCCCCACGCACCATGTATTCCTGCCCCAACCTCCCACTTTCTGTCTCCCTGGTTCTTCCCATTCCAATCCATTGAGACTCTGGGTCCAGTTCTCTCTAACCACTCCTGGCTCACTTGCCTGGTACACCCTCCACCCCAGCATCACGTATGACCATTCCTCTTTGGAAAAAAAAAATTACGTCTCATTCTTGTAGAGGGGCAGAAAATTTATCCAAAAGTAATATATATTTAAATAGGAACAGTAAAGTCTTTAAATTCCAAGCTGTTTTCCTAGTCGGGAAAGACGACGGAAGGGAAGCAGTGATTTCAAACTGGCTCAGACTAGGTCACTCACTGGAGTGGCAAATGGTCATTTTTCATTCCCTCCTGCGGTCAATCAAAGCGTGTGCGTGGGGGAGGGGTGGAGGGTGGTCTGGTGTGCTCAAATGTTGGCAAAGAGGTTAAAAGATGAGGAGCCCGGAAAGGCAGGAGGAGTTGAAGCAGAGACTACAGAAAGGAATGAGGGAGGACTGAGGGCAAGTAAGGAGAAACTGAGGATGGACGGCGGAGAAAGAGGAAGGCAGCCCACGAGGCCGGGAAGGCGGGCAGGAGGCTGCAGGAGGGGAGGCTGCCATGCCTAGCCCGGTCCACCGTGTCCCTCCTTACGCTGTCCGTAGCTGCCTTATCTATTTTCACCTCAGGCAGGAGCCGCCCGATGTGGGAGCCGGGCCCGATGAGTGACACCACGCCGTTGCAGTCCACGGTGCTGTTGCGCTTCACGCTGCGCCGCAGGCTGGGGAAGATGCGTGACGAGCGGCTGCACTGGCTGTAGCCGCTGTAGCCGCTGTAGCTGCTGCGGCGCTCGCGGGCGCGGATCGGGATGAAGAGCGAGTCGCGCCGGCCCTCGCTCTCCTCCACCGTGCTGTGCTCGTCGTCCGCGAACTCATTCTCCGAGCCGGGGTCCCGGAACCTCCCCGGGCCCCGGAAGCTGAAGATGCTGCTTTTGCTGTTATGTCGGGAGAGGAAGGGCGAGCCTGGGATGCTGAGCAGCGACTGTACGGGGAGGGGGGCGAGGGAGAGAGAGAGAAAGAGTGAGACCAAGCAGCGCCGTCCCCAGCCCAGCCTCCCTTGCCCGATGCACCCATCCAGTGCGCCCCTACTGTCCTCTGGCCACACGGGGGAAGCCAGACAGTCCTGCGGGAGGTTGGTCTGTTACCAAACATCCTACTCTTAATCACGCCTCGCTGCCCAAAATACCCAGGATCGCTAATGGATGCTGCTCACAAAATCAGTTTCTCGTGCTTACTACCAGCTCCCACAGAATGTGCGTTTAGCACGGCCCAACTTGGAGTCCACGGCCCCACCTAGCAAAAGCCAGATCCTGAACTCTCACCGCGGCAGCCTCTCTGAGAGAATTAGACAGCACCACTGCTGAGTCTCTAGATACCTCCTCCACTTTCAAGCCAACATCTTTTAAAATCAGAATCTAAGTAGTTGTAAATAATTTATTCCCCAATTTAGTTAGTTGTAAATTACATAATTCCCAGCGCTTACATTTTCAAGATTCTTTACCAAAATTTTCATTTATTTTTATCTTTCAACACGTTTCCTTTCCACATTCTCCCCCAAATTTTATAAAAGTGCATTTTTATGCTTAAATATGTTTGATCACCATTGAATACTTCTCTGGAAAGAGGAAGAAGAAGGAGAAGGGGGAGGAGGAGAAAAAGAAGAAGAGGCCCTAAAATTTAAAACTTCCTTCTGTGACCATGAGTCTTTAAGATATTTTCCAAATCCTCTCAGATTACAGTTTTTACTAATGTAACTGGCCACACTACATACATAGAGTATATATTTGACAATCAACCTAAAAGTAGCTATTGAAGCACAGTTTTCAATGAGATGGCTGTTCTTTTATTCACATTTCCCTGTTTGTTGACAGGGTTACTTATGAGGGGAGGAAGACATGGCTCATCCAAGCCCATTTCTAATAATTTTAAGTGTTGGGGTACCTTATTCATGTAAATATTATCTGGGAAAGAATTGTGTTACAATGTCATTCATTTCTTCGAACTTTTCTAAGTTATATGAAAAGCCATATAGCAGACTAGTAGCCAGATGTATTTCAAGGATCTGCCTGTCAGTGACCTCACTCCTCTTCATTTTGTTGAGCACGTACAGCAGTGAACTTGCTAGTGGATATGTTACCTGGCTAGAAGCAGCCCCTTTCCTGAATGCTGAGGGTCTTGGAAAGGGGGTTATTAATGATTCTCAAGACACTGTGTGCTACTCTTACTCTAAGGCAGCCCTGGCTAGCACAACAGAAAAGGGGACAAGCAAAACCATGTTGAGTTGTCACCAGTGTGGGTATTTTAAAGCAAGAGGATTTTATCATAGTACCTGTTTTAAATACATTGTATCAGAGTCTCACAGTATCTGCTTTAAATACATTGTATCAGAGTCTTATAGTATTGTTTTAAATACATTGTATCAGAGTCTCATAGTACCTGTTTTAAATACATTGTATTAGAGTCTCACAGTATCTGCTTTAAATACATTGTATCAGTCTCATAGTGCCTGTTTTAAATACATTGTATCAGAGTCTCATAGTATTGCTTTAAATACATTATATCAGAGTCTCACAGTATCTGCTCTAAATACACTGTATCAGTCTTAAGACTGCAAATTTAGTGTCATTAGTTTAAGGGAGTCTGAAATGTGATCTATTCTACAAAGGTAGTTTTCTACATCTAAGGAAATGGTCAAATTATACTTGTTTTCACTAGAAAAAGTATGATTTCGTCTTTTACTTTTAATATATGTGTTCCACGCATAATAATTCCACTCCTGAATTTATAATATTCTAGAATATTTGGTTATAATTATTTTTGTCTCAATAGACACACATAAGGAAAGTGTTGTGTGTTTTAAAGAAAACTTTGTAGGCACCAATGCTTTCAATTGTCCTTTTTTCTGACATCCTTAAGGCAAGGAGCCATATAAGATGACCTGGGAGGGGTGGGTGTGGGGAGAGTACTGCAGGGGAGCTTTGGGACCCAGGGCTTGATCTCAGCTACAGCTCTACAGCTCTGTGTAGGTCAAAGGTTAGGGGATCTGGTTCCTAAGTCTTCTGGTGTGAAAGGGAAACAAAGCCCAGTGTTAGCTAACTTCTATAAGAAAAAGGCACTAGTCTTTGAGGGAACTTTTACAATTCAAAGCTGTAGCAGGAGTTGTGCCTCAGAGTTTAGGTCTACTTTTCTGCTAAACTGACTACCGTGTCAATATAGCACACATATTGTAAACGTTAAAGAAAAATTGCAATATTCTTTTGATGATAACCCTGGAAGGACTGCTGTATTCAGGATTTTGTCCTTGACTGTCCAGAATTACATTTCTGATTCTATTTTCAAAGTGTTTCTAGGTCCCTTCTTTTTTGTAAAGTACAAAGCCTCGGTCCCTAGATGGGTTATAATCTCTTTGAAGAATTCTAGTTCAATGCACTTCATCTGCGTCTTCCACTTGCTGCCTGGTCTTTTCCTGACTTGGCTCTGAAACCCACAAACTTCTGAGACATATCTGAGTTTTATCACTGAATGACCCATAAAGAAAATTATAATCAGGACTAGGAGCACAGCCTGGCAACAGTGCTTGCTGGGATGGGGTCAGGTTCTACCTCTAGTACCGCAAAAACAAAGAAAGTAAAATAGAAGAGAAATTCAGAAACCATAGGTCATTCCCACCTATGTGAAGGCAATGCCATTGTGGAATGCTTGCTGCACGCCCTATACCAGCCTTGTTCAGCAATAAATGTTAAAGGTGGTCACATCATAGCCAGTTAAGAAACATGACCTTCTATAGAATTTTCTTGGAAGAATAGCTCTCAGGTACTATGGACCTGAGGAACGGACCTTACATTCTCCATACACAAATCTGTAGATATCCAGTCATGTGACCACTGTTTGAAATATGATAGATATGGTAGACAAATGATAGATAATAGATGATAGATAGATGATAGTTGATAGATGATATTTAGATGCTAAATAGATAGATGATAGATAGATGATTTATAGATGATTGATGATAGATGGTTGACAAGTAGATAGATGATAAATAGATAAATGATAAAACATACATATACAGATGATAGGTAGATGATTGATAGATACATAGATGATAGATAATATTGATTGGCAGATGATATAGTTAAAGGATAGATGTTATATACATATTAATAGAGGATAGATGATAGATACTTGATTGATAGATGATAGATAGATAGATAGATAGATGATAGATGATAGATAGATAGATGATAGATAGATAGATAGATAGATGATAGATAGATAGATAGATGATAGATGTTTTTAAACAATCTATTCCATTTCCCTTCACAGTTTTCTTTCCAATAGTGATTCTTAAAATGTGATCCGAGGACTCCTAGTGATCTAACCACTCTGCATCCCAGTCAGGTCAAAACAGTTTGGAGATAACACCAAGATAAAAACTTTTAAATAATTCTCATTTTCTCCCAAGCCTCTGAGGGAAGCTGTGGCCTGACAATTTTGCTCTATTTGAAGGCTTTTAAGATCTTCCAGCATTTGGAATCTCTGTATAGCCCAGGGAGCCAGAGTTTGCCAAAGAATAATGTGTGCTACCATCATGCATGGTTTAAGAGCTGCTGGTACAAAACAGCAAAGGAGTTTTGTATATCTGCACATGGACGTTTAAAGCACACACATGAATAAGTATGTTTAAATTTTCTTAATTAAAGTTTATAATAAGGTAGACCAAAATACTTTTGAAGAAAAAGGCTGTGTGGGACCCTCTGGTTTATTTGTGGCAATGCAAAGACTTTACCTGATTCATGATTGAAAATTTCCTCCCTATCCTGTTGTCTGGCAACCGGAAGGCCTTCCTTCTCATCCCATCTTCCGACTCTGACTTAAACACCTTCTCGGGGTCCCCTTTCTCCTCCCCTTCAGAGAGCTCCTTCTGCTTCCTCTTCCTCCGCCGGTTCCGCCGCTCCTTCGCGCTCTTGGAGCTCAGTTTAGACAGTTCAGATGAACTCCGTGGAGAGCCCACCCCATCCTCCCCTTCCTCTTCAATGGCATCTTCCGAGACAGTGCCCGCCGAAGTGGCCATGGCAGCAGCCTAGGAAAGGGACCATAGCAACAGACATGGTCAGAAGCAGTATCCGGGGCCACCCAGTCACAGCCACTAACAGACAGGGACTTGGGGGAGTCCACCCTGCAGGAGGAGGCTGAGGTTTTGTGAACTTGTGTCCCGGTACTCGGGCCAAAATGACCAGCCGACCTCATGGCGAGCATGCTGGGGGTAGATTCTGAGTCTCCCAGATAAGGGCCTGGTTGCTGTCCTTACACCAAAGGATTTCTTAGTGAGCAACAGTGGAAATAAATGCTTAGAAACTATATTACATATTATCGGCAAACACTGTAGTGTGTATGTGTGTGTAACTCATATATATGAGTAGGAAGTTAAATATTAACAGTAATAGAATCACAATTGTTTCTAAATTTTATTTTTTGCCTATATCTTCATTTTAAGTGCTTAAAAACCGTTTATTATTGTATGTATACGCACGGGGTGTATGGGCATATCTGTGTGTGCAGATATCAAAGGGACAACTTTTATAAAGTCAGTTTTTGCATTCTAGGGATCAAATCAAGTCACCAGGCTTTTGTGGCAAGTCCCTCCCCAACTCCCTGCTCATCTTATTATGTCTCTCCCCTCCTTAATGTGTGTGCATATGTGTACATGTGTGTGCATGTATATGTGTGTATGTGTAAGAATATGTGTGTGGTTGTGTGTGTGAGTATATGTGTGTACATGTGTGTATTTGTATGTATTTGTGTGTATACAAGTATATATGTATTTGCATGTATATATGTGTATGTGTAAGTATATGTGTGTTTGTGTGTGTGAGTATATTTGTGTGTACATGCATATGTGTATATGTGTGAGTATAAGTGTGTGTTTGTGTGTGTGAGTATATATGTGTATACATGTATGTATGTATTTGTGTGTATGAGTATATGCATGTGCATGTATATGTGTATATGTGTGAGTATATGTGTGTATGTGAGTGCATGTGTGCACATATGTGTGTGTATGGTCTTATGGACAAGTGTGAGTGGTTGAGACTAGAGGTCAACCCAGGATTCCACCCACCTTGTTTTCTTGAGACAGGGTCTCTCACTAGCCTGGAACTCACTAAGTAGGCCAAGCTGGCTGGCCAGGGACCCCTGGGACCCACCCATTTCCACCACTTCAGGGAGCTGCCACATCTGGCTTTCTGTGTGGGTTCTGGGGATAAACTCAGTCCTCGTGTTTCTGTGGCAAGCGCTTTGCTGACTGAGTTCTTTCCCCAGCCCCTGTATTTTGTTTTAAATTAGAAATAATACTTCCTGTCCGTAGTGAACAGTGAACCCATCAAGTATATGCCAATGTTTTCCGAATCAGAAAGTGGGGAGGTGTGGGGAGCGCCCGGCCGCAGATCACCAGGGCTCAGACGCACAGGACTCTGTGTTCAGCAGCCAACACTGAGTCGATGAACAAACCGGACTGTGCTGCAGCAGAAACTGCTCGCTGCTCCCTTCCAGTCACCACGGGAGTTGAACGCTGAGTTGAAAAAGTCAGCGGAAGAGCACTTGCACCGGCAATGGCGGAAGCCTTAGCCCCCAAGACCGGAAGAAGGCCGGTCCGCGGACGGCTGCTCACCTGCGCCTCCTCCTGCTGCTTCTTAAGCTGCTCCAGCATGGCCTTGAACTCGGCCTCTTTCTGCTCTGCCTCCTCCAGTGTCGCCTGATTCTGCTCTTCGTAAGCCATGGCCACCACAGCCAAGATCAAGTTCACCAGATAGAAAGAACCCACGAAGATGACCAAGACAAAGAAGATCATGTACGTTTTTCCAGCTGCTCGCAAGGTCTGAAAGATGAAGGCCAAGTTCGCAGTGTGAGCCCAGTTCCTTGGCAGAGACTGGAGCGAGCTGAGGAGGTCAGGGTTTCCTTGCATGGCACCCGCCCCATGTCCCAGCGATCCAAGGTCTTCCTAATGTTTAACTACCCCTTCCATTGTGGGAGAAAAATGTCTCCTGGATTTTGCTTTCATTGAAAAATATTCTCTGTCTGCCGGTCTGTCTGTCTGATCTGGAAAGGTCTTGCCATGTAGCTCTGGCTAGTACGGAACTTGCTATGTAAATCAAATTGGTTTTGAACTCCCACTGATCCCCCCGCCCCTGTCTCCTGAGTGCCAGGATCATAGACCTACACCACAGGCCCGGCTCATCTTGAGTCTCTCCGTCAGCGAGCACTTGGTGGAATTGAGTGTCTGTTATGCTCAACACGGAGGACTGACTTGGGGGTTGGAAATAGGAGCCTCTCTTTAAGAGGCTCCCTTTTGCAAGGGGAGATTTAATATTTTATCCTCTAACTAACCAGCATCACCAGCCATAGAAAAACAGTGGCTTGTCTGGATTTCTAAGATTAGCAATTGGCGGCAGCGATTTCCTCCTCATTATGACTTGTGAATTACCAGACCATGCAGTCATTATAAGATGGGGGCCACATACCCAAACAAGTCCAAATGCAATTTAGCTCTAAAAATATTGATAAGCATACTTCAAGGTCCTATGGATGGATAGAGACCCCCTCATTTTGATACCTAGGGAGGTGCCCTGCACAAACAAGCGTTTGCTGCTTCTTAAACAAATGTGCTGACACCAGACGTCCAGAAGAAGATGCAGTCAGGGTGCAGAGAGCAACCTCAGAAAAAGTGCGTGCTCTGGGGTGGTCAGGGCATAAACTTCTGCAGCTGACCATGACTAAATGGTCAAGAAACCAGGCTAAGAGCTGGCTGAATTCACTCATCCTGAGGAATGGAGAAATGCTGTTCCCACATCCTACTTAATGTCTTTGCTATGGGTGTGTCACACAGAAAGTCCCCAGCTTGCCGTACCCATGTGACCACACCACTAAAGAAAATGAGGCAGCACCTACCAGCTGGTATAAGTTCTCCCAATAGTCCTGGGTCATAAGGCGAAACAATGCCAGGAAGGCCCAGCTGAAGGTATCGAAGCTGGTGTAACCATAGTTGGGGTTCCTTCCTGCTTTCATGCATTGGAATCCCTCTGGGCATTGCCTGGAGAAGGAAGGGGACACCCAACAGGGACGGAACACAGCTCAATGCAAGAGGACTCACCTTGGAACTCCCTAGATTTCATTTCTTGAGAAACATTAACACACAAATGCATACAGAGTACACATGCCCACACGCAACTGCATATGTGTCCACATAAACACATATGCATATACAGCTGTGGGGAGAAAGTTCAGCATTTTTCAAAGTAACCCCACCCAGTCATGACCTTGGAGATAATAGATTAGACAAACCCATCTATTCCGTAACCTTGAGAGAAACAGCTACATAATTTCTCCTGCATTTGAGCACTTGTGATGTCTCTTTTACTGTAATCAGTAATAGTATCTATTTCTATATAGAATATAACTCGAGTTCTAGCTGCCAGGATAAGATTAAAACAGCAGATACTAAGGGACCGATGTACTTAGTGAGACATCAGCATCTTACCTATGTTTACAAAATACTTTCATGTACATTTAACAGGCCCCTCACAGTATCCCTGTGAGGAAGAGAGTGTGGCTTATTAGTCCTTTGTTGTGGATGAGGAAGACCTAAAGTAGAAGCCACAGGAGCAGGGCTGTAATCTTGGCCTCTATCCCTACACTGTGGGCCATCCTGGGAGTTAACCTCACCGAGTCAGCACCCTAACCAAGTCAGCGTAGGATGAGATGGGGTACAGGAGCCAGGTAAGCTATTTATTTGTGCTTTCAGAGAACCCCTGATCTTGCGTCCGTGATTTTAGTTTGAGATTGCTGGCACGGTCACTTTCCAGTGAAATCTCAAATGTGGAGGGCCAAATATAAAACGGAAAGAGAACCTGGGCCAGATGATGGGTCAGACCATGTAGGGGGACTCGTGCCCATTTAGATGCAGCTGGTCACCGGCACGTTAAGAACGACAGGAGACCGTGTGTTACTTACCCAGCATCGGAACTGTTTCCGCAGAGCAAGGGTTCTAGCATGCCAGGAACCATGTAAAAGTTTGCTAGGAAAAGGGGAAGAGGCAGTGGATGAATAGGCAGATTCCGGTGAATGAGAGAATACGGCTCCATGTGCCCCGGCATGCGCAGAACCAGCTATTGATTTTAGCTCGGATAGACCTTTCCCAGCAGCAGGAAACTGAGGAGAATCCCCCCATTAATGATCTCTTGAACTCAGCTAGAAAGAACTAGGAGCTTAACCCTAAAGCCCTTGAGGTGACTGCACTCAGGATCCAGACTCCACACCTTAGCTCCAGATGCTGGCTCCCGCTGCTGAGTCAAAGGGTCTCAGGCAGTGGCTCTCAAACATTCTTATGCTGAGCACCTCATGTTGCGGGAACCCTCAACCATAAAATTACTTCACTCTTACTTCATCACTGTTGCTGTGCTACTGTTATGAGTTGTGGTATAAATATCTGACATGTGATCCCCAAGAGGTCGTGACCCAGGCTGAAAAAATGCTGGTCTAAAGTACATTTCTGAGACGGTCATCTCTGTACACAATCTGCCCTTCCATCCTTGCAATGTTTATCAAGATGCTCCAAAACTCCTCACTGCTCCTCAGTTATCGTGCCCTACTTTAAATCAGAAGGCGCTGTCCCTGAGATCTCCTTTGCAATACTTCCTTGTGGCTACTTAATTGATTTTACTTCTCTAGAGTGATTAGTGGTCTCACATATGTCTCAGAATAAAGTAAGACAGAAATAATAACAGAGGACTTGAGAGCTCCCGCCCAGTCCTGCCTTGGAGCCGAGGGAATGGTTTCCTAGGCTCCATCTGGCCATGCCACACCTCTCTGGGCCAGATCACTTTTGGTAGCTCTGCAGCGGGGTCTGACAAGAACCTTGGGTGAAGCTTTCCTCTTGCCCTGGAAGGGACACCTACTTTTATTGTTGATGTACTCTTCCCAGTCAAAGCCTCTGGTACCGTTCTCAAGGTAGCTCTCATTGAAGTTTATGGGCCACACAACACACTTGTTTCGAAGGTTCCCCATGAAAAGCTGCAGGCCAATCAGGGCAAAGACACTCAGGCAGAACACTGTCAGGATCATCACATCCGACAGCTTCTTCACAGACTGGATTAGGGCGCCCACAATTGTCTTCAGGCCTAAAGAGACAGAACCCCCAGAACCAGAGTCAACCCAAGGTCCTCCCTACTTTCCCCTGGCCTCCCTCTCTTAGTCCTAGCTTCTACTCTCCCCAGAGGACCCCGCTTGAGATACAGCCGCTGTATCTTTACAGAGTAATGGAAGAGTAGGCAGAATTATTGCTTTCCAGATGTACACATTTTTATCTCAATAATCCTTTTTTAAAAATAATTTTAAAATGCGGCTCCTCCTAGCATGTGGCTCCTTTCTCCTTCAATCTCAGGGGTGGGGGGGGGTTCACATCTGCTGGTTCCTCCTCCTAGAGGCTTCATTCCTTCCCTCACCCTCCCCACATAACTCCTCCTTTCTCCCTCCTCCTTTCTGGGGAAGCCCTCCCTGCCTGCCACCTCTTCCATCACTGCCATGGCTTCAGCAGAGCCGCCTCACTGCGGCATCTGTCACAGCTAGAATTCATTTTTCTGCCTGTCTGCACTCACATCTATAACAACCACCTCACGATAAATGTTTGTTGAGTAAACAGGAAACCATTAGGGATTAGGGAGTCCTTCAGGCTGCAGAGGGACTTGCTGGATAGTTTATAAGCCAATAAGAAGCAAGAACTTCTGAAGAGCTCTGGAAACATTGATGTATTGAAAAGATCATTATCAATACAGTATTTACAGTTTGCATTTCCTGCTTGCTGCACTGACCTTCCTTGTGCCCAGAATCAAAAAAAAAAAAAAAAAAAAAAAAAAAACTATTGCAACTCCTTTTCATGTGAGCTTTTATTTTATTTGGTGGTGGGTGCTGGGAATTGAATTCAAAGCTTCGTGCATGCTGGGTACATGCTCTCTGAAGGAGTTATATTGAACCAGTTCCAACCTGAGGTTTAAATGTGAGACAACTGGTTCAAATTTAAATCCGAAGAGGGTCACTTCTACTCTAGGGAGAAGTCAGTAATGGGTGCCACATACGATACGGTTGTAGGTCTATGATGCATGAGTTAAAGGTCTGTGTGTGGCAATCTCAGCATGCCCATCAACAGGCTGTCAGAGGACAAAGCCAGCAATACGCCAACACTCCTACAGTATACAAGAGGGGCAAGAGGAGACTTTGAGCCTTCACACACAGACTCAGGGAAGAGCTCAGCCTTGATCAAGTTCTGGCACCCTAGGGAAGGCTGAGGTGAGCTTGGCCACCATGCTGGGTGGGTCCTCACTAAGCCTAACCAGGTATGCTACTTAAGAGGCTGCGCCCAGCACGGGCAAGGCCCTGACATCATCTCCATCACTACCACAAATCAGAAAGGAAATAGAGACGATCGTGGCTGGCTACCAGATGTCGTGAGGGCCAATCCTGTTTCATGTGGCAAACTTAGCAGCATCCAATGCTCAGTGATCAGATCAATCGTCTGGTCCGCAGGCTATTCATCTATAAAGATCTGCGATAATCTCATCAAACTGCCACATGTAAGCAGGATAACAAATGTGAGAATGTCTAATGCAGACATGGCTCTGAGCATGTGTGAAGTGTATGTTACTGTTATAAATCTAGTGCCCCCTCAAAGAGACGTGGTTGGAATAAAGCCACCGCTCAGGGCTAAGCCCCTGTGGTGATGATCTAATGAGTGTTTGGGTATGCTTTTTTGTGCCCACTGTATTCTGCAAGTGATGCTCTGAATGCTTAGAGTTAAGCCCCACAGACTTTCCTTCCTGAGTCCAATAGCAGCAAAGGATGCTGTGCCTAGTCTAGGACCTGGCCCAAAATAGGCACTTAAATTTCTACTGTGATAGTAGATAATAGAGATTCATTCTTTCTACAAAACCAGAATAGCACCTAAGGGAAGTATGTGGAGGTCTGAGCCTTCTTCCAGCATGGCCTTTCCTGAGGCTGTAGGATATAACACCCAGGGGAAGTGAGCTTGCCCAGGTCCCAGGGCTTTCTACTTGGACTCCTTGCATGCTGTGGGGCTGTGCAGGAGAGGCAGAGGGGTGCTGGGATGTTCCTGCCACCATGAGTCACTATGGCTCAGAACAGACTTAAGGTCACTTCTTAGAGCTCAGCTCTCTTCCACGGGAAGTGCATGGCCATGGATGGCGAAGGGGAAGAAACTGAAGAATCGTCTCTAGAAGTCTTCAGAAACAGGGCAGAGATTCAGGAAGTGAGACGCCACTCCACCATCTGTGCCCAAGGCATGCAATCGTGCAGGTAGGCACACCAAGGAGAAGACAGGCGCCAAGAACGGCTCCAGAGTTATGAGACTGATCCTCACACCCTTCTGGAAGATGGAAATTCCTCACTACATTTTCACTGTACTGGAACAGGCCTACCTGCTGCCTGAAATTCAAATTTGGGCATCTAAGCTCTTGAGGAGTGATTCGGGCAGGACAGACGGGCAGTTGCGAAGAACGCCCGCCATGTTTCTTTTCCTGGAATTCTTTTTAAGGAATATCCTACACGGCTCCGTCCCTGAAGACTTCAGACAGGCGCCCATCTGAGTGGTGAAGATCACCTAAGGCCCTTGGCCATTCTAACTGAGTCAAGAAGGTGCTGCAATTTACAAAAGCAAGAAGAGCTTAAAACCACAAAACATACAAAACAAAGGGGTTGGTTGCAAATAAATGAGTCGTTCAATAAATCACACAATCCCATCAGGAGTCTGACCTGGTTTGCCCGGGTGGGGTGGGAATCTTTGGGTGTTCCAAGTTTGCATAACAAAACTTCTAGGTCACAAGCGTTAAGCAGCCCCTGTCCCTGTTGGTGTGAATTTTCCCCTAATTAACTGATTGGCTAATAAGGAGCCAATCGCTGGGCAAAAAGGAGGGGGCGGGCCTCCTGGGTCCAAGAGAGGAAGGGATGAGGGAGGAAGAACCGGTTTGTTGTTGTTGTTTTTTACATAGAGACTGGAGCAAGAGGAGGCAAGATGTAGACCGGGGAACTGTCAGACCTGTGCGACCTTCAGCACCAGATGATTTCCGTCAGAGAATAGCTGATGAGTCTAGGATGATGGATTCCACACCCAGCCGTCCTGTCTTCTGTTGATTTTAAGCTAAGATTGTCTGGCCATTCGAGGTGGGCCGGAGGGAAAGAACATAACCCCGGGCGGAATTCGGCCAGACTTTGAAACGGGCAGATCGGGCGAAGGACTGAGAACCTGGGGGGAGGTAACCACAGCGGAGTGCAGGCTGGCGAGAGCGCACCCGCGGCTGGCCCTGGGGCTGGCAAGAGAGCGACCTCAGAGCTCTGGAGAGGTAGAGCCGGCGTCTGTGGGAGAGGCGTTGGCTAGGAGAAACACACAGTCTCGGTCTTGGGCTGTGTACCAGCCTAGGAACAGAGACCTCCGATCCTGGTGCATAGCCCGATTCAGCATGGATCATTCTTTTAAAAACTACAGGCTACAGCAGATGTCAGGGTGGTCACGTGACACAAACCCTGACCCTTTCCTATAAGGATGTAGAGCAGACAGGAGTTACCTGGTAACGTGGCAGAAACGCTAACATATAAAACTGAGAGCTTGCAGCAGCCATATCGGATCATTTTTAAGGAGTGCTCGAGAAAAGTACAGGAACTTGTATTCAGAAGGAAGGGAACAGACAGCGAGGGGAGAGAGGGGCGGAGAGGGTCTCCAGCTCGGCTCTCTGCTGGCCTCAGAGGTGCCGGACTGGAGCCTGAAGCCTTCAGTAGCGCCCCTGTCCCAGGCATGGTGCTCACTTCCTAGAGATGGGCCTGACTCCTCACAAGCAGGTGGCTTGCTTTCCCTTCTCCATCAGCTAGAGGTCACAGCTGAGGAAACCTGCAAACAGGGGAACAGGGGTCCACAGGGCTGAAGACACTTTCCTCAAGTGTTCTGACGGCTGAGGCTTAGACCGTCTTACTGGTGAGTTTGCTTAGCTTAAAGTTTAAGGTGGAAACTTAGCCGGGGATGACATTTCAGCTGCTTGTACTGCACAGAGGCTCAGAGAGAGAAATCTTAATCAGGCAAGCTCTGAGGCACACAAACAGCAGCGGTCATCTACGAAGTGCTCTTCAAGATTCTCCTCCCCATCTCAAAGGAAATGAGAGGATGGAACAGGGCAGAGGACTGTGGGGTGGCCCCAGGTGTGCAAAGGAGGGCACACTACAGTGTGGTGCTGGACGGGGCAGGCACCGGATGGGTCACTGAGCCTCACTGGGGAGTCCTCCTTCCTGGGGCTGGTATCTGCACAGATACCAATAGTATTGTAGCCAGCAATGTGTCTCCTACAATCCAACTCAGCTTGCCTGGAGTGGTTGTTCATGGTGCAAATACACCCAGTCACCAAAAGCATTGGTCAGCAGAGACACAAGACTCCTGGTGGAATCCATGACCTGGTGAGCCTGTGCTGAGTATGTAGGCTGCCACTGTTCTGGCTGTCAAGAGAAGCTGCCTTGCCTCTTCTTGTTGGCTCAGGGTACCACATGACAGAAGATACACTGAAAAGCCAGTTATCCAAAATAGAGCAGAATGCACCTTCAAAGGACTCCTACACAACAGAGCACGCAACAGAAGCCACGTGGGGGCGAATTGGATGGTGCGAACTCCCGAGAGGCCAGCGTTGACCAGCACTAGCACGTGCCTGCAGAGAGGTTCATACATTTACTACAGACTGTGAAAGGACAGGGGGACCCAAGGTATGAAGGCCAGCTTCCAGAGAGGCAGCTGGGTATTTTGGGGACCTGGAGAAGCAGGGAAAGCTGGTGCTGCAGGTTTCTGCTCCATTCTGCATCCAAAGGCACCTTTGATCCCTTCTGTCACTGTATGTGATAACTAGAAATCCCCCGAACAAGCGAACAAAGCCACCTGTGTGCTGTATCCAGAGAAGTCAGCCATGTTGGGAACAATCTGTGGCTACAGCGGTCCAATTATAAGTGAAGTTAATTTGAATTCCCCTGTTTGCAGCGCAGGTTGAGACCTCAAAGTGGTTTGAAGCTGTGTGAGCTAATTTCTCACAAGATGAATATTGGACTCGCTCTCAGCCAGACAGAAAGGAGAACTTGCTGTTCCCATCAGGTCGGCTAGTACCAGGGGTAAAGCAAGCTTCGTTCACTTTCCTCCTGCAAATGCTGACTCTGTTTTTCTTTTTCCACTTAGGACCACTATTACTTTTGGTTATTTTTTTTCTCTTAATATTCAGCGTAGAAGGAAGAGAATCGCAAAAGCAACAAGGCTTAAAACTTGAATATTCAAAAAGGAACAATCAGCCTGGTGGTGCTGGGACAAGTAAGTACTCAGGAGGCAGAAGCAGGCAGATTTCTGAGTTGAAGCCAGCCTGGTCTACAGAGCAAAGTCCAGTGTAGCCAGGGCTACACAGAGAAACTCTGTCTCAAAATACAAAAACTACAAAGACAAACCAATAAAAAGGAACCACTAATGACTATGGTCTTAAAGCATCTCTCTACCCTGCCACTCAGCCGGAGAAGCTGTCATGTTCACAATGTATCACAATGTATCAGTGTATCACAGTGTATCACAATGTATACGTTTAAAGAAAAGGCTTCAGGGAAAACTGGGTAGGAAGGAAAAACCCCTCACCCGGGGGAGGCATGGAGGAAACAGAGATGCACATAGAGAAAGGAAACATCCAAGAGAAGCCTAAGGCAGGCCCTGAACTCTGACAACAGCAGAGCCACAGGACCCATGGCCGCAGCTCTCCCCCACTCCAGTGCTGTCCAGGAGACATGGAGAACTCCTGAGAGCAGGTGGAAGGTGACACTTCTGATGAAGTCATCAGCTGATCACTTTCTATCCCAGGCCCCCAAGGAATAAAAAGTGAGAACAAAGATTTAAGATGTGAATTTCTCGGCAGAATAGCTCGATGCCAAGTTGAACCTCACCAATTCTGGCCCAGAGACAACTCTGTGTACTGTTCTCCAAGATAATGCCTTTGAAGCAATGAGGAAGTCACTAGTGGCCTCTATCCCAATCTTGAGCCATCAAGTAAGAAGGGTCAGAATGTGTTTGGTCTTTTGTAAGTGCCGTGAAGGATCTATGGCAAAGATTTTCTTATACAAAAAAGGCTGGCATGGACTAATAGAATCCTGGCTGACCCGATACAATCAAAACAGCTACCAAAATGTAAAAACAAAAAACCAACCCCCCAAAACCAAAACCCTGGGCTGGACAAGATGGGGTGAAGGCTCCCAGCAAGCATTTCTCAGAGGAAGCTAGGCTGTAGAGACTGCTGTGCGATCTTACAGGCTCCATGTCAGGCCCGGGTTATCCTCTGAAGCAGCTAATCCGGACTGTCAACTTGACAGCATTTAGAATCACGCAGGAGACAAAACGCTGGGTCTGTCTGTGAGGGTGTCCATGCAGGTCCTAAGGAGGAGGGGGAGGCCTACCCTCAGGGCTGGGTGCCGCCTTTCCATGGGCTAGGGTCTTGCACTAACATAAAGGCCGGCGGGCGAGGGGAGCGAGCGAGCCAGTAGTGGCGATGAGGCATCGTGCTGACTGTGGATCAGTGTGAACAGGAGCCTCGTGTTCCTGCCGCCACACCTACCCACATGGTGGACTGCATTTCCCTATGCCATGACAACACAAACCCTCCCTCCTTTGGATGCTTTCACCAGACATTCTGTCACAAGAGCCAGGAAAGTGACCGCCATGCCCAGGGCTCCTTTCTGTGGTCCTAGGGCTTCAGGAGAAGAGGGAGAGGGAAAATCCTTCTGAGGTGGTGTACATGGTTTCAGCTTTCACTGAGCGCTACTGTGTCCCAGCTCTGTAACCTGGATTCAAAGCAACTTTGATTTTTAAGCAGGAGATGCTGATCCAGTGAACCCCGCCTTGGAAGGAAACGTGGACAGCTTACAGGGATGGGCCAGCAGTCCTCCAGGGACAGACAGACAAGTTCAGAACTCTACATAGGATGCCAACTACTGGGTTTCTGTCAGTAATGCTAAATGGCAAGAAAAAGCCCTGCCACGATGGGACTGCTTTACTACCTTAAAGTTAGTTTCCATTGCAGTTAGCTTCCCAAAGCTCAACTGGAGTGGGGCTGGGAGTGGGGGGGGGCGCTTATGGGAATAGTAGTCTGAAAATCGACTTTAGACCATGAAGC